>NC_059112.1:59090800-59400904 GCF_020740685.1 Jaculus jaculus
AAAATGGAGCCATCTGGCCATGGATTAAAGCCTCTGAAACTGTGAGCCAGAGTAAATCCTCCCCTCTAAGGAGTTTTTCTCAGCAACTCCTTTAAGTTGTATGTCACAGCAGCAGGAAGACTGAGGATAGCATGTCTGTAAGCACATTCATAGTTTGCGGCCATTAGCACTGTGCATCTCCAGACCTCTTCCTCTTGTTAAACTGGAACTCTAAGCTCATGAAACATCAACCTCCATTTCCTTTCCTTCTAGTCCCTGGAAACCCTACTTTCTGTCTCTATAATTTAATTAGTTTAAGCTCATGTAAGGAGACTCACACAATATTTGCATTTTTGTAACTGTGTCACTTCATTTAACATATTGTAGTATATGTAAGAATTTATTTCTTTATAAAGGGTGAATAATATTTCACTGCATGGACAGACCATATTTTGCATAGCCATTCCTGTTATGTGAGCTACTTCTGTCTTTTGGCTATTGTTGGTGAATTCTGCTATGAATATGAGCTTATAAATATTTGCTCCAGTTTCTGCTTTTAGCCCTTTTGGGTGCAGGAGTAGAATTGCTGTTCTGGGTAAGATGGTGGCATACTAGTCACACCAAAGCAGCCCACGGAGGGAAATAAACAGAAACACAGCAAAATAAAGTCATCTCATGAAAAGTGAAGGTGTATAAGTTATTATCAACCATGACGGAGAAGCAGGATAGACCAAGATCTTCCAGAAAGGAGGAAACCAGCCAGAATCCTGCTGAGGTGCCAGCAGCCCCAATCTGTGAGCCCACCCACCTGGCAGTGCAGAATGGCAGGAGCAGAAATAAAGCTGGGCATGGTGATGCATGCCTTTAATCCCACTGCTCAGGAGGCAGAGGTAGAGGATCACTGTGAGTTCGAGGCCACCCTGAGACTACATAGTGAATTCTAGGTCAGCCTGGGCTAGAATGAAACCTTACCTTGACAAACAAAACAAAACAATAACAACAAAAAAAGTGAAGGGATAGTCCACTTACATCAGCTTCCTCGCAAAGTCAAGAAACCTGAAGGGGAAGACAGCAGGGATCAGCTAAGCATCTGCTGAAGGAGAACACAAATGGGACCAGCCAAGCAGCTCAGGTACAACACCCTGCAAAGTCTCCCATCTCCCAACCATCAGGCCATGAATGTCTGGAGAACTCATTCATCCCTGACAGCCTGGCACCAAGAGAGATCAAGGTGGCCACTCAGCAATGGTGAATTGGAAGCCATCCCAAAAAGTAACAGGGGTTACTTACCCAAAGCCAGGAACCTAGGCCTGCATTGGAAGTGCTAATCTCTCTTTCTGTGTCAGGAAAGGTGATATATTAGATTTGAATGATATATGCTTGGTTGGCTTTATCCTTCTCAAATAAGCTGTATTTTGGTGTTGATTATTGTTGCCTTTGATGTTTCCTGACTTTTATGGCCTCTGTCTTTCTTCTGTCATTATTGGGGGCAGGGACTGACTGGCCACAGGCTCACTTAGAACCCATTTCAAACTAGAAATCTTAACTTCCTAGTTGACAGGATTAAAGGTATGGGGCAAAAAATACTTAGGGACTTTGGCTTTACTAGATTATCTGTTTAGTTTAATCCCTTCGGTTGTATAAATACTCAGTGCTGGTTTTGCTTGAATGTCTATATTGCTCAGTTGAATTTTAGGATATTCCAGTAATTTGCTTCACCCAGTCTACTACAATACTACAATATCAGGCAAACTCAACACCGAGGGTCACCTCTGCTGTTTCTGTTGGAGTATAAGAGCTACACCTGGTACCTTAAACTCTTTCACTGAAGATATATGTCAGATTTACATGGCTAAGAACACTGCAGATAATTTAAAAAACCCAATCAGCATATTAATTCAAGATGTAAAAATCTCTACATTATAATCAAGGAAACAAAAAACCAAGACAATACAATACCATAAAAATTATAAATCCATCAAAAATAACCTCTAGTGAGACTGCTTTAGATGAAGCGCCTGACAAAGATTTCAAAAGAAATGGTTATACCTGTGTTCAAAGAAGTCATTCAGGACACTAGGGACATTTGGAACAGTATGAAAAGATCAAACATAAGAATTCAGGGCATAGTAGAAGGAGAAGAAATTTACTCCAAAGGCATAACAGGTATTGTCAACAAAATAATAGAAGAAAACTTCCCCCAAGTAGGGAAAGTGATGCCAATACAGATACAGGAAACCTATAGAATGCCAACAGACAAAATCAGGAAAGAACCTCTCACCTCCATATTGTAATTAAACTATAACACACAAACCAGAGAAAATATACTGAAAGCAGTTGAGAGAGAAAAATCAAGGCATATACAGAGGCACTGAGATTGGTTTTAGGTTACTGAAGCTGCTATTGTCAAACACATTAACATTAAAAAAAAATATTTTTATTTATTTGAGAGTGACAGAGAGAGAGAGAGAGAGAGAGAGAGAGAGAATGGGTGCGCCAGGGCCTCCAGCCACTGCAAATGAACTCCAGATGTGTGCACCCCCTTGTGCATCTGGCTTACGTGCGTCCTGGGGAATCAAGCCTTGAACCGGGGTCCTTAAGCTTCACAGGCAAGTGCTTAACCACTAAGCCATCTCTCCAGCCCCTTGTTTTTTTTTTTTTTAACTTTTTTTAAAAATTTATTTATTGGAGAGCGACAGACACAGAGAGAAAGACAGATAGAGGGAGAGAGAGAGAATGGGCGCGCCAGGGCTTCCAGCCACTGCAAACGAACTCCAGACGCGTGCGCACCCTTGTGCATCTGGCTAACATGGGACCTGGGGAACCGAGCCTCAAACCGGGCTCCTTAGGCTTCACAGGCAAGTGCTTAACCGCTAAGCCATCTCTCCAGCCCTGTTTTGTTTTTTGAGGTAGAACTCTAGCCCAGGCTGATCTGGAATTCACTGTGTAGTCTCAGAGGTGGCCTTGAACTCATGGCAATCCTCCTACCTTTGCCTCCCGAGTGCTGGGATTAAAGGCATGTGCCACCATGCCCAGCCTACATTAGCAATCTTAAGGAAGATGGCCCACTAGAAAGACTGATAGAAATGCAAAATCTTGGAAAGAGTTACCTGAGCAAGAAACCTCCTTTGCAAGGTCATGATTTATTTTATCCTTGAATTAAAAATATGGCTGTGTTCTGCACATCTGGTATTGGTTTTGGAAGCATGAAACATATGTGGAATGGTCATGAAATGCACACGGTTTCAGGAGCTGCTGCTGAGATGTGACATATAGAGAGGGCATGATGCCCCTCATGAAACAGCTGGAAAGAGCCTTTGGAAGATATACCGTGGTTTGCATGGAGATGTTTTGGATATGGCAGGACTGTGCAAGGGATACCATGGAAGCTATTAGCTAGGAATGGAAGTTTTCCCTGGCTACTCTGCCCTGCTGGAGGGGCAAAATTGGAAAATCTGGAGACTGTCAGTCACTGGATTTGTACTGTAGAAGTTTGATTTTTGCTGAGTTTATATTATTCTAGTCTCTCCTTGCTATGCCTTATATTCTGTGCCTTTATATGTTGAAAATATATAATTTGTTTGATTTTTACAGGACTCATAGCTAATAGACAATCTTAAATGTCAAAGGAGACTTGGGACTTTGGAACTATCTTAAGTTGGCCAAGACTGTGGGGACCTTTGAAATTGGACTGAATACACTTTACCATGTGAGATGGTTTTGAATCTATTGGGGGCTGGGGCAGAATGTGATAGTTTGAATAGATGACCCCTAACATATTCAGTATTTTATTAGTTTGTAGTTTGGATCTGCAGCCAACTGGCTGGAGGAGGTGTTGCTGGGTGGATCTTAAGGTGTGGTGGTAGGTTTGAAATTCCAATCTAAAGAATACAAAGTACCTAGTTCCACCTGGAGTTCCTGAAATGTGCTGTGTGGCTTTTAGCTTTTAGCTTGGGGCTTTTTCTCTTTTTGCTTGGGCCTATGAAAAGGAAGCCAGATTCTTCCATTATGGAACTTTCCCTGGATCTGTAAGCTTCAATAAATCCCTTCCTTCCATAAATATACTTGGTTTGGAAGTTCATCTCAGAGAACCTGAAACTATCTTCTACACCTAGGCATCAGGGAAATGCAGATTAAAACTACTTTGAGATTCCTTCTCCTGTCAGAATGGCTACCATCATGAAAACAAATGACAGTAAATGCTGGTGAGGATGTGGAAAAAGAGGAACCCTGTAATCTGATACAGCCATTATGGAAATCAGTGTGGAGGTTCCTGGGACAGCTAAAAATAGATTTACCATATGATGCAGCTATTCCATTCTTAGGCATATATCCTATGGACTCATCTCACTACCTTAGAGATACTTGCTCAACCATGTTTATTGCTGCTCTATTTACAATAGCTAGGAAATGGAACCAGCCTAGATGTCCCTCAACTGATGAGTAGATAATGAAGATGTGGCACATTTATATAATAGAGTTCTACTTGGTGGTGAATAAAAAGGAAGTTATGAAATTTGCAAGAAAATGGATGGGTCTGGAAAGAATTATACTTAGTGGGGTAACCCAGGCCCAGAAAGCCAACTGTCACATGTTCTCTCTCATATGTGGATCCTAGCTACAAATAATTCTACTTCTATGTGAGTTGGAATAAAATTTAGTAGCAGAGTCCAGTAAGCTAGAAAAGGAACATAAAGGGAATAGAAAAGGAGGGAGAGGGGGACTTAATAGGATGGTGTTGTATGTATGTAAGTAGAAGAAGAGATTAATGGGGATGGAAAGGCTCAAGTGATTGAGTAAAGGAAAGGTGGGGGAGGGCTAATCAAAATCTAAGAGTGTGTGAATAAATCATATGGAAACTTACTTTTATGGACAATGGGACACTCAGAAGCCATAGATTATTACTAGAAAATTTTCAGTGCCAGGGATGGGATACCTTCCAGTGAGTTGTTGGCTAGGGAGGTTCCTGATACCCCCCAAAACATTATTGGCCTTAGCCGAGGATCTTGGTTTCCTAGCAGGAATAGATGGTAAGACCCTATTGCTGAAGACTCCACATAGTTGGGCTGCAAGGCCACTGAGAAATCCTGCTAGAGCTGAGCTGAAAACCTCCTCCATGTGGACCAGTTGACAAAAAGCTGGAAAAAGCTACATTGCAAGCAGTTCAATGGGAGAGAGAGAAATCACCAGTGGAGATAGTCCTCAGTGGACACTGCAAGCCTTAAATTTGGCCAGCCAGGCCAAATGAGCCAATGAGTACAATGTGGTGTGTCTGTTATGGGGGAAACCAACCACTATCTAATTGCACTAGAGGCCGGCTCAATGGGAGGGAATACATGCCTGATACTGAAAACCTATAACAGGGGTAGTCATGAGACCTAGGGGTGTAATGTCTGCTGATGTCTGGCTAAATGTATCTTCTGTGCTCACCAAACTGCTCAGGAAGCACTTCTCTTAATAATGCTACTCTCACTTTTGGTTAGAGAAGCTTTTCTTTTCAGATGACAGTGACCTTGGGATGACTCAGAAAGCACCATGGTGCTGAGAAGAAGTAACAGAGAGTGCTCAGCACTGAAACATCTCTATCACACCTTCCAAGGCTCATAGTCCATTGTGGAAGAGGTGGCAGAAAGAATGTAAGGGCCGAAGGAAGGGTAGGACTTCTTACAATGTGCTCTCCCCAGAAACAAAATGGCCTGGATATCTATGAAGTAACAGTGCCTGACACTGCCTACACAATAACATCATAATAGGAGGAAAAGATGATGACATCAATAAAAAAGAGACTGATTGAGGGGGGAAAGGTGTATGATGGAGAGTGGAACTGGAAAGGGGAAAGAATGGGAAGGGAGGGAATTACCATGGGTTATTGTCTATAATTATGGAAGTTGTCAGTAAAACAAAAATTAAGGGACTTCCGGTCAAGATGGCTTACATCTAACCGTGCTTCAGCTCCTGGGATGGGAGTGGGACCTGCGGAGAGAAACAACCGATTACATTTCACCATGGCCCCAGCCGAACCTACAGAGGAATTGGGCAAATGAACAAGAATACTGCTTTCTCAGCAAGGGTGAAGGAGATAGATACTGAGGACACTCAACACCTACCAAAGCAGAGATCCAGAGGCTCCTAAAAGCCCATCACTGAAGAAGACTTAAAATGCACCCAACATGGCTCAAGGAATTTTGCAGGAGAGGGGCTGGAAATATTGTTAGAGCCATCAGTTGGGACACTATGCACAGAGATGCTGCCTCTTCCCCATAACTGATGCCTGCCCCCACAATCCTTGATACACAATCCCCATGGGGATGACCTGCATCCCCAACTATGAGGATCTCTTTGGAAAAGGGGCAGGGATGAGGGCAAGGATGGTATCAACACATGCTGTTTACATTACTAAGTATGTCTATAACTAATAGAAAATTTTTTCTTTTTTTTAATTTTTATTTTTTTTATTAGCATTTTCCATGATTATAAAAAAATCCCATGGTAATTCCCTCCCTCCCCCCCACACTTTGAAAATTTTTTCTTAAAAAGAAGTAGAATTGCTGGTAATTTGACTTCTCAATTCAATCATATGGTGATTCAATTTTAAATTTATTTATTTATTTATTTTAGAGAGAGCAAGAGAGAGAGAGAGAGAGAGAGAATTGGTGCATCAGGGCCTCAGTCATTGAAATTGAACTCCAGATACTTGTGCCATCTAGTAGGCATGTGCGACCTTGCACTTGCCTCTCCTTTGTGCATCTGGCTAATGTGGGATCTGGAGAGTCAAACATGGGTCCTTAGGCTTGGCAGGCAAGCGCCTTAACCACCAAACCATCTCTCCAGCCCCAATTTTAATTTTTAAAAAAACATTTTATTTTAATTAATTTATTTGAGATAGGAGCAGATAGAGAGAGAGAGAGAATGGACACACCAGGGCCTCCAGCCACTACAAACAAACTCCAGATGCATGTGCCAACTTGTGCGTCTGGCTTATGTAGGTCCTGGGGAATTGAACTGTGGTCCTTTGTCTTTGTAGGCAAGGGTCTTATCTAAGCTAAGCCATTTCTCCAGCTCCCAATTTTAATTTTTTGAGGAACCTCTATGCAGTTTTGTTTTGTTTTGTTTTGTTTTTTGGTTTTCCGAGGTAGGGTCTCACTGTAGCCCAGGCTGACCTGGAATTCACTACGTAGTCTCAGGGTGGCCTTGCTGTCACGGTGATCCTCCTACCTCTGCCTCCCAAGAGCTAGGATTAAAGGCGTGCGCCACCACGCCCGGCTTCTATGCAGTTTTTAATGGAGACTCTTATCACTTGATAGTCCTATGAACAGAACACAAGGGTCCCAGTTTCCCTCATCCTTGCTGAAACTTGTCATCCTGTTATTTTGGTGTAGCTGTCTGAATGGTTGTGAAGTGGTAGCTCATTTCTTCAATAGTGATGTCGAGCATTCTCTCATGTACTTCTTAACCACTTGAACACATTCTTTGGATGAATATCTCTTACAGTCTTTTGCCAGTTTTAAATCAGTTGTTGTAGGAGTTCTGCTATGTATTGTAGAAGTTAATCCCTTATCACATACATGCTTTGAGCCAGGTGTGTTGGCAGCATACCACTAGTCCCAGCACTTGGGAGGCTGAAGTAGGAGGATCACCATGAGTTTGAAGCAAGCCTGTGACTATAGAGTGAGTTCCAGGTTGTCCTGGGCTAAAGTGAGACCCTGCCTTCAAAAAACAAAAACAATCTGGATGTGGTGGTGCATGCCTTTGACCCCAGCACTTTGGAGGCAGAGGTAGGAGGATTACTGTGAGTTCAAGGCTACCCTGAGACTACATAGTAAATTCAGGTCAGCCTGGGCTAGAGTGAGATTCTATCTCAAAAAAAAAACAAACAAAAAAAACACAAAAAATCCCCACAAAAACAAAAATAAACATATATGCTTTGAAAATGTTTCCTCTTATTTTGTGAATTAACTTTTTGTTTTTAAAATTTAGAGAGACTATTAAATTAAAGGAAGGAAAGAAGAGAGAGTATGAAGAGCCCTTGCCCATGAGATGGCAGGAGGGGTTAAAACCCACCTAGAGACCCAGCTGGGGTCATTTGTAGGTTCTGAATGGGGGCTGAGCTAACCAACCTCAATGCTGAATTGCCATTTCACTCTGTTGATACTGTCTTTTGATGCTCACAATTAAAAACTTTTCATTTTTTTTTCTTTTATTGTCTGAACCTTTGGTACCACAACTAGGTATTGACTGTCAAGTACAATATTTTGAAACTTTTACCCTGTTTTCTTTTAAGAGTTTTGTAGTTTTAGATCTTAGATTTAGTTCTTTGATCTATTTTAGGTAAACTTTTGTACATGGTGTTGCATAAGGGTCCATTTTTATTCACTTGCATGTGATATCCAGTTTATCAGTACCACTTGCTAAAGACTCCCTGGTTTATTTGCTGTATTGGTTATTTTTGTTTATCTGGAAACAAGCCTTCTCTCTGAAGCTCAGGTTGGCCTGTAAGACTTCAGACTAATTCTAATGTGTTCATATTTTCTATTTCTTTATGATTTAGTGTTAGTAGATTTTGTTTTGGGGAAATTTGCCCCTTTTGTTTAACTCTATCCAGATTTTTATATAATAGTTTATAGTACTCCTTTGTTAGAATATCAATGGGATCCTTTTAAGAGACCTCTCTTACTTGGAGTCCAAGGAAAAGAGATAAAGTAATACCTAATTCCGTGACTTGGGAAACCCAAGTCCATCTGAAGTTACTGTGTTGAGTCCTATCTAGTGCCTCTGTGGCATTTGGCATTTAGGTGGAGTCACAAGGAGTAAAATTTCCTTCCTCCCCCAAAGCTTATAAAAATCAAGAAGCTTCCTTTATTCTTTGGAAGCTAAAGCCTGCTCTGGTTTCTGTGGCCCCATCATGCTCTTCCATGATCTACCCCTCTAATAAGTGTTACTTTCTAGAACAAATCTGTCTTAGCATTTTAACCTCTACCAAACCAACCTCTTTTGTTTTTTCTGAGGCAAGCGCCACAGACTAGCCTTTTGTTGTTGTTCATTTTTATTTATTTATTTGACAGTGACAGACAGAGAGAGAAAGAGGAAATGGAGATTGAGAGATAGAGAGAGAGAGAGAGAGAGAGAGAGAGAGAGAGAGAGAGAGAGAGAGGGAAAGAATGGCCTCTCCAGGGCCTCCAGCCATTGCAAATGAACTCTGGATGTGTGGGTCCACTTGTGCATCTGGTTAATGTGGGTCCTGGGGAATCGAGCCTCAAACTGGGGCCCTTAGGCTTCACAGGCAAGTGTTAACCACTAAGCCATCTCTCCAGCCCAAGACTAGCTTTTCTTTTTTTTAAAAAAAAAAGTTTTTATTTTTATTTATTTATTAGAGACAGAGAGAGGGACGGGGAGAGAGGCAGGTAGAGAGAGAATGGGCCTGCCAGGGCCACCAGCCACTGCAAAGGAACTCCAGATTCATGCGACACCTTGTGCATCTGGCTTACATGGGACCTGGAGAATCAAACCTGGATCCTTAGGCTTTGAAGGCAAGTACCTTTACTGCTAAGCCATCTCTCTAGCCCAAGACTAGCCTTTTTTTTTTTTTTTAAATGAGAGAGCATGTGCATGAAAAAGAGAGAGAGAATTAGTGTACCAGGGCCTCTGGCCACTGTAATTGACTTCAGATGCATGTGCCACCTTGTGCGCATTGTTGTGACCTTATGCATGTGTCACTTTGTGTATCTGGCTTATGTGGGATCTGGGCAGTTGAACATGGGACCTTAGGCTTCTCAGGCAAGTGCCTTAATTGCTAAGCCATTTCTCCAGCCCCAAACCAACCTTTCAGTTTAGTCTTTCTCTTTCTCCTTTTGGCAGGGCTTCATCTAGCCCAGGCTGATCTGGAACTCAGGCTGGCCTTAAACTCATGGCAAACCTCCTATCTCTGCCTCCTAAGTGCTGGGATTAAAGACATGAGCCACTACATATGACTTTAATCTTTCTTTTAGTAGTTTTATACCCTTCAAATATTTTTTCATTTCTATAGGATTGGTGGTAATGTACTCATTTCATTTCTGATTTTAGTCATTGGAGTCTTCTCTCTCTTTCCCTGTCTGCCTTTTTTGAAGTAGAGTTTCACTGTAGCCCAGGCTGACCTGGCATTCTCTCTGTAGTTTCAGGCTGGCTTGGAACTCAGGTGGTCCCCCTACCTGTGCCTAGTGAGTGCTGGGGGTAGAGGCGAGCACCACAATACCCAGCCTTCTGCAGTTTTTTCTTAGTCCGTTTTCCTAAAGAACCATTGGTCTTCTTGGCTCTCTATCTCTGCTCCAATGTTATGTTCTTCCTTCTGCTCACTCTGGGTAGTGTTTGTTGCTCTTTGTCTAGGTCTGTAAGTCATAATGTTGGGTTATCCATGTGAGAGCTCTTGGGTTTTCTTAAATGTGCACAGTGGTAGATATAGTGGTCACACTTAGCCCTGTGTTCACCAAGTCCCATAACTTTGTGCTTCTCTTTCCATTTGCCTTTGGTATTTTCTAGTTTCCCTGATGAATTTGATGCATTGGTTGCTTTGTTTATGTAGTGCTGAATGTAGGGATGGCTACGGCAATCATGATCTGGCTGTATACTGGCTATAGCAGGGCTTTGCTATGCTTTGAGGTGAGCTTGACAGGGCCCCATGGGCCTCACATGGTAAACTCCTAGCTATAGACTTCTGTTTTGTACTCTGAATTTGTGTTATGACCCCATGATCATGTATGTTTGTCCCAGTGCTGTTGGGCTGTCTGGACTTGGAACAAGCTACGGTTGGGGCTTTGGGGTGAGTTTGAGTGGTTAGTGGGACAAAGGCCTGAGGGACAGGAGAAAAAGTAGCCTGGACTGGCTAGTCTCAGTGCTAGGAAAGAAGGGAATGAAGAGAGCTGGTGGGGAGAAGAGGAAGACCTTGAGGTGCATCCAAACAATGAGCTGCTGGACATGTTTCAGAGATGAGCCCTTAGCACTGTATTTGCAACCACTTTGCCCAACTCCCTGGTTCATAATCCCCACCTCCAGGCAGCTGTGGTGAAGGTGGGTGGGGTGGGGACAGAGGAGATGGGTGGGTTGACAGACAATGCGCAGGAGCAGGCGGGTAGCCCTCCTGGGAGTTGATGGTTGGAGGTGCTTTTGTTCTGACCAGTGTGCAGGTAGATTATGTAGTGAGTATGGGTGTGCCCTGTCTTGCCACATTCCTAAATCCTGGTATTTGCAAAATCAAGTACTCCCATCACGCTGTTTCGAGGCTCAGCCTCAAGAGCACCCAAGCCTTGTCACACATGGCCTACTGGTTAGTGGCTTCCTAAGGCTGGATGACAGCTTGCTAAGGACTGAGAATTGAGACTGTGACTTACAAGGTGGCATGTTTTCTGTGGAGGAAGGAGGAGATACCTTGGGAAACTAGAGATCTGCTCACTGGATGAGACTTTGATAGCTACAGGACCCCCAACTTTGACTACCTCTGAGGCCAAGAGATGGGGATGAAAGTAGGGTTGGACAGCTGTTCCTGAGGGTGCTGGGGACACACCAGTCATTTCCAACACATGGCCTTTTTCAGAATAGAAAGCCCCTATGCTTGTCAGTAATGGTTTTCAAAAGATGCTGCTTCCAGGAAGCGCCTGCAGGAAAGCACAATAGACACCAGCCTGTGAGCAATATGGAAAGGAGTGGAGACTTCTCTCCCGGGGAAGTCTTCATTGTGCAGCTGCACCAAGAGTGAGAGCGTTAGCCTGGCTCCCTGGCAACGCAGAGGAAAAGAAGTCAGCAATGGCTGTGGTCCACGCACTGTAACCCCTTTGGCTTGGTGGAGCCATCCTGAAGGCTGACAGTAGCTGAGAGAGCTGGGTGCTGGGCATTGTCCCAGGGCTGCTGAGGGGAATGGCAGGACCCATCCTGGGAGGAGAGGTGTGCTAAAGCCCCAGGAGGGCCTGAAACTCAGTGAAGCAATGCAGCTGGGACCAGCCACAGGGAGGACATTCCTGCCCAGAAGTCTATGCTTCATAAGGCTGGGGTGCATCTGGGCACTCCTGTGACTGTGTTCCATTCTCTGCTGCTACCAAGAGGTGGGCAGGAACCACCTTTTGTTTATAATAGTGGCTCTGTGTTCACTGGGGAGATATTTCTCATTCTTACATTAATCTCGTAGAAGACTAAAGTGATCATCCCTTCATGTGGCTGTTGTGGATCTACCATGTGAGCATGGGGAAGGCCCTGTCATCTGCTCAGGACTGGCTCTGGTTGGCCGGTTTGACAGCAGCACCCATAGCCATAGCCAGCCCTTGGTATCTCCTGGCCTGCGCCTTTAATCTATAGTCATTATGGCTGTGGTACTTGCTTTGTCCTGAGGACAGCCCATGGCCCCATGCTGAGATTTCCAGTGCTGGGTCTCCTTACACCTGCCTAGGGAGCATCATGCCCCACTGGCTCATAGCTGCCCAATGGGTATGGCTATGGTTTACTATCTGAAGTCACATGACTACAACAGGAACAATGCAACCTGTGTCAGAGGCCATGGCCTGCCCTGTGTAGATGCAGTGAAGTCTCTGCAGGGTTGGTGTATTACTTTACTTGTTTTGGGGAAAAAGTACATGACTAGAATCAACTTAAGGAAGGAAAGGGTTTATTCTGTTTCAAGGGGACACATTCCATTCTGGTGAAGAATGTATGGCAGCAGGACCCCAACTGGTCTCATTGCTTACATAGTCAGGTAGCAGAAGGGATCAGGAAGTGGGTTGTCCTATAAAACCTCAAGGCCTGCCCCTACTGACCTACTTCCTCTAGCAAGGCTCCATCCCCTAAAGGTTTTACAACTTTCCCAAACAGTATCACTAGCTAGAGACCAACTGTTCAAACATATGGGCCTATGGGGAATATTTTACATTCAAACCACATCAGTAGGAGGTCTTACAGAGTGGGAGACTTGAGAAAAAGTGCCAGGGTGAGCTATGTGTCTAAGGCCATGGAGTGTGTGAAGACCACAGCCAGGAAGTTTTCCAAGGTAGGCAGGTCCTAAGCATATGTTGGACTTCTATCCTTCCCAGGACATCCGGGGTGCAGGACAATAGAGTAGTCTTGTCATCTGTCCTTGCAACTTCTGGTAATCCCACAGTTCCTTGGTACAGCAGTGATTGGGCCCAAGGACTTCCTGCTTCCAGGGAATCTGCTGTCCACTTGTGAGAGATGAATAAACAGGCAGGGTAACAGCATGGGGCAATAAGCTAGGTACAGTGGGGGACAGTGGGGTACAGCCCTTCTGGGAGGTAGGTGGGGCCTTCCACCAAACCTTCCATGCTGAGAGGGAGCCAGCCATAAAAAAGTAATGGGATGAGTTACGGCTGCCCAGAGCACAGGCAGTGTGTCCGAGGGACAAGGAGGACTGCCCTGAGAGCCTGCTCTTATTCACAATGTGAATGAGCTCTGGGTAAACTGGCAGCAAGGCCATCATCTACTGACTCAGTGGGTCCTGCCTGTGAGAGCTAGGGCGTAGTGGCTATGGGAATCTTGGTGTGGCTGTGTTTGAAAGGGCCCTTGGGCAGCAAGTTATGGCTGGGATGGGGTGTGAGGACCAGCTTGGAGGGCAGTACAGGAGGGAGAGACCTAAAGCCTGTGACAGGCAGCTGGAGTCTAGTGGCTATCATCTTGGGCCAGAGCCCTCAGATATAATGCTGGAGGAAGCTGTCATTTTTCCAAATGATGAGAGGGGCTGCCAGCAGTAGTACCCAGGAACAAGGTGGAGAAGATAGTGGCAGGGCCTAGGAGACTGAAGAAGATGATGAGCTGAAGCCCAGGTGACAGGAACAGCCATGCTGTCCCAGGCTGTGCCACTACCTGTCATTGTACCTTAGTGCTACGTGGCTCAGGCAGTGTGTGGATAGCTCTCAGAGCTGAAAGTCTGTTTTCTTGGCCCTTTGCAGAGGATTGCTGTGTCCTGCTCTAGAGAGATGCTCCTGCAGGAGGAGGCTGCAGGGCTGCAGCATACAGGATGTGCCTTAGCACCAATCTTTTTTTTTAATTTTTAAAATTTTTATTAGCATTTCCCATGATTATAAAAAAAATCCCATAGTAATTACCTCCCTCCCCACCCCCCACACTTTCCCCTTTGAAATTCCATTCTCCATCATATTACCTCCCCATCACAATCATTGTACTTACATATATACAATATCAACCTATTAAGTATCCTCCTCCCTTCCTTTCTCTTCCCTTTATGTCTCCTTTTTAACTTACTGGCCTCTGCTACTAAGTATTTTCATTCTCACGCAGAAGCCCAGTCATCTGTATCCACATATGAGAGAAAACATGTGGTGCTTGGCTTTCTGGGCCTGGGTTACCTCACTTAGTATAATCCTTTCCAGGTCCATCCATTTTTCTGAAAATTTCATAACTTCATTTTTCTTTACCACTGAGTAGAACTCCATTGTATAAATGTGCCACATCTTCATTATCCACTCATCAGTTGAGGGACATCTAGGCTGGTTCTATTTCCCAGCTATTATAAATTGAGCAGCAATAAACATGGTTGACCACGTACTTCTAAGGAAATGAGATGAGTCCTTTGGATATATGCCTAGGAGTGCTATAGCTGGGTCATATGGTAGATCAATCTTTAGCTGTTTTAGGAACCTCCACACTGATTTCCACAATGGCTGGATCAGATTGCATTCCCACCAGCAGTGTAGAAGGGTTCCTCTTTTTCCACATCCCCGCCAACATTTATGATCATTTGTTTTCATGATGGTGGCCAATCTGACAGGAGTGAGATGGAATCTCAATGTAGTTTTAATCTGCATTTCCCTGATGGCTAGTGATGTGGAACATTTTTTTAGATGCTTATATGCCATTTGTATTTCTTCCTTTGAGAATGCTCTATTTAGCTCCATAGCCCATTTTTTGATTGGCTTGTTTGATTCCTTATTATTTAACTTTTTGAGTTCTTTGTATATCCTAGATATTAATCCTCTATCAGATATATAGCTGGTGAAGATTTTTTCCCATTCTTTGCTTTTTTCACTGTGTCCTTTGCAGAGCAAAATCTTTGTAATTTCATGAGGTCCCAGTGATTAATCTGTGGTTTTATTGCCTGAGCAATTGGGGTTGTATTCAGAAAGTCTTTGCCAAGAATATATGTTGAAGGGTTTGCCCTACATTTTCCTCTAGCAGTTTCAGAGTTTCAGGTCTGATGTTAAGGTCTTTAATCCATTTGAACTTAATTCTTGTGCATGGAGAGAGAGAAGAATCTATTTTCATCCTTCTACAGATATATGTCCAGTTTTCCCAACACCATTTGCTGAAGAGGCTGTTTTTTCTCCAATGAGTATTTTTGGCATTTTTATGGAATATTAGGTGGCCTAACTACTTGGGCTTACATCTGGGTCCTCTATTCTGTTCCACTGATCTACATGTCTATTTTTGTGCCAGTACCATGCTGTTTTTGTTACTATGGCTCTGTAGTATAGGTTAAAATCACCAACCTTATTTTTGTTGCTTATAATTATTTTAGATATTCGAGGATTTTTATGATTCCAAATGAATTTTTGGATTGTTTTTTCTATTTCCGTGAAGAATGCTTTTGGAATTTTGATAGGGATTGCATTAAATGTGTAGATTGCTTTAGGTAAGATTGCCAGTTTCACAATATTGATTCTTCCAATCCAGGAACAGGGGATGTTTCTCCACTTTCTAGTGTCTTCTGCAATTTCTCGCTTGAGTGTTTTAAAGTTCTCATTGTAGAGATTCTTTACTTCCTGAGCTAGGTTTATTCCAAGGTACTTTATTTTTTTGGATGCAATTGTGAATGGGAGTGATTCTCTGATTTCATCCTCTGTGTGTTTGTTGTTAGCATATATGAAGGCTACTGATTTCTGTGTATTTATTTTGTATCCTGCTACATGGCTGTAGGTTTTGATCAGCTCTAACAGTTTGCTAGTAGAGTTTTTAGGGTCCTATATGTATAGAATCATGTCGTCTGCAAATAATGATAACTTGATCTCTTCCTTTCCAATTTGTATCCCTTTTATGTGTGTCTCTTGCCTTATTGCTATGGCTAAGACTTCTAGAACTATATTAAATAAAAGTGGGGACAGTGGACACCCTTGTCTTGTTCCTGATTTTAGTGGGAAAGCTTCCAGTTTTTCCCCATTTAGTAATATGTTGGCTGTAGGCTTGTCATAAATAGCTTTTATTATATTGAGATATGTTCCTTCTATTCCCAGTCTCTGTAGGACTTTTATCATGAAGGGATGTTGGATTTTGTCAAATGCTTTCTCTGCGTCTAATGAGATGATCATGTGATTTTTGTCCTTCAACCCGTTTATATAATGCATTACATTTATAGATTTGCGTATGTTGAACCATCCCTGCATCTCTGGGATAAAGCCTACTTGGTCAGGGTGAATGATGTTTTTGATATACTCTTGTATTCTGTTTGCCCATATTTTGTTGAGAATTTTTTTTAATATATTTATTTATTTATTTGAGAGCGACAGACACAGAGAGAAAGACAGATAGAGGGAGAGAGAGAGAATGGGCGCGCCAGGGTCTCCAGCCTCTGCAAACGAACTCCAGATGCGTGCGCCCCCTTGTGCATCTGGCTAACGTGGGACCTGGGGAACCGAGCCTCGAACTGGGGTCCTTAGGCTTCACAGGCAAGCACTTAACCGCTAAGCCATCTCTCCAGCCCTTGTTGAGATTTTTTGCATCTATGTTCATGAGGGAGATTGGTCTGTAATTTTCTTTTTTTGTTCTATCTTTGCCTGGTTTTGGTATCAGGGTGATGCTGGCCTCATAGAAGGAGTTTGGTGGAATTCCTTCTTTTTCTATTTCCTGAAAAAGCTTAAGAAGCAATGGTGTTAGCTCTTCCTTAAAAGTCTGGTAAAATTCAGCAGTGAATCCATCTGGGCCTGGGCTTTTTTTAGTTGGGAGATTATTGATAACTGTTCGGATCTCCATGTTTGTTATAGGTCTATTTAAGTGATTAATGTCATTTTGATTTAATTTATGTAGGTCATATAGATAAGGAAATCATCCATTTCCTCCAGATTTTCATACTTTGTGGAGTATGTGCTTTTATAGTATGTCCCTATGATTTTTTGAATTTCTCTGGAATCTGTTGTGATGTTACCTTTTTCATCTCTGATTTTATTAATTTGTGTCTCTTCTCTCTTTCTTTTGGTCAGATTTGCTAAGGGTTTATCAATCTTGTTTATCCTTTCAAAGAACCA
The DNA here is from genome assembly GCF_020740685.1 of Jaculus jaculus. Classification (NCBI taxonomy): domain Eukaryota; kingdom Metazoa; phylum Chordata; class Mammalia; order Rodentia; family Dipodidae; genus Jaculus; species Jaculus jaculus. Next base: position 59,108,008 of record NC_059112.1, read on the forward strand.
ACTCTTTGTTTCATTAATTCTTTGGAATGTTCTTTTTGTTTCTATTTCATTAATTTCTGCCCTAATCTTTATTATTTCTTCCCGTCTACTGATTTTTGGTTTGCCTTGTTCTTCTTTTTCCAAGGCTTTAAGGCGAAGCATTAGGTCGTTTACTTGCGACCTTTCTAATTTCTTAATATAGGCACTTAAGGCTATAAATTTACCTTTTAGAACTACCTTCCTTGTGTCCCAGAGATTTTGGTATGTTGTGTTCTCATTATCATTTGCCTCTATAAAGTTTTTGATTTCCTTTTTGATTGCTTCGTTGACCCATTCATCATTTAGTAGTGTATTGTTTAGTTTCCATGATTTTGTGTATGCTCTATAGCCTTTCTTGCTACTGATTTGTAGTTTAATTCCATTGTGGTCAGGTAGAATGCAAGGAATTATTTCAATTTTCCTGAATTTGTTAAGATTTGCTTTGTATCCTAATATATGGTCTATTTTAGAGAATGTTCCATGTGCTGCTGAAAAGAATGTATATTCTGCAGCCTTTGGATGAAATGTCCTGTATATATCTGTTAAGTCCATTCCTTATATGACCTCATTTAGTCCAGATGCCTCTCTGTTTATTTTTTCCCGGGATGACCTGTTAATTGATGAGAGTGGGGTGTTAATGTCACCCACCACCACTGTGTTTGGTGTTATCTTTGACCTTTGTTCTAATAGTGTTTTTTTGACGAATTTGGGAGCCCCCATGTTAGATGCATATATGTTTAGGATTGTAATGTCCTCCTGTTGGAGTGTGCCCTTAATCAATATAAAGTGACCTTCCTTATCGTTCTTGACTAACGTTGGAATAAAGTCTACTCTGTCCGATATTAGGATAGCAACCCCTGCTTGTTTGCTAGGCCCATTTGCTTGAAACACCGTCTTCCAACCTTTCACCCTAAGGTAATGTCTATCCTTTGTAGAAAGGTGAGTTTCTTGGAGACAACAAATTGTAGGATCCTGCTTTTTAACCCAGTCTGGGAATCTATGTCTTTTCGTTGGGGCATTGAGGCCGTTGATATTAAGAGATATTATTGAAAGGTGTGTATTTATGTTTGCCTTTTTTGTGTGTGTGTGTGTGGTTCTGGTTCTACCTGTGCTCTCTTCTGTTAACTAGTATTTGAGTATTGCTTGTTTTTTCTAGGTTCCTTATATGAGTGCTTTTCCTTTTCTTCAGCATGGAGGATTCTATCACGTATTTTCTGTAGAGCTGGTTTTGTCTTCAAATACTCCTTTCACCTGCTTTTGTCATGGAATATCCTTATTTCTCCGTCTATTTGAATGGATAACTTTGCAGGATAAAGTAACCTTGGTTGACAGTTGTTATCTTTCAGAACTTGGAATATATCACCCCAAGCCCTTCTGGCTTTAAAAGTTTGTGTTGAATAATCTGCTATAATCCTGATGGGCTTACTTTTGTAGGTAACTTGATTTTTCTCTCTAACTGCTTTCAATATTTTTTCTTTGGTGTGTGTGTTTGGAAGTTTGATTATGATATGGCGAGGAGAGGTTCTTTCCAGGTTTTGTCTGGCTGGGGTTCTAAAGGCTTCCTGTATCTGCATTGGCACCTCTTTCCCAATTTGGGGGAAATTTTCTTCTATGATTTTGTTGAAGATGCCTACTATGCCTTATGAGTGGAATTCTTCTCCTTCTACTATGCCCTGAATTCTAATATGTGATCATTTCATAGTGTCCCGAATATCTTGAAATTCCCACTCATACTTTTCTATTAGTTTGTCTTTCTCTTTGTTGGCCTGTATTAGATCTGCCACCTGGTCTTCTAGTTGAGATATTCTGTCCTCTCCTTCATTCATTCTACTGGTGAGATTTTCTACAGAGTTTTTTACTTCATTAACTGTGTTCTTCATTGCTAGTAATTCTGACTGGTTTTTCTTTATTATTTCTATTTCCTTATTTATGTCTTGTATTGCCTTCTTTATTTTATTAAATTGGTGTCCTGCATCTTCTTTGATTCCTTTGATTTCCTCTTTAAGTTCCTCTTTGACTGCTTTGATTTGTTCTCTGACTTCTTTGAACATATTTACAATCATTCTTTTGAAATCTTTCTCAGGCATTTCCTCTAACTCGTTCTCACTGGAGGTCATCTCTGATGAATTAATACTTTTAGGTGGATTTATATCGTCTTGCTTTTTAGTGTTTCTTGTGTTATAATGTATATATTTTTGCATCTTGGATTAAGTTAATGCTTGGATTTTCTAGCTAGCTGTGTATTCTTAGCTGTATCAATTGATTTGATGTTATATATTTTCAGGGTAGGTGCTTAATGTGTTAGATGTGGCTCTTAAGACCCTGAGAGTATCTACAAAGGTGCTCCTAGGGGTTGAGTTTCCCTGCTATGGGTGTATTCAAGTAGGCTGAGTGGAATAAAATACCGGTAGATTCTAAAAGTTAACTAAACACTGTACCCATTCAGTCAAAAACAGCCCCAAGTATATATGCCAGAGTAGTTATTATAACAACCAGATCCTCTATCAACACAGAGGTTAAGATTTCTGGTCTGTTGAGGGATCCCAGTCAGCTTGTGACCAAGTGAGACCCTTCCTTGATGCAAACCCAGTTACCTTGGATAATTTTGGTCTCAGTCAAGTTGCTGACTGGGTCTTCAGGCTGCTGTTCTAATTTCTGGGTCTGGGCACTGGCTTTTCCTGCGGGGCAAAGCAAGCCTGGAAACTGTGGCCCTGCAGATCAGCACCCCCGCTGCTGGAAATGCTGCTGCTTCTGGGTCTGCTGTTCTTGCTGCTCCTGGGTCTGCCGCTGCTGACGCTCCTGGGTCTGCTGCTGCCGGGGCTGCTGGTACCGGTTCCGGAGTTGCCGATGTTGCTGCCGAACTCTGCTCCTGCTTGGGTCCTGCTGTCGGCTCAAGTTGGCGTGGCCGGGTCCCGGGACGCTGCTCTGTTCGCTGAAGCTGGGCTCAGGCGGTGGGGGAGGGGAGGGAGCCGCTGCTGCTCTGGTTCTCTCGCTGCTCCACGTGTTCTTCTACCTCGCGGTCTGCTCCTCCGCTGCTCACTGCCTCTCTCCCTTCACGTTTTTGAGTTGAGGAGAGCGCCGGTGTGAGTGTAATGTAAGCTCCTGCACCTGGCTTTTCCTGCGGCTGCAGCCGAGTCTGGCGGCTTTCTGGTGCGCCCCGCCATCACAGCGGTTGGTGGAGCTGCCGGGGCCGCTTTTGCCGGCCTGTGCGGGCTCTGGATCCTCTGGGTCTGTCCTACTTCTCTGCTGCCGCTTCAGTTTCCTATACACCTCACTTTTTAGTAAAAGTGTATATTTTGCTGAGGTTTTTTGGTCTTTTCCCCCCCAGGCGGCTTTGGCATGGAACCTACGCCGCCATCTTAACCGGAAGTCCGGTAACTTGATTTTTCTATGTAACTGCTTTCAAAATTTTTTGTTGGTGTGTGTGTTTGCAAGTTTGATTATAATATGACGAGGAGATGTTCTTTCCCGGTTTTGTCCGGCTGGCATTCTAAAGGCTTCCTGTATCTGCATTGGCACCTCTTTCCCAATTTGGGGGAAATTTTCTTCTGTGATTTTGTTGAAGACGCCTACTATGCCTTTGGAGTGGAATTCTTCTCCTTCTACTATTCCCTGAATCCTAATATTTGATCTTTTCATCGTGTCCCAAATATCTTGAAATTCCCATTCATACTTTTCTATAAGTTTGTCTTTCTCTTTGTTGGCCTGTATTAGATCTGCCACCTGGTCTTCTAGCTTAGATATTCTGTCCTGTCCATCATCCATTCTACTGGTGAGATTTTCTACAGAGTTTTTTACTTCATTAACTGTGTTCTTCATTGCTAGTAATTCTGACTGGTTTTTCTTTATTATTTCTATTTCCTTATTTATGTCTTGTATTGCCTTCTTTATTTCATTAAATTGGTGTCCTGCATCTTCTTTGATTCCTTTGATTTCCTCTTTAAGTTCCTCTTTGACTCCTTTGATTTGTTCTCTGACTTCTTTGAACATATTTACAATCATTCTTTTGAAATCTTTCTCAGGCATTTCCTCTAATTCGTTCTCACTGGAGGTCATCTCTGATGCATTAATACTTTTAGGTGGATTTATATCGTCTTGCTTTTTAGTGTTTCTTGTGTTATAATGTATATATTTTTGCATCTTGGATTAAGTTAATGCTTGGGTTTTCTAGCTAGCTGTGTATTCTTAGCTGTATCAATTGATTTGATGTTATATATTTTCAGGGTAGGAGCTTAAGGTGTTAGATGTGGCTCTTAAGACCCTGAGAGTATCTACAAAGGTGCTCCTAGGGGTTGTGTTTCCCTGCTATGGGGGTATTCAAGTAGGCTGAGTGGAATAAAATACAGGTCAATTCTAAAAGTTAACTAAACACTGTACCCATTCAGTCAAAATCAGCCCCAAGTATGTATGCCAGAGTAGTTATTATAACAACCAGATCCTCTATCAACATGGAGGTTAAGATTTCTTGTCTGTTTAGACATCCAAGTCAGCTTGTGACCAAGTGAGACCCTTTCCTGTTGCAAACCCAGTTACCTTGGATTAGTTTTGTCTTATTCATGTTGCTGCCTGGGTTGTCGGGCTGCTGATCTGATTTCTGGAGCTGGGCACTGGCTTTTCCTACTGGGCAAACCAAGCCTGACAACTGTGTCCCTGCAGATCAGCACCCCCGCTGCTGGAACTGCTGCTGCCAAAGCTCCCTTGCTGGGTCTATCAGCAGCTGAAGCTGCTGCTGCTGGGTCTGCTGTTGTTGCCGCTCCTGGGTCTGCTGCTGCTGGGGCCGCTGTTACCGGTGCCGGAGCCGCTAATGTTGCTCCCGGACTCTGTTCTTGCTTGTGTCCCGCTGTCTGCTCAAGTTGGTGTGGCCGGGTCCCGGACCGCTGCTTTGTTTGCTGGAGCTGGGTTCAGGCGGTGGGGGCGAAGGGGGACCCGCAGCTGCTCTGGTTCGCTCGCTGTTCCACGTGTTCTTCTACCTCGCGGTCTGCTCTTCCGTTGCTCACTGCCGCTCTCCCTTCACGTGTCCTGTGTTGCCGAGAGCGCGGTGTGAGGGGAAGCTCCCGCACCTGGCTTTTCCTGCGGCTGCAGCCGAGCCTGGCAGCTTTCTGGTGCACCGCCGCCGCTGCGGTTGGCAGAGCTGCCGGGGCCGCTTTTGCTGGCCTGTGCAGGCTCTGGATGCTCTGGATCTCTCCTACTTCTCCGCTGCTGCCTCCATTTTCTATACACCTCACTTTTTAGTTAAAGTGTGTATTTTGCTGAGTTTTTTTTGTTCCTTTTCCCCCCCAGGCTGCTTGGCGTGGTACCCATGCAGCCATCTTAACCGGAAGAGTACCGATCCTTTTTGTTTTGAGTTTTGAGAAGGGGTCTCACCCTGTAAACCAGGCTGGTCTTGAACTTGTGGCTATCACCCTGCCTCTACCTCTTTTTTTTTTTTTTAAAAAAAAAAACCTTTTTATTAACAGCTTCCATAATTATAGACCATAAGCCATGATAATTCCCCCCACACCACTTTTCCCCCAACAAGTCCACCCTCTATCATATCTTCTCCCCCTTTCAATTAGTCTCCCTTTTATTTTTATATCTTCATCTTTTCCTCCTATTATGAGAGTCTTGTGTACATAGTACTAGGACTGCAAGGTCATGGATATTGAGGCCCAGTTGTGTCTTTAAGATTGCACTGTAAGCAGCCCTACCCTTCTGTGGTGGTTTGATTCAGGTGTCCCCCATAAACTTACGTGTTTTGAATGCTAGGTTCCCAGCTGATGGATATTTGGGAATTAATGCCTCCTGGAGGGGAGTGTATTGTTGGGGGCGGGCTTATGGGTATTAAAGCCAGTTTCCCCTTGCCAGTGTTTGGCACACCCTTCTGTTGCTGTGGTCCATCTTATGTTTGCCAGGGGTTGATGTCCACCCTCTGCTCATGCCATCGTTTTTCCCTGCTGTCGTGGAGCTTCCCCTTGAGCCAGTAAGCCAAAATAAACCTCTTTTTCCCAGAAGCTACTCTTGGTTGGGTGATTTCTACCAGCAATGTGAACCGGACTGCAACACCTTGTTTTGGCTCTTACATTCTTTCTGCCACCTTTTCCACAATGGATCTTGAGCCTTGGAGTGATAGAGATGTTTAAGTGCTGAACTGTCCTCTGTCACTTCTTTTCTGCACTATGGTGACTTTTGAGTCATCCCAGTGGTCACTACCATCTAAAAAGAGAAGCTTCTCTAACCAAAAGTGAGAGCAGGGGCTGGAGAGATGGCTTAGCAGTTAAGCACTTGCCCGTGAAACCTAAGGACTCTGGTTCAGGGCTCGATTCCCCAGGATCCACGTAAGCCAGATGCACAAGGTGGTATATACATCTAGAGTTTGTTTGCAGTGGCTGGAGAACCTGGTGTGCCCATTCTCTCTCTGTTTCTCTGTCTGTCACTCTCAAATCAATAATTTTTTTTTTAAGTGAGAGCAGTACTAATACATAGGTATGAATATTAAGAAAAGTACTTACAGGGCAGTTTGGTGAGCATACGTAATATATGCATTTAGCCAGATAAGAACAAGCATTACACCCCTAGGGCTCATGACCTTCCCTGCCATAGGCTTTTTTTTTCTTCAAATTTTTATTAATAACTTCCATGATTATAAAAGATATCCCATGGTAGCACCTTTCCTCCCCCCATTCTCCATTCTCTATCATATCCCCTCCCCCTCTCAATCAGTCTCTCTTTTATTTTGATGTCATGATCTTTTCCTCCTCTTATGATGGTCTTGTGTAGGCAATGTCACTGCCTCTCTCTGAGTGCTAAGATTACAGGTGTGTCCCACCATGCCCAGCCTCAGCACTGATTTTCCTTGTCATGGGATATCACCCATGGGCCATATTTAACTGTCCTTTGTGCCCCAAATTCTGACCCTGGTTGAAGCCTATATTCCAAACTTGGTGCCCTATCTCCTATATCACCCAGACCTCACTCTTTCTTGATCCCTCCAGCACCCACAGAATCTATATTTAAACTGACAGTATACCTGGAGAAGTTGGTTTAAATTTTTTCACCTGAGTTGGGTAGCTTTCATAAGCTAGCAGGTGCTGTTTGGTAAGGGCTGGCAGTGGCAGGCAATGGGCAGCAGGGGGTGTCCAGGTCACACTCGGGCTTTCGCCGGAGATGGTGGGGGTTGTGTGTTTTACATGCATGCTTTGATACCATCTACAAGCCCATCTGTCTCTTTTTGCTCATCAAAGTCACAATCCCAAGTGAAATACACACACAATCCTAAGTGAGACCCAAGACAGGAGGACATGAGAGGACTCTGACCTGCTGCCATTTGATGGATTTGGTTCCTTCCTCCCCAGCTGCCTGCTGACCTGGGACTCTGGATTACCTTCTGTAGCAGAGTGTTGGATCTGTACAGATAGCTCAAAGTCAACTCTTCTCCCTTATCCCTGAGTTTGAACTTTGTATTTCCAGGAGAATTTAGCTTAGAAGTATTTGCTTACTTTGGTCTTTTACACACTAGTCTACTTTTCTTTTCTATGGGAAATTATCTTGCTGTCTATAAGATCCTTTTCACTCAGAGACATGGAGCAGGGTTTCTCTGCCACAATTATTTTGTCATTCCATGACTGATCACTGGGCCCCTACCCCTGCTGCACATTTTCTGGCTGTGGGGGCACAGCAGCAACAAAGTGAGGTGAGGTACAGGGTGTGAAGTGACATGAGGCCACATAGGGACTGGGTCACCTCTGGCATACTGGGCTGGCACAGTAGCAGGGGCTGGAGGTGGTGAGGGGCTGTGCTGTGATGGGGTCAGGGGGTGGTGAGGGTTCAGTCTGGCTCATCTACCAGTTTTCTAGCTGGTAATGCTTGGTTGAAGGATGAATATTGGGGAGAGCCTAATTGAGGGGATTTGGGACTATATGAGCTCCTCTTGGCAGCCCATGGCCTATAGAGGAGTCATAACCCGACCTTTGCCCCAGCTGATGGAGGCTTCTTGGTCTTAGAATAGGAGAGAAGATCCAGGGCCCACACTGGAATCTGCAGGTGGTGTCTTTGAAAGCCAGTTGCCAGAGACGTCTTCTGTTTGGGCTGCTCCTTCTCCTTATTGTGTCCTGGACAAGTCACGGGGCTGGGAGGACTGAGTGTGCAGAAGTAACCGGGACCACACAGGTAACCCTGTGTCTGCTGCTCTCGGAGCACATCTTGCCTTTGTCCTTTCAAGACTTTGAGTAGAGCCTGTGCCCCAGGAACAGGTGGAAAACTCAGGAAGTCTTGATCAGGTCAAGACATTAGGGACCATCCTCTCAACCTGAGCTGAGATAGGATGGAGAGGCAGACTCAAGTTTGTGCTCATTGGTAGTAGGCCTAGAGGCCCCAAGCACCTCTGCCACAGGATCCTTTACCCTTACTAGAATTTTTCTGCTGGCTGGCATAGGGGCATACCTCCTGTGGTTCTCACTTCTGCCCCAGCTTATCCCTCTTTCCACTGCAATGCTGTCACTTCCCTCTGGTCACTCTGGCTCTGGCTGGAACCTTCCCCCACATCCTTGTGTGTCTCCACCACCTCATTCTTAGTGCTAGCCCTAGAGCAAGGGTGGTGGGAAGAAAGGGGATCCTGGCCACTGTGTGTGCTCAATAGGTACTTTCTCCTGTCTGACCTGACACTTTAGCTGGTACTAGGCCCACGTTTGCTGCTGATCCACCATATGGTGGCTTTCACTCCTCTGGGGCTCTAAGGAGCTGGTGTGGGAGGCGCAGGCCTGAGCTGGAGGGTGGAGAGTGACTCACGCTTTCTGAGCTGGTGCCTAGTGCTTTTTGCTCACAAGGCTCGCCAGGGCTGCCTTCGTGACTTCTTGTATCAGAACTGGCCATTGGTTTGTGTCTATGAACATTGTGCTGGGCCTCATTCAACCAGTACTGGAGAAGTGCCCTGTTCCCACAGGACATGGGAGGATGGCAGGGAGGAATATGAGGCTTAGGCTGTTGCCACTGTTATCAGTGCCTCTAGCTCTGAGCTTGCAAGTAGCTAATCGTTCCTCACTCAGACTTATGCAGGGTGAGGAAACAGCAGGGTGATCATTGGCTTTGTTGTTTGCCAAGATTGTCTTCCCCCATCAGAGAAAGAGGTCAGTTTCAGACTTAGCAGTGTGACCTCATCAGCCACAGAAGCCAGACAGCAAGGAGTGATAGGAGAGGGACCTATTATGAGGCTGCTTGGAGGTGAAACGTGGCATCCACATGGCAAGATCACACTCTTCTCTCCTTCCAGTCCTAGACGTAATACACCTGGAATACAGGCATTTCTGTCTGAACTGATTAAACAACTAAAACTTTCTGTGTAAGACACTTACGTGATCACCTGTCTGGGCTGCCTCTCAAGGTCCCAGTAGGTTCCCCTGTAGACACTATGCTCAGCACGTGTGCATGTTGGTCACTGGAGGCTATGCCAGGATCTGAAGGGCCTACGGGCCAGGATGCTGCAGTCTTCTGCTTTCTTCCAAAACTGTAGATTAGTACAGGTGCCTCAGCCAGTAAGGGAGAGCCAGCTCTTGGGGACAGGGCTCTACAGACCCTTAGGAGAGCTCATAGCTGCCTTTCCAGAAGCCTCTGAAAGTGCTCATGCATGCAAGTGCTCTGGGCAGGGAATGAGAGGAAATGTCAGGCAGTACAAGGGAAGATTTGACAGGAACCTGGCACCTCACCTTAACCAGTGGCTATCCATCATCCATGGCCCTACCTCAGCCTGGGGCCCTTGACTGAGATGTGCTGTGGGGTTTCCAGTGAGGATCAGCCAGCTTTCCACCTTGAAGCTGCCTTGTGGGCAAGGAGTAGTATAATAAGTTAACCTCAGGAGAGGTGATATTGTCTGAGGGCCTGGGGCCAGATATGTGGAGTTAGGCACTCAGACACTGGTCACCTTGACTGTTTTGCGACTTATACCCTCTGATATAGCCAACATTCTGTGACGAGCTACCACAGGACTAGTGGGGTTGATCCAGCTTCCAGACCATGCATAGAGCGGCGGTGAAATCCCCTGGTCATCAAGGAGCAGCTCTGCAGAGGGAGAGGTGGTTGCCTGGCCATCCCTAGCTATAGGAGCTATTCCCCTACAAGTCCCAGGCTCTTCACTGTCCCCCACTTGGGTGTGGCCAGCCCTGACACCTTTTTTGGGAGATGGCACAGGTGAACCCCACTGCCCCACTGTTCTCACAGGCTCTGTTTTGTTCAAGCTGTCACGGCCACAGCTCTCCAGAGAAAAGTAGTTGGTCTGAGGAGGACTGAGATGCTGCAGGCTGTGCATGGGGTTTTATACTGGCTGCAGCATCCTTCCTCATGGAAGGACAGGCGTCCTTGTGCATTCAACCCCCTGATAGTAAGTAGTCTTGTGACCACACAGTTCTCTTAAAGAAAAGCAAAGGTGAGCCTGATCTAGACCCAAAGTCTGACCATACTGTGGGCCAGTAGCACTGTGCTTGCCTGGCTGCCTCCACTTAACCTGCTGGTCTGAAGGAGGGTCCTAGAGCAGCTCTGGGAAGACAGTGGTACCTGTGCTATGGGATTTTTAGCAGCAAGAAGGCATCTGGGTGAGCATTTCATCCCAAGTCTCCAGGGAGGTTTCAGGTAATCCTGTCCAGATTGAAGCAAAAGTTTTCTTTGTCCCTTTCCTTTTTTCTTTCTCTCTCTCTCAAGCCAGTGCCCATCAGGGTTTCCTCACTCTCAGTTGTTCATATATTTGGGAGGCAGACACAGCTGACCATGCCCATGGAGGTGGAGGGTTTTTCAGGAACACGGCAGATCCCCCTCTGGCTGCTACCAAGGAAGCGTGCATATGGAGGAGGCTTATAAATAGAAGCGGCGGCAACTGTAATTAAGGTTGTGAACCACACTGTGCTGGTAAAAAACAAATTCTCTGCAGCTGTTGTGCTGACTGGGAAATTACCCCTATCTGCCAAAGTGTTATTCTTCAATTGGTTAGAGGAAATACTTTAAAAATGATCTCACAGTGCGATTTATATAAACGGCTCTTTTTCTGTGTATGAACGAGACAATCAAGATAGAGCCCGAGTCCCTAGCAGACCACAGCTTCCTCAGTGTCCCGTTGCCATGGGTTACGAAGGGAGCACATGGAACTTCAGCTGAAATGTCTTTGAACTTTCCTGACGTGCACAGACATGCTGCCGTGTTGGGCACTGCATTTTAGATCCAGTAACTTGTGCTTTACAGGAGTTTCCTTGTCCTAAGATGAATTTGGAAAAGGGGCTGTCAGATGATTCGGATGTTTTTGCTGACCAGCAGGTAAGTCCTTCCTGCTACTTTTGGGAAAGTAAACAGGCTTGTTGTAAGAAAGCTCATCATCCTGCAGAAATGCTGGCCATGGAACTTGCAAGTGTCTTAAGTGGAAACCGTGGCTATTCTTCTGCTTAGTGTGAGTGCCTCAGTAAAGACCATAGCACTGTGCCGGGTGAGTGAGCCCCATGGGAGGAGTGTGGAACCCAGGACTATAGCACTGTTCAGGGCTGGGCTGTGTGGCCAGCCACGCTCACAGGTTCCATCTAGATCCCCTCTGGAGCCTGTGGTGTCCGTCCACTGTCATCCCTCTAGAAAGCATCAAATATTTTTCTTCTTGTTACCCATGGTAATTCTAACAGATATTAGAGATGTGAGTGAATAACTTTTGAAATACTGAATTTCAAGTGGATAAATATTAAAATTTCTCAGCCGGGCATGGTGGCACATGCCTTTAATCCCAGCACTCGGAAGGCAGAGATAGGAAGATTACTGTGAGTTCAAGGCCAACCTAAGACTACATAGTGAATTCCAGGTCAGCCTGAGCTAGAATGAGACCCTACCATGAAAAGCCAAAAAAAAAAAATCTTGGTAAATTTTTAGCTCGTAGCTTACACGTTAAAATGCAGTGAGTTGGCTCTGCTATAGGAACATACAAATGTGGCTACTAGAATCACATTTGATGTTTGATTATTATTTGGAAGTTTAAAAGTAAACAAAAAAGTAAGAATATTTTTATTTTGGTGACTATTCTGTGTTGATATGAAGGTAAAAATAAAACAAAGCTATATATACAAGATTGTCATTAATTCCTGAGTAGCAATCGTACATTCCTTTTTTCCTGGTAATTACTCAGTTTCAGGCTTTCTTTCAAGAAAGTAATCCACACCCCTTGCAGAGACCTGGAGGAGACCCAGCAGTGGCAGTGATGAATGTGGGTGTCTGGGAAGAATGGCTGTAGCCTTCCAGGACTGGCCAGATGAGAGGGGCAGGTGTCCATGCCCTCTGGCAGCACTGTACCACTGAGTGCAGGAGCTCAATGCCCAAGGGCTGTTCCTCAGGCAGGAGGCATTCCCTGCAGACACCTATGTGGGAAACAGAGCCCTGGAGGGGCAGTGTCCTTAGAGGACTGGCTGCAGCTTGGATCCATGTTGGCAGCACCCTCATTTCAATTGTTTGTTAAGAAGGTTTTTTGTTTTGTTTCAAGGCAAGGTTTCACTCTAATCCAGGCTGACCTTGGAACTCACAGTGATTCTCCTGCCTTCCCAGTGCAGGAATTAAAGGGGTGACATAGCATGCCCTGTTCTCATTTTTTTAAATTGCTAAGAAAAATATCACTGGATGTCTGCCTTTGGATTTACCTTTGTAATTAACTTGGATGCCTTTCCAAGTTTTTGCAAGTGTCATTAAGTTGTTCAATGAGCTCACTGAAGTCTGGTTGTTGACGTTACCAGTGAGTAGCTCCCTACTTCCTTGCTCTTTCCACCTGCAGGCTGCCCAGCTCCTCCTTGCTGATCTGGGCCTGAAAAGAGGGCCTGGGCCAGCCACTGCCTTCACCCTTGTGCTTGAGCTGCTGCTACAGGTACATGCCAGGATGTCAGATGGGGGAACCGGTCTCAAATTCTGGGGTCCCAACTGAATTTCTCTTCCCTGTGAGCCTCAGACAGCCTGTCTTTATGGGAGGGCACAAGAATCCTGGAGTTCTATGTATGATGTACATGCTCAGTGGAGCCTCTGTTGAAGGGTGTGCTTCCTCCACCCTGAGATAGCCTTCCTAGGAGCTGCCCGTAGGACACATGGACACAGATGGGATTTTGACCCAGAGAGACATGAGGCTGTCACTAGTCAAAAATACTTGCCACAAAATCCCCAGCTCACACAGACTAGAAACTTTCATTCCCATTTGTCTTGGCATGTGCTGAACGATGTCATGATGAGGTGTTTCAGTTTTGGATGCTGGTAAGAGCTACCTGAGAAGACAGTAAAACCCACACTCTCAAAGAACCATGAATTGTCATGGAAAAGTAGCCTCTCCAGTCTGTCTGCCTGACACCTTTCCTGTGTCTCCCTTCTCTGGGCAGTCTGCTGTGGCCGGGCCATGTGGGTGTGGTAGTAGGGCTCAGTAGAGTTGTAGCCCTGCAGTGAGTGAGGTGACACCTGGCACAGCCACAGGTAGCTTCTTGTCCTTCCCTTTTGTGTTCTCATTTGGGAGCCACTCCTCTGGCCTCAGATGTCAGGGCCAGTGCCTTGGAGGGTGGCTGTTAGTTGTATTGGATTCTCTTCAATATTTGGAAAAGAAAGCACTAATTCTGTTATAAGGAAAGGAATCAACTGCTCTTCCTGGACCGTACAGAGTCCCACTGTCCCCTTCGAGTTTTAAGCAGGACTTTAGTGGGCGTTCAGATTTTCCTCAGGAGCTGGTTTACCTGGTTGGTCCTTGCATGGCTGTAAGCCCTGCCCATGACTCACAAAAAGATCTACAAGGCTTAGTGAGAACAAGGCCTCTCACATTGGAGGGCAGCCTTCCTCTTGCTGGGGCCTGGAAAAGGGAAAGAATAGCGAGGAGGATGACAGATGTCAGAATGGGGCTGGAGTGATGGCTCAGTGGTTAAGGCACTTGCCTGCAAAGCCCTGGTTCAACTCACCAGCACCCATGTAGAGCCAGATGCACAAGGTGGCACATGCATCTAGAGTTTGTTTGCAGTGGCTAGGAGGCCCTAGTGTGCCCATTCTCTCGCTCTATCTGCTTCTACCTCTCTCTCCCTCCCCCAAATAAATAAAATATATTAAAAAAAGAAAGAGGTGTCAGGATGACTGGAACTGATTGTGATGTGTGAGGCAGCTCTGACTCCATTGCCTAGGGCTTACCTTGCTTCTCAGGTCTGAAGGCTTCTGCCTTTTCCTTGTCCTCACAGTCTTACATGAGCACATACCATGGGTCATGAAGAGCTATAGCTGGCAACAGCAGAACTGACAGTATGGATAGGCATGGTGACCATGGGGACAGTGCAACTGTGACGGTGGCAGCCATGGGAAGTGAAAGAAGTAGGCGAGTGCCCTTCTGGGGGCTGATGTGTTTGAAGCTGCCTCCGCCTGGTTCTCACTGAGCTTTTGTGGGCTGAATTTGGTGAATGTCATGAAATCTTTTTGCATTTCACTGCATTTCTCTTTTTTTCAGTCAAAGTAAACTCCTAATAGGTCTGTCCTTGACCTTCCACCTCAGGCTGTTGTATGGCCTGGAAGTGGTGTTCTGACTAGGGCTGAGGTTGGAGGACATGTTGAGGTGTGTACGCTATTCTCTGCACGTCCCCTCCTGGTCCTACAGCCCCCTTCCTCATGTAAGTGTCACCCCTAACTCCACTCATCTATTGTCCTCACAGGTTTTGCCCCAAACTTTGAAATATGTCAACTGCTTCCTGGGTCCCAGAACCCCCCCAGCACATTCAGGTCTGCCCCAGGAGCCCTGTCAGACTTGAGTGTCTAAACCTGACTTTGATTCCTCTTGTACCACTGTATCTGCTGTCTATTTCAGGGAAAAGACAGCCCTGGCCTGGATTTTGATTCCTCTCATACTGCCATATCTGTCCTTTCTCAGGAGGCGGCAGCCCTGGCCCTCTGGCTCAGGCCCAGACTGTCTGATCCTCCATGTGGGCTTGAGTTTCAAAAAATACCCCAAGTTCATGTTCATGTTCTCACCCTGCCTTATGCTTGGAGTCCATGGGCCTCAGCATTCTTTTTTTTTTCTTCCAAATTTTTATCAATAACTTCCATGATTATAAAAAAATACCCCATGGTAATACCCTCCCTCCCCCACTTTCCCCTTTGAAACTCCATTCTCCATCAGACCTCCTCCCCATCTCAGTCAGTCCCTCTTTTAATTTTGATGTCAGACACCATTCTTGACATGTATTTCCCCACACATTGCTTGCCATGTGCATGGAGGTTGTCCTTGATCTGGACCACACAGCTGCCAGAGTCCAGGACATTGCCTTACATAGTCAGGGATACTGAGAGAGGGGCAGAAACTTTCTTGCTGGGAAGAAGTTAAACTAAGGGGTTTAACAGGGTTGAATTATGTCTCACATGAGAAAAACATTTCCTGGTGCTGTGCCTCACTTCAAACCCTGGGTCCCACTTTGAACCCCAGGCACAACTTCGAACCCCAGGCTCCATTCTAAACCCCAGACCCCACTTTGAACGTCCAACTGCATTTCAAACCCTAGACTCTACTTTGAACCCCAGGCTCCACCCTAACCCCCCAGGCCAACTTCAAACTCCAGGCTACTCCAGACCCTGGGGCCCCACTTTGAACCTGAGGCTGTAGCAGCTGAGGGTTGTTTGCTTAGAAGTGCTGGGACAGTTTCCAGCTAGAAACCTATCTCAATACCACTGTCTGCACAAAACCTGGTAGGAAGCCAATTTCTTTATGAAATTCAACTTGCCAGAATCTCAATGTTGTCATGCTGAGCTTCAAAGTAAATGTTACCCTGGTCTGTGACTCCCACCCTGTCTGTTCTCAGGGACTGCTGTCTTCAGAATTTGCAAGTTACTAGTACAAAGGTCTCTGTGGCCCTGGCTCCTTTAACACTAACTGCCACAAGCATTTCAGAGTCAGATGTGATACCAACCCCAGGATGGGATCATGTGCTGTGTGTGCCAGCCCATCGCAGTGCTCAGTACATTGTGGGCATTTCTCAGTGAATCATGTTGGGCTTCATCAAGAGTGTGAGAGGAATTGATTCCGTCATGGGTTTCCCCTGATCTGTTTCTCTTCTTCTTCTGATAGTATTGAGAGTTGAAAAGTTGAAAAGCTCTCTCTCTCTCTCTCTCTTTCCATCCCTCCCTTTCCCCCTTTCTCATTACTTCTAAACATTCTCATCTCCACATTTCTTCCCTGGGCTCCTGCTTATCTCTGGATGACCCTAAATGAAATGGTACTTAGAACACATCTCTAAAGCCTCCATCTTGGCACCTTTGTGACATCAGCTTTGCCTTCTGGGTCGCAAAAGTTCTTCCTTGTGAATGTCCACCTGTAAACCTGCTAGCCTTCTCTGCCTTGCTCCGGTGGACCTGCCCTCCAGCTCTTTCTTGTTCACAAACAGTGCTGTGTTTGTGGAAGTGTGTGCTCATATCCGAGCAGGAGAACTCATGGGGCTGCAGGTTGTGGCTACAAACTCTGTGTTTTGGTGCCAGGTTGGCTGCACAGCCCAGCCCCTCAGTTGGGGCTCTTGGGAGGCCTGCAGAGCTGCCCTTCTGATTCTGCAGTCAAGGAGCCTGATAGCAGGTGGGGCCTGTCCTAGGTGGCCGGGACTGGCTAGCTAATAGCAAGAAGTGCCAGTGGATCTGAGACTGAGTAGGGGAATGTTTCAGTCAGGTTTTCATTGCTGGCAGAAAAGACCTGATTAAGAGCAGCTTGTGGGGGAAAAAAGGGGGTTATTTTGGCTAATAAGCTTGAGGGGGAAGCTCCATGATGGCAGGGAAAAGTGATGGCATGAGCAGAGGGTAGATATCACCTCTTGGCCAACACCAGATGGACAACAGCAACAGGAGAGTGTGCCAAACACTGGCAAAAGGAAGCTGGCACCGGGTGTGGTGGCACATGCCTTTAATCCCAGTACTTGGGAGGCAGAGATAGGAAGATCGCTGTGAGTTCGTGGCCACCCTGAGATTACATAGTGAATTCTAGGTCAGCCTGAGCTAGAGTGAAGCCCTACCTTGGAAAACCAAAAAAAAAAAGGAAAAAAGGAAGCTGGCTATAACATGGGTGGAGCATAAGCCAACCCAACAATCCACCACCTCCAGGAGGTGTTAATTCCCAAATCACCATCAGCTGGGAACCTAGCATTCAGAATACCTAAGTTTATGGGGGACACCTGCCTGCATCAAACCATCACAGGGAGCTTGCCAAACATGATCCTCTGTGGGAGTTGGGGCACAGCGGCAGTGCTATACATAAAGGCAGGGAGTGCAGCCAGCAGGGAAGGGTTCGGCTCCTCCCTATCAGAGCTAGTAGAGTCCCCTGACTACCACCCACGGTGGGAGGTACACGTCTGTGTTGCACACATGTGCATAGCTTGAAGCAGAGTCCATGAACTGCTCAGACCAAAGGATATCCTTTGTATTTTCTTTTCATATTATCTTTCCCCATCTTATTTGTTTTAACTCACCAGTTCCTTAGAAACTCATGGCTAGAGGTAAGACCCTGTGTTAGCCAAGCCAAAGCAGACCAGTGGGAGGAGGTCGCAACTGAGGTAGAGTGTTATCTTCTGAGCACTGCAGATGTATGCAGCTTCCAGTCTTGCTCAGTGGTGCTCCCCTAGGGCCCCAGTCCTGCCTTGACCAGTTTTCACTACCTCACATGGATGGACTCTGTTTTCTTCTGGTATTTACAATTAAGGTTTCATGAGGAGCTGCCTTAACTAATTGATCAAGTCTTAAAAGGTAAAATGAATATGTATTAGGTATAGATCATACTGTTCAATTCTTAAGGTGCGCCTCCCCTTGATTTTTTTTTTGTTTATGAGAGAGAATTGCTGCACTAGGGCCTCCAGCCACTGCACTCTAACTCCAGACGTGTGTCACCTTGTGTTCATGTGTGACCGACCTTGTGTGCTTGTGTCACTTTGTGCATCTGGCTTATATGGGACCTGGAGAGTTGAACATGGGTCCTTAGGCTTTGCTGCCTTAACCACTAAGCAATTTCTCCAGCCCGCTTAAAAAATTTTTTTGAGACAGGCTGGTCTGGAACTTGATGTAATTCTCCTACCTCTGCCTCCTGAGTGCTTGGATTACAGGTATGTGCCACCATGCCTGGGTCCCCATCTAGCTATGTGTACTCCTCTGTGCTCAAACCGTTCAGTGCATTTGGGCAACTTGTAAGCCTTTGGCCTCTTGTTTTAGCTTTTTATCTCCAGAGTAGAAGATGTCACTGGCTCAAAGTGGAAAGTTTATATTACTGTGTATTACTATATGCCTGTAATAGTTAATCTTGTCAACTTGATGGGATTTAGAATCACTGTGGAGATATACCTTTGAGTATGTCTATGAGGGTGTTTCCAGAGAAGGTTAACTGAAGAGGAAAGAACCACCCTGAATGTGGGCAGTACCAGCAGTTGGGCTAGGGTTCCAGACTAAATAAAAAGGAGAACATAAGCTAAACACCAGCACTGATCTCTGTCTGCTTACTGACTGTGTGACCAGCTGCCTCCTGCTCCTGCTGCTATGCCTTCTCCACCACAATGGACTGTACCTTTAAACTGTTAGCCAGAATAAAGCCTTCAACTTGCTTTTGTCTCAGCAATGAGAAAAGTAACTATAATACCATGTCCATGTAATTCTGATAACTCGTTATGTCCAATATCATAGATGTCATCATATAACACACTTCATTTAAGTTATTAAAAACTTCCAAAGCACTCATGCAAAATAAAATATCCATGGACTTCCGGTTAAGATGGTGGCTTAGGTACCATGCCAAAGCAGCCTAGGGGGGAAAAAGACCAAAAACACTCAGCAAAATACACACTTTTACTAAAAAGTGAGGTGTATAGGAAATCGAAACAGCAGTGGAGAAGTAGAAGAGATCCAGAGCCCACACAGGCCAGCTAAAGCAGCCCCAGCAGGCACGGCGGCAGCAGTGCACCAGAAAGCCACCAGGCTCGGCTCCAGCTGCAGGAAAAGCCATGTGCAGGGAGCTTCCACTCACACTGGAGCTCTCCGCAACTCAAGAAACGTGAAGGGAGAGCGGCAGTGAGCAACGGAGGAGCAGATCACAAGGTAGAAGAACACGTGGAACAGCGAGAGAACCAGAGCAGCTGCAGCTCCCTCCCCTCCCCCACCGCCTGTGCCCAGCTCCAGCGAACAGAGCAGCGGTCCTGGGACCCGTCCATGCCAACTTGAGCGAACAGCGGGACCCAAGCGGAGGCAGCAGGGTTCTGCAGCAACATCAGTGGCTCCAGCACCAGCAGCAGCAGCTTTAGAGGCAGCAGTTGCAGATCCAGCAGCAGCAGTGGAGGATCCAGCAGTGCCAGCTAAAGCAGCAGCAGCAGCGGCAGCAGCAGTGGTGACAGACCCAGCAGTGGCAGCTTCAGGAGCAACACTGGTGATTCCAGCAGTGGGGGTGCCGTTCTGCAGGGCCACAGTTGCCAGGCCCGGTTTGCCCTGCAGGAAAAGCCAGTGCCCAGCTCCAGAAATCAGAACAGCAGCCCAACAACCCAGCGAGCAACTTGACTGAGACCAAAATCATCCAAAAAGATAAATGGGATTGATTGCACCAGGGAAGGGTCTCACTTTGTCACAAGCTGACTTGGATCCCTCAACAGACCAGAAGTCTTAACCTCTTTGTTGCTAGAGGATCTGGTTGTTATAATAACTACTATTGCATAAATATTCAGTACTGTTTTTGATTGAATGTGTACAGTGTTTAGTTAATTTTAGAATCTACCTGTATTTTATTCCACTCAGCCTACTTGAATACTCCCATAGCAGGGAAACTCAACCCCTAGGAACACCTTTGTAGACAATCTGAGAGCCTTAAGAGCCACATCTAACACCTTAAGCTCCTACCCTGAAGATATATAACATCAAATCAATTGATAAAGCTAAGAATACCTAGCTAGCTAGAAAATCCAAGCATTAACTTAATCTAAGATGCAAAAATATATACATTATACACAAGAAACACTAAAAAGCAAGACAATATAAATCCACCTAAAAGTATTAATGCATCAGAAATGTCCTCCAGTGAGAACAAGTTAGAGGAAATGCCTGAGAAAGATTTCAAAAGAATGATTGTAAATATGCTCAAAGAAGTCAGAGAACAAATCAAAGGAGTCAAAGAGGAACTCAAAGAGAAAATCAAAGGAATCAAAGAAGACGCAGGACACCAATTTAATGAAATAAAGAAGGCAATACAAGACATAAATAAGGAAATAGAAATAATAAAGAAAAACCAGTCAGAATTACTAGCAATGAAGAACACAGTTAAGGAAGTAAAAAACTCTGTAGAAAATCTCACCAGTAGAATGGATGAAGGAGAGGACAGAATATCTAAGCTAGAAGACCAGGTGGCAGATCTAATACAGTCCAACAAAGAAAAAGACAAACTAATAGAAAAGTATGAGTGGGAATTTCAAGATATTCAGGACACTATGAAAAGATCAAATATAAGAATTCAGGGCATAGTAGAAGGAGAATTCCACTCCAAAGGCATAGTAGGCGTCTTCAACAAAATCGTAGAAGAAACCTTTCCCCAAATTGGGAAAGAGGTGCCAATGCAGATACAGGAAGCCTTTAGAACCCCAGCCGGACAAAACCTGGAAAGAACCTCTCCACGTCATATTATGATCAAACTACCAAACACACAAACCAAGGAAAGATATCCATGTGTATGGTTCAGACTGGTTTCCTGAAAGTCAGGGAAAAATCCAAATCAGTTTCCACTGAGCTGTCAAGTTGAAGAAACTGACTGAGGAATGGAGCTTTTGTTAACTTTGATTGCAATATTAAAGGTCCTTCATAAGTTTTCTTCTCTGATGACCATCAGCAAGTTAACAGTTCGGCAGAGGCCACCAGCTTGTGCCCCTCACCCCTCCTGTCTCACACTACCTCCTGGAGATAGCATCAGGTCCCAGGTTGCCACTCCCTCAGACCTCACTTGTTTCTGGTATACCAGCTATAAATTGGGGTACCCATAATCTTCTTTCCTTGGGTTCAATTAATTTGTCAGTGACTCATAGAACTCTGGAAGACATAGTCATCAGTTTTTCATTTTTGCTATTCTTTTGTCTTATTTTGTGGTTTGCACAGGAGATCAAACCTAGGACCTTCTGCATGCACATACAAATACAAATGAAGATGTGCACTGGGCAAAGTGTGAGGGAATGGCCACTTAGCATCCAGCTTCCATCCCTCCCCAGCTTGTGCCATTGACCTGGGTGGGGAGCCAGCAAAGCCAGTCACTCGGTCTTCTCACATCTCAGTGCAGCACTTCCTCCAGGATATGGACAGGACCCTTTCTGACCAAGAGGGTCTTATGACCTGTTGTCTGATAAAGCCAGTGGGAGGGTTCCTTTATTGTCAGCTCAAGGTGTGGGAAGATTAGAGTGTCCGTGACAAGTCTTGGAGAGGGAGTAACAAGTTAGGGAACCATGAATGAAAATCCATACAAATGACAAAATATAAATCTCAGAGTGTCACGCTTGGAATCAGGCATATCCACATTAGTGTAGGTTTCAGTGTTAGAAGCATAAGACAGGAATTTTCTGAGCTGTTTAATTATGGTGTATGTTTAAATTTATAAGGATATAAAATGCTGACTTACTGGGATATTTTTCACTGGTGTCTTGGTTTTTGTAGCTGTACTTTTTTCTTTTCATTTTGTATGTAAACCATGCAGATAAGGAAATTTGGAAAGAATCCAGGAAGTAGGCTTACAAAAACAAGTTAGGAATACCAGTCACACTGGGGATCAGAGGAAACATTAGGGAGATTATGTTTCAAGTCACAAAAGGGTTTATAGTGATCCAAATGTGCCCAGGAAATTGGGGATGCATATCTTCTAAGTCATGTTGATTGATCAGACCATTATCTCACATCATGCATGAAAACAACTTGAAATGGATTAAAGAATAAAACATGACATGAACTCATAGAACTCGTAGATGAGGACATAGGGTGGACAGCTCTACGTGGTCTTGGCAGTGAGTTTTGGATGCCGTACTGCACACATAAGCAGTCAAAAATGTGGTCTGCGGCAAGTTAAAGCAGCTCTCACAGCAGAGGCAACACACAGTGGGAGAGGTACCTACTAATCGTACACCTAAGAAAGGCTGTGTCCAAAGTGTGAGGAGCTTAGACAGCTCAACAGCAGCAAGGAAAACCAAACATCTGGATTGCCAAACGGCAGAGAACAAGAACAGCTGTTTTTCCAAAGACGACACTCAATGGCCTCAGGTGCACCATCAGGAAATGGGGAAAACCACTGTGCAGTACTGCTTCACACTGGACAGGGAAGGATCAAAGGGCAGAAGTGTGGGCAAGAATGTGGAGAGAAGGCATCCTTGCTCCCTGCTGGTGGAGTGTGAATTACATAGCCACTATGGAAGCAGCATGAAGGTCCTTGAACACAACCATAGAGCTGTGATGCAACATAGCAATCCCACTGTGAGTGTGTAGCCAAAGGAAGTGAAATCGGTATCTCAAGACACAGCACCACTCCTACACTCATGGCAGTGCTAGTCACAATAGCCAAATTGTGGAAACAACCCAAATCTGTATGGACAACTGGATAAAGAAAATGTGGTATATGTATAGTGGCATACCATTCTGCCTTTAGAAAGCAGATCTTGCCTTTGTGACAGTTAGATAAACCAGAATATATATGATGTTGGTAAGAAGTCACACGTAGAAAAATGAAGCCTGAACCATTCACTTATGTGTGGAAGAGGCCAAGGTCTTGAAGCAGAGAGTAGGAGTGGGCTACTGGAGGCAGCTAGGGAGTGGGGGAATCGTGGAACATATTTCAGTTGTCAGGTGTGAGTACTGGTGACCTGGTGCACACTGGTGACTATGCATAATGTTGTTGGATCACATAATTGAGGTGAGAGGAGATTCCCCACACAGTGGTATGTGAGGTCACGGGTATGTTATTATCTCAATTGTGGTAATCATATTGTAGTGCATATGTATATCACAATAGCATGTTGCACACCTTAAGTTTTAATTTGCACACCTTAGTTGTAATTTGTCAAAAGAAAGTCATAACCACATCCACCAAGGGAAATGGGCTGCTGTTGCTCTTTGATGTTGTTCCTTTGTAGATAATGCGTCTTTTAGTAATTGAGAGCCAGTCCCTCTGCCCCATATTTTACAGTTGTAAAAAGTTAATGTATTTGTGATGTTGCTGTAGAAATCATTTTTCATTATTTTCCAGTTGCACTGATGACATAATTTCTCATGGGAGGTGAATGTGTCTCTTGAGACTAGAGGAACCCAGAGTGTCCTCCCTTTCTGTGCTCTTCGGTATGTGACTGGGGCACTCTGATTATTCTGACTCCTTATCTCTTTTCATGGACAATGGGTATAGTAGACAGCTTCAGGTTTGCTGAGATGAACTTCCAGACCAGGCACAGTTATGGAGGAAGGGATATTTATTGAAGCTCACAGATCCAGGGGAAGTTCCATAATGGCAGAAGAAGCTGGCCTGCCTTCACAGGTCCAAGGAGACAGAGAGAGAGAGAGGGGGGGGGAGAGGAGGGAGGAGGGATGGAGGGAGGGAGGGGCACAAGCCTAAAAGTCAAAAGCCACACAGCACAGCTCAGCACACTTCAGGAGCTCCAGCTAGGCACACTTTGCATGTCTTTACATTGAAAGCTGAAACCCACCACCACACCTTAAGATCCACCTAGTGACACTGCCTCCAGCCAGGTGGCTGTAGATGCAAACTACAAACTAATAAAACACAGAATATATCTGGGGCCATATATCCAAACCACCACATTTCACCCCTGGCCCCCAATAGATTCATCACCATTACACATTGTAAGTTATACTCAGTCCAATTTCAAAGGTCTCTACAGTCTTGACCAATTTTAGATAGTGACCTGTAAGATCAAACAAGTTAAATACTTCCAACATATAAAGGCACAGAGTAAACATTTTCAACTGGTATAATGCATAGCAAGGAGAGACAAAAACAATGCAGTCTCATTCACCATCAAACAAGCATCAAACTTCTGCAATTCACATTCAATATAACCAGAGACTGACAGTCTCCAGATCTTTCAATTCCACCCCTCCAGCTGGGCAGAGTAGCCAGGGAACAGTTCCATCCTGGGCCAACAGTGAGCTCTCTGGTAGCCCTTGCATAGTCCTGGCATATCCAAAATGTCTTCAGGTCTTCATGCAAACCACGGTCCATCTTCCAAAGGCTCTTTCAGCCTATCAGGGCATCAGGCCCTGCCTCATGCTGCATCTCAGCAGCAGCTCCTGGAACAGTGTGCAATTCACGACCATTCTTCACATTTTTCATGCTTCTGAAAACAATACCAGTTGTGCAAGACACAGCCATATTCTTAATTCAGGGATGAAACAAATCATAACCTTGAAAAGCAGGTTCCTTCTCTAGTCAGCTCTTTCCAAAAGAGTTTGCATTTCTATGATAGTCTTTGCTCAGGCATCCTTTCCATTGTTATAATGTAAAGCAGTTGGGCCATCTTCCTTAAGATTGCTAAGGTGCTTGACAATAGCAGGTTTAGTAACCTAAGACCAGTCTCAGTGTCTGTAGTTTTAACTTGCTTGAGGTTTTCCAGCTTGAAATCTTAAATCTCTCAGTTCAGTTATCTTTAGCCAAGCACATCAGTTACAAATTTAATGTTAATCAAACTCCCTGGCCCTGAGCAGCAAAACACAGCTATCCCTAATGCCAGTATCCCAGTTCCAACAAAGTCCTCTGTAGTTTTTTTTTCCCCTTAGAAAATTCATAGGCCATGCGTCGAAGTTCAATATTGTCTGCACTTAGGATTCTCAAACTCTCATCAGAATAGTCCATAAAACTTTGCTTACCACCCCAAAAGGCATCTTCAGTTGTGATCACCAAGTCCATGCCCATTCCTCCGAAACAAAGGTTCTAAAGATCAAAGTCCATATGGTCAGGTTCATCTCATCCCACTCTTGGTACCAACTTCTATAGTAGACGGCTTCAGATTCAGTGAGATGAACTTCCAGACCAGACACTGAAAGGCCCAAGAATTCAGAAGGTCAGAAATACTATCACGCTCCAAGGGGAGCTTAAGCAGGCTCCCTGCATACCTCAAACTCCAGGCTTTACTCTCTGTTGGAAGCAAGTAAAGAATCCCTCTTCTCATTATATCAGAGCCCACTCCTAATATAAAACTAGGTAAAAGGGCATGAGATAGCCCTCAAGGATGGGAAATGAGTAATAAAGTGAACCACTTATTTGGTTTCTGTAAATAGCCTTACACTATAAGCCTTAATAGCCCACACTGTTAGCC
The DNA here is from genome assembly GCF_020740685.1 of Jaculus jaculus. Taxonomy (NCBI): domain Eukaryota; kingdom Metazoa; phylum Chordata; class Mammalia; order Rodentia; family Dipodidae; genus Jaculus; species Jaculus jaculus. Next base: position 59,133,300 of record NC_059112.1, read on the forward strand.
TTAGTAGCTCGCACCATAAGCTGTAGCAGCCTGCCTCAGACCTCCAAGGTCATAGGAGGCTGATACCATACTCTGCTACCCCCACCTAAGGAATTACACAAGTGCTAACCTCCAAGGTCATAGGAGACTGGAACCACACTCTGCTACTCCCACCCAAGGACCTGCGCAAATGCTGACCACCAAGGTCATAAACTAATTGGCTTAGAAACTATGGGGTGGCACCAACTGACTGGCTAACACCCTGCGGGGCTCCTAATATTAGAAAATGATTGGTCTAAGGCACAGGCTTTGTTAGAAACCCTATAAAAACTGTCCTGTTCCTGCATTCAGGGCTCTGCAGTCCTCTACCCCTGTGCGGTGTACGACTGTGGGCCCCAGTGCGCTTGGAATAAAATCCTCTTGCAGTTTGCATCAAGACCGCTTCTCGTGAGTGAGTGATTTGGGGTGTCGCCTTATTCGGGCAGAGCGTGGGGACCCCCTGTGGGGGTTTTTTCCTACAACACAGTTATGGATAAAGGGATATTTATTGAAGCTTACAGATCCAGGGGAAGTTCCATAATGGCAGAACAAGCTGGCCCACCTTCACAGGTCCTAGAAGAGAGAGAGGGGGTGGGTGGGAGGTGGGCAGGCAGGCACAAGCCTAAAAGTAAAAAGCCACACAGCCCAGCACACTTCAGGAACTCAAGATAGGCACACTTTGCATATCTTTAGATCAAAATCTGAAACCCACCACCACACCTTAACATCCGCCCAATGACACTGCCTCCAGCCAGGTGGCTCCAGATGTAAACTACAAACTAATAAAACACTGAATATGTTAGGGGCCATCTATTCAAACTACCCCATTTTGCAGATTGAGCAGCTACCAGGTTCCTTGACTCTCAAGCCAGTAATCTGCTATTGTTGGAATGTTGTAAGATAATCCAATAAATTCCCTTTTAATACAGTTCATTCTATCGGTTCTGTTCCTCTAGAGAACCCTGACTTAATACAGTGGGCAAACCCCATCTCATCCTGAGCACTTGAGCAATGTCCTAGCCAAGATATGAATAATATGCCCTGCCACCATCCCAAGGAGATAAAGTGTTCAGGAAATCACCATGTAAAAAGTGACAGCAGGGCTTCCAGGTAAGATGGTGGCATAGGAGCCACTTCAGTGTAATCTAGGGAGGAAAATAAACAGAAAAACAGCAAAATACTCTCTTCTACCAAAAAAGGAAGAAGTATAAATTATTATCAAACATAGCAGAGAAGCAAGAGAGACTAAGATCTTTCGGAAAGGAGGAAACCAGCCACAGTTTCACCTAGGCCCCAGCAGCCCTGGCCTGTGCCCACCTGCCCGGCCAGCACAGTGTTGCAGAAACCAGGTGGAGAGATTTTCCACTCACATCAGCTTCCTTGCAAAAATCAGGAAACATAAAGGAAAAGATAGCAGGGAGCAGCTGCTGAAGGAGGTACAAATGGGACCGTCTAAGCAGCGCCTATATACTCCAAGCATCTTGCACAGCTTCCCATCCCCCAGCCATTAGTGCCTTGGACCTCTGGAGAACTCATTCACCCCTGGCTACTTGGCATCCAGCAGAGCTGACAGAACACTACATCCACAGTGCAACAGAGAGGGATTGAGGTTGACACACAGCATTGGTGAAATTGGAAGCCATCCCAAAAGGTAAACAGGGCCAGTTTACATAAAGGCAGGAACAAAGGCCTGCGTTGGAAGTGCTAATCTCACCTTCCATGTCAGGGCAGGTTATGTGTTACATATTCTTGGTTTGTTTTACCATTCTCAATTAGCTGTATTTTGGGGTTGACTGTTGTTGCCTTTGATGTTTCTTGATGCATAGGGCCTTTGTCTTTTTCTTCTGTCATTATTGGGGGAAGGGTCTGACTCAGCCCCAGACTGACCTGGAACACATCTCAGACCAGAAATCTTAACCTCTCAGTTGACAGGATTAAGGGTTTGAGGCAACACACACCCTTAGGGACTTTGGCTTTATTAGATTATCTGTTTGAATTTATCCCCATTGCTGCATAAATACGCTCTGCTGGTTTGGATTGATGTGTATATTGATCAGTTGGATTTTAGAATTTGCTTACTAAATTGCTTCACCCAGTCTACTATAACACTTCAATAGGAGGCAATCTCAACATCTAGGGCCACTGCTGCTGTTTTCTTGGAGTATAAGAACTACACTTGGCACCTTAAGTTCCAGGATATATTTTATATATCCAGAACATATATAAAGTCATATTTACATGGCTAAGAACACTTTAGATAATTAGAAAACATAAGCAGCAAATTAACTCAAGATGTAAAAATCTCTACATTATAATCTAAGAAACACAAAAATTCAAGACAATACAATCCCACCAAAAATTATAAATCTGGGCTGGAGAGATGGCTTAGCAATTAAGCGCTTGCCTGTGAAGCCTAAGGACCCCGGTTTGAGGCTCGGTTCCCCAGGTCCCACATTAGCCAGATGCACAAGGGGGGGCGCACGCGTCTGGAGTTCGTTTGCAGAGGCTGGAAGCCCTGGCGCGCCCATTCTCTCTCTCTCCCTTTATCTGTCTTTCTCTCTGTGTCTGTCGCTCTCAAATAAATAAATAAAAAATTTAAAAAAAAATTATAAATCTATCAGAAATGACCCTCAGTGAGACTTTTAGGTGAAATGCCCAATAGATTTCAAGAAAATGACTATGCTTATACTCAAATCAAAGAAGAAAACAAAGGAATCAAACTCCTTAAGTAGAACAGAGGTAACCAACTTAATGAAATAAGGAAGTCAATAAAAGACATGAGGAAGTAAATAAAAATAATGAAACCATACCAATCAGCAATAGTAGAAATGAAAAACAGTAAGTCAAATATAAAACTTTCTACAAAGTCTCACCAGTAGAATGGATCAAGGAGAGGACAGAATATCTAAAGTAGAAGAACAGGTAGCAGATCTAAAGCAGTCCAACAAAGAGAAAGATAAACTAATAGAAAAGCATTTTTTTTTTGAGGATATAAAATAAACACACAGAAATCAGTAGCCTTCCTATATAATAACAACAAACATGCTAAAGATGAAATCAGGGAATCACTCCCATTCACAGTAGCCTTAAAAAAATAATAAAATATCTTGGAATAAACCCAACCAAGGAAGTGAAGGATCTCTACAATGAAAACTTTAAACACTCAAGACAAAAAGTGCAGAAGACACTAAAAAATGGAAAGACATTCCATGTTCTTGGATTGGAAGAATCACTATTGCGAAAATGGCAATCTTACCAAACACAATCTATACATTTAATGCAATCCCCATCAAAATTTCAATGATATTCTTCACAGAAATAGAAAAATCAATCCTAAAATTCATTTGGAACCACAAAAACTCTCAAATATCCAAAACAATTTTGAGCAACAACAATAAGGCTGGTGGTGTTACCATAACTGATTTTAACCTGTATGACAGAGCCATAGTACAAAACAGCATGATACTGGCCCAAAAACTGACACGTAGACCAGTGGAACAGAATAGACCCAGATATAAGTCTGGACAGCTATACCTGATCTTTGACAAAAATGCCAAAAATACTCATTGTGGAAAAGACAGCCTCTTCAGCAAATAGTGCTGGGGAAACTGGATATCTATATGTAGAAGGATGAAAAATAGAATCTTTTTTTTTTTTTTTTTGTGGTTTTTCGAGGTAGGGTCTTACTCTGGCTCAGGCTGACCTGGAATTCACTATGTAGTCTCAGGGTGGCCTCGAACTCACTGTGATCCTCCTACCTTTGCCTCCCAAGTGCTGGGATTAAAGGCCACCACGCCCTGTGCGAAAATAGATTCTTATCTCTCTCCATGTATAAGAATTAAGTCCAGATGTATGAAAGGCCTTAATATCAGACCCAAACTCTGAAACTATTAGAGGAAAAGGTAGGGGAAACCCTTCAACATATTGGCATAGGCAATGCCTTTCTGAATACAACCCCAGTGGCTCAGGAAATGAAACCACTGATCAACTGCTGGGACCTCATGAAATTACAGAGCTTTTGTATAGCAAAGGACACTGTGAATAGAGCAAAGAGGCAACCTGCAGAATGGAAGAAAATCTTTGCCAGCTAGACATCTGACAGAGCCAGGATATACAAAGTATTCAGAAAACTAAATAATAAGAAATCAAACAACCCAATTAAAAATGGGCTATGGAACTAAATAAAGAGTTCTCAGAAGAAGAAATACAGATGGCATGTAAACATCTTTAAAAATGTTCTATATCCCTAGTAATCAAAGGAAATGCAAATTAAAACTACTTTGAGATTCCATCTCCTGTCAGATTGGCTAGTATCAAGAAATAAAATGACAATAAATGCTGGCAAGGATGTAGAAAAAGAGGAACCCTTCTACACTTTTGGTGGGAATGTAAACTGGTATAACCATTGTGAAAATCAGTGTAGAGGTTCCTGAGACAGCTAAAAACAGATCTGCCATATGATCCAGCTATACCACTCCTAGGCATATATATCCTAAGGACTCATTGTACTACCTTAGAGACACTTGCACATCCACATTTATTGGTGCTGTATTCACAATAGCTATGAAATGAAACCAGCCTAGATGTCCCCCAACTGGAGAGTGGATAATGAAGATATAGTACATTTATACAATAGCATTCAATTCAGCAGTAAAGATAAATGAAATTTTGAGGGAAATGAATAGACCTGGAAAGGATTATACTTAGTGAGGTAACCCAGGCCCAGAAAGCCAAGCACCCCATGTTCTCGCTCATATGTGGAGCCTAACTGCAGATGTTTGGACTAGTGTATGAGTTGGAATAAAACTTTGAAGCAAGGCCAGTAAATTAGAAAGGGGATATAAGGGAAGGAGGAGAGGGGAGTACTTAAAAGGGTTGGTATTGTATACATGTAAGTAGAAAAACAGATTACTGGGGGTGGGAAGGCCTAAGTGAGGTCAAGGGAAGAGATTGAATAAAGGAAGGTTAATGAAAATCTAAGAGAGTGGGCTGGAGAGATGACTTAGCGGTTAAGGTGCTTGCCTGCAAAGCCAAAGGGCCTTGTTTCAATTTCCCAGTACTCACATAAGCCAGATGCACAAGGAGGTGCATGTGTCTGGAGTTCTTTTACAGTAGCTGGAAGTCCTAGCATGTCCATTCTCTCTCTCTCTCTCTTTGCGTCTTTGCCTCTCTCAAATAAGTAAAATAAGATATTTTTAAAAATCTAAGAGGGTATGAATAAGTCATATGTAAACCTATGTTTTCAGACAATAGAGCACCCAGAAGCCATAGATTGGTACTAGAAAAAATTCAATGCTAGGGATGGGATACCTTCTACTGAGTTGTTGGCCCTAAAAAATTATAGGCCACTGCCAAGGCTCTTGGTTTCCCACCAGGAATAGATGGTAAGACCCTATTGCTGAAGACTCCAAATACTTGAGCTACAAGGTCACTGAGAAGTCAAACTGGAGCTGAGCTGAAAACCTCCTCTGTGTAGACCAGCTGACCGAAGAAAGATGGAAAAAGCTATGCTACATGCAGCTCCATGGGAGAGAGAGAAGTCATCAGTGTAGATGAACAACAGTGGACACTGCAAGCCTTAATTTGGGCCATCCAATGAGCCACCAGGTGCAATAGTGGCATGTCTGTTGTGGAGGAAACCAATCACTTTCTAATTGGATTAGAGGTCTGCTCCATGGGAGAGAATACATGCCTGATACTGAAAACCTATGACGGGCAGGCGAAGTCATGAGCCCTAAAGGTATAGCACCTACTGGTATCTGGCTAAATGCATATATTATGCTCACCAAATTGCCCAGTAAGCACTTTCTTAATGTTCATACCCATATATTAATGCCACTCTCACTTTTGGTTAGAGAAGCTTCTCTTTTCAGATGGCATTGACCTCTGGGACGATTCAAAAGGCACCATAGTACTGAGAAGTGACAGAGCAGTGTTCAACACTGAAACATCTCCATCACATCTTCCAAAGCTCAGGGTCCATTGCGGAAGATGTGGCAGGAAGAATGTAAGAGCCAAAGGAAGTATAGGACTCCTTACAATGCACTCTTCCAGACACAAAATGGCCTGAATATCCATGACCTTGCAGTGCCTAGCACTACCTACACAAGACCAGTATAATAGGAGGAAAAAATGATGACATCAAAATAAAAGAGAGACTGATCAAAAGGGAGAAGGGAGATAATGGAAAGTGAGTTACGAAGGGGAAAGTGAGAGGGAGGGAATTATGATTTATGGTCTATAGTTATGGACATTGTCAATAAAAATAATAAAAAATTTTTTAAAAGGTACCACAGGGGCTAGAGAGATGGCTCCATGGTAAAGGCACTTGCTTGCAGAGTCTAATGATCTGAGCTCAGTTCCCCAGTACCCATGTAAAGCCAGATGTACAAAGTGGTGATTGTATCTGGAGTCCATTTGTAACAGCTGGAGTCTGACACACCCATTCTATCTGACTCACTTCTATCTCTGTGCTTTCAAATGAATAAATAAAATTATTTTTATTTTTTAAATTATTTTAAATTTGTATTTATTTGAGAGAGAATTGGTACACCAGGGCCTTCACCCGCTATAAGTGGACTCCACATGCATGTACCACCTTGTGCATCTGGCTTACATGGGTCCTGGTGAGTTGAACCTGGGTCCTTTGGCTTTGCAGACAAGTGCCATATCCACAAAGCCATCTCTCCAGCCCAATAAAATTATTTTTTTAAAGTCACAACAGAAGTCTGGATTTCTCCGTGGGAGCTATCATTAGTCTCATAGGAAACAGGAATGAGTTGGGGGTCTCTGCCTTTTCCTCCCCCACCCTTACCTACTGTTTCCTGTCCTGTAAATAATGGGCCAGTCTCTCTTCCTTATAGCTTTGTCCCCTCCTACTTGCCCTGTCACTTATAGAGCCACTAGTTCCTTAGTTGCCTTGGTGTTCTTGTCATAGTGTACAGAGGCCAACTGAAGGCCACTGTGACTTTTCATGAGTAGAGAACTGGTTGTTGGTTTAGGTTATACAAGACCCTATCATTCCAGGGTGTGTTCTGATAAAATGGTAAATGTTAGACAAAAGTAGTTGAACTAATGAGAATAGCGTTATTTCTTTGCAAATCAGCCTCTAGGAAATGTTGCTTATTTCTCTGAAAACATGCGAACTTGGATGGGTGTGGTGGTCTGTGTCCAGGTAATATTAAAATACATCCTCATAGATCTTCACTTTCAGATGAATGCTTGGTGAAAGATAAATGGCTGCCAGGATAAGAAATGCACTGGTAAGATGGACACTCTAGGGAGAAAGTTATGTAATAGATGGTCAGGTGGCGCAGTATGTGTGGAATAATTCTGGTAGATTTGTCTTTAATTAGGTGGTCAGTCCTGTGAAGCATTTAGGGGCCTTGAAAGATGGGGGTTAGAGTGACCTCAGTTCTTTTTTTAAAAATTTTAAATATTTATTATTTGACAGAGAAAGAGGGAGAGAAAGTGAGAGAATGGGTGCACCAGGGCCTCTGGCCACTGCAACCGAACTCCAGATGTGTACGCCCCCTTGTGCATCTGGCTAACATGGGTCCTGGGGAATTGAACCTGGGTCCTTTGGCCTTGGAGGCAAATGCCTTAACTGTTAAGCCATCCCTCCAGTCCATCAGTTCTTTACTACTTCACTGCCCCATGCACACCTGCAGAGCAGAGTCCACCAACTCATGGCTGCCATACCTAGAACTTAAGAGTGTGGGACTTGGAATAGCTTTTGGAACAGTATCCATCGTGGGAAAAGGGAAGGAGACACCTGGCTTGAGGGAGTGGCTCCTGAATTCTCTCTGAAACTTTCTGCCCCACTGTTGAATCTTTGGCTTTGGTGACTATAGTTATCATCCTCAGAAATTATGTTGTTATCTTTCAGAGCTGCTGCCTTCTTTACCTTCTTTTCACACTCTGCCTTTCTTTATAGTTTCATGGTTCATATTCCATATAGTTTTTTTTCTAGCATTTGAGGCTGTTTGATATTCTTTTTACTGACTCTTACTTGTGGCTCCCTTGGGCTGTGACAGGGAGCTCTTATTCAGGTGAAACACTCGTTGGGACTCCTTGGGGTGTGGCCATGCTGTTTTCTTCCTGGTGAACTTGCTTACTTTGTCCTTAAAGTGTATGTGCACATGACAACACCCTGTCTCCAGGGCTCACTGAATGGAGAGTCTCAGATGATAACGATTGGGTAGCGGTGCTATGGCAGATCTGTCCTGGGCTGTCCCCTAGTGGCCGTTGCTTTAGCTGCTGCTGATTCTCTGCCTGCTTTTTCATGGGCCTAAGGAGCAGTAATATATTAAAAAGCATGCTTCTCTCCATACTTTCCTTTTTCACCCATTTTTCTATAAGTTTAAAATTTATGATCCCACAGTGATTGCCGTAACCCCAATGAGGAGGGCCCCCACAGTAATGGGAGTTGGGGCAAGGGGGCAAAAGTGTATTACCTGTTATTTTATATATATATATAAAGTAAGATAAAAATAAAGTTTAAGCTGTGCGTGGTGGCACACACCTTTAATCCCAGCACTTGGGAGGCAAAGGTAAGAGGATTGTCATGAGTTCGAGGCCACCCTGAGACTTCATAGTGAATTCCAGGTCAGCCTAGGCTGGAGTGAGACCCTACCTCAAAAAACCAAAATAAATAAATAAATAAATAAAAACAAAGTTTGCAGCTGGGTGTGGTAGTGCATGCCTTTAATCCCGGCACTTGGGAGGCAGAGGTAGGAGGATTGCTGTGAGTTCAAGGCCACCCTGAGAAGAATTCCGGGTCAGCCTGGACTAGAGTGAAATCCTACCTCAAAAAAAAACCCCAAAACAAAAAATTTTTAAAAATTAAGTTTTCCTTTACAAGAAGGTGTCTGTGGAACTTTTCTTTCATCTGGCAATAATAGCTCAGCACCTTATCAGACTAGGACAGCACTGTCCTCATCCCCACCCTCCTTGCCCCTCATGATCATTGCAGGCTCAAAGACCACTTTCTCCCTTCCTGTCTGTGGCATCCATCTCCCTTTTCCTGAGTCTTGAGGCTCTCCTGATTGTGTCATTATGCTGGTGTTCCTGACTGCTGGGATCTGGGCTTTGCTTATCTTGTTTTCACTAGCATAAAGGTTATACCTTTCTTTTTTTGTATGTGAGGTAGGGTCTCACTCTAGCTCAGCCTGACCTGGAATTCACTATGTAGTCTCAGGGCGGCCTCAAACTCATGGTGATCCTCCTACCTCTGCCTCCCAAGTGCTGGGATTCAAGGAATGTGCCACCATGCCAGGCTCTCCCTGGTTTTTTGAGGTAGGGTCTCACTCTAGTTCCAGATGACCTGGAATTCACTCTGTGGTCTCAGGGTGGCCTTGAACTCATGGTGATCCTCATACTTTTGCCTCCCAAGTGCTGGTATTGAAGGTGTGCACCACTACGCCCAGCGAGGTTTATACTTTATGATACTAGTATAGGCCGCATTTAAAAAATTATTTTATTTATTTATTTGAGAGAGAGAGAGAGGCAGATAGAGAGAAAGAGAGAATGGGCACGCCAGGGCATCTAGCCACTGCAAATGAACTCTAGATGCATGTGCCCTTTTGTGCATCTATCTGGCTTACATGGGTCCTGGGGAATTGAACTGGGGTCCTTAGTGTTTGCAGGCAGATGCCTTAACCGCTAAGCCATTTCCCCAGCCTATAGGTAGCATTTTGTTAGTGTGCATAGCCTTGCAGATTTTCTTCTCAAAATCCCTGGGTAAGAGCAGTCTTTAGTGCCCTTCAGGCTTCCACTGTGGTGGCAAAGGACTTGCTATGGGTGTGGAAAGAATGGTCCATGAAAGAGGCCAGCCAAGATGGCCTCGTGTGGCTTGAAGAGTGTCTGACAAGGCTAAAGTTAGAAGAGGTCACACTGTGAACCTCTGTGTGTGTGTGTGTGTGTGTGTGTGTGTACGTGATATGTGCTGTGGCTCACATGTGGGGATCAAAGGACAGATTGGGGTCTGGGGAAATGGCACAGTGGTTAAAGTGTTTGTCTGAAAAGCCTAAGGACCCTGGCTTAGTTCCCCAGGACCCACATAAGCTGGATGCACATGGGGGCACATGTGTCTAGAATTCATTTGCAATGGCTAGAGGCTTTGACATGCCCATTCTCTTCCTCTCTCTATTTGCCTCTTCTCCCCCTCTCTCAAATAAATAAATAAATAAATAATACATATTTTAAAGGACAGATTGGAGTATTGGTCCTTGCCTTCCACTTTATTTGAGGCAGGCTTTCACATTGTACCCATTTGCATTTGCCTGGAACCTTTTGGGACCTTCTGAGGTCTGTAGCTTGGGTCCCAACAGGAAAGGGATGGCAAGGCCTCCCCAGTGACAGTCCCTTAGGTGGAGAGGACTGACTGGTGTCCATGCAGTTCAGGAATGCAAAACAGGATGTGCAAAATACAGTTGCTGTGGGTAGATCACTTATTTTAGTTTAAACTAATGTGTATTATGAATTCTTTGGCATTGCCATGGAGGGTAGATGGTGTCTCATGGCCATGGGTCCCAGGAACTCCTATTGGAAGCTCACACTCCTTTTGCTTGGTTATCTCCCCATGTTAGAGTTTGGCCAAAGGGGTCTAATGGCTTTCAACGGGCTGGGGAGGCCCAGCTATTTGGTGAGCCAGGCTTTTCTCATGTGCTGTCTGAGCCTTGGCAGAGAGATTCTGAGTGCCAGCCTTCCTCAGCTGAAGCCTGGGTGCTACAGAAAGGATGAAAAACCCTGGGGAGGAAAGGTCTGAGGGTGTGGGCCAGGCAACTTCCTATGTAGCCTAGGCCATGGGCTTCTCCCATGTTCCTCTCACTTCTCCTGGGGCCCTCAAATGCCCCTGGGCTACCTACCTCCTTTTGTAGATTCCCTCCTGGTTCTTGTCATAAGATAGTCACCACCTGCTTTCTGACAGCTTAACTGATTGTTAATATCCTACTAGTGTCCCCCCAACAGTCCTCAGATGAATCTAGGCTGCCGTCATTCAGAGAACTACTGGCAGCTTTTATTCTGAATGTCTGTCTTCTGGCAGCCCCACAGCAGGCTAGCTTGCTGGAGGGTCTCCTTTCCTGATGGACAATTCTAAATCCCTCTAGCCTCATACTCTTTTTAGATTACCACCCCCCTGGAGGCCTCGCCAGGGTTTTTGATGGCCACTTACACCCCAAAGTGGGGCTTGGCACACATCCTTCCCTGCCTTCAGTGATGCTTCTGTGCTCTCAGGGTTCGGGCCCCACCCTGGGGTGGAAGTGATACTGGGGGTTTCACAGACCTGAGTGTCACTCACAGAGCTGATCCTGAGTCTTGTCAAGCTGTTATCATTGAGGCTTTTAATGAGACTATGATGTCTGACATGCTTGGATCTGTTCTTTACTGGCGAAAATGACGGCAACTTCCTCTTGCAGGGAGTCACCAGCCGGGGCGGAGTTGAGAGCACAGACTTGACTCATGCTGTCTCCTTCCCTCAGTGCCTACCGGGGTAGTGTGGGAGCCTCGCAGGACCTCGGGTTGTGTTCTCAGATGGACTGACTACACACTGTCCCCAAGTCTTTCCATGAGTCGTAATTAACTCATGTCTCTTTCTCTTTTCTTTCAGTCTGCAACTGTGTCTGATGGTGGTAAGTTACAATTTCTGATATATGTATTTTATTATTAATCTTGTTGTCAAACTGTGAAAATGTGTTTGCCATTGGATGCAATTAAGAAAGATGTTTTATTTGCCTTTCCCTGTCCCCTGTGGAAGGGTCTTGGTTGGGGTGGATCTCGGGGGAGCTTCCTATTGGCCTCAGCATGTGTTGACTGAAATGGTGATAGAAGCTTCACAGTGGCTGGGCCCTGGCAGTGTGCTGGGCTGCAGTACAGGCTCCCGCATGCCTGTGAGCGACAAGCCAAAACCTGCTTTGCCCATCCCTCACACAACCAGCAAGTTAAGATTTCAAAGCACTGTCTGAATTTGGGCAAGTCTGGAAGTTTCCCTCTGAGGAAAAGTCTGAAAGATGGAACTGAGAGTGGGATGGAGAGGAATAAAAATTCTATCTTTAAATAATTTTGTACCAAAGATCTTTCTAGTAGTGCCAGTCAGAAAGGGACATGGCTGGCAGTGTTTATTCTGCTTCTCTGGTATAATTCTTGTGTTTTTATTCAGTGATTAAAACAAGAAGCTTTCCAAAGCTATTTGGACACTTTCATATATATAGTCTTCATTGTTGATATTGTTTATAGTACTCTTATTGTAAGTTACAGAGAAACTTAATACAGTTTCTGGAAACTTCCTGCTGTCTCTCATCACAAATGCCGCCTTAATCCTTGGCCTTAGAATAGGCTGTTGTCTTTCTCCCTTAAGGAAGGTGGTGGGCAGAGTCCTTTGGAATCAGAGAATCAGGAAGGAGTGAGGCCTTGGGCTCTGCAGTACTTGCACCGTGGGAACTGGGGGAATGCATCTTGAATTTCAAGCATCCCATGCCACGAGTCAGACCACAGGAAGCCTGGAACTTGAGTGTTCAAGATGTAGTTTTATGAATAAAAGGAATTATATTTCTTATGTTCTGTATAGTAATGGTTGAGTCATTTGATCAGTCTTAAGCTAGGAGTGGGAAAAACTTATTTAATACAAGAAAAGAAATAGGACACGTAGCCAAGCCCAGGTTAAATACATCAGCTTACAGCACTGATTCCAACTTCTCTTTTCTGGTAAAGGACGTTTATTCTTATGGGAAATTTGAAAACTTGAGATGGTTTTCTAACACATCAGTTTAACTATGTGTAACACTTTTTATTTACTTCCAAAGTTCTCTTCTATTGGCAAGAGATGGGGGAACCCCATAGAGTTTCATTATGGTGTCTATGCTGTCATTTTTTAAAGCCACCCTTTCTCAGTACAAAAAGCCCCTGGCTCTTAGTCCCCACAGTTCTATGTGCCATTCTGAGGAAGTGTACTAGCCAGGTGATTCCCCTGCCTCTGGGAGCTTCTGCCCCCTGCCTCCTCTTCTTCTCCACTTAGCTGGGCCTTGTTTCTGTATGGAGGGCTCTGCCAGGGGAGAGTAAGGAATTTTAGCAACTGTGCCAGATAGCCATATGCGTATTGGTCTCTCCCCTCCCTCCCTCCCTCCCTCCCTCCCATATATTTATTTTTGAGAGAGAGAGGGAGAATGAATGGGCGTGCCAGGGCCTTAGCCACTACGAATGAACTCCTGATGCATGTGCCCCCTTGTGCACATGTGTGATATTGCGTGCTTGCGTCACTGCATCTGGCTACGTAGGACTTGGAGATCCAAACATGAGTTCTTAGGCTTTGCAGGTAAGCGCATTACCTGCTAAGCCATCTCTCCAGTCCAGTTAGTCACTTTCAAGCTTTTATTGTTTTTATACCTTCATTTTATTTTCTGGTCAAAATGAAAACACCATTTGGTTCTCTCTCTCTCTCTCTCTCTCTCTCTCTCTCTCTCTCTCTCTCTGTGTGTGTGTGTGTGTGTGTGTGTGTATGTTTAATTATTTGTGAGTAGAAAGAGTATGGGCACACCAGCGCCTCTTTCTTGCAGCTGCAAATAAATTCCAGATGCACATGCCACTTTGTGCATCTGGCTTCATATCATACTGGAGAATTGAACTCGGGCTGGCAGGCTTTGCAAGCAAATACCTTTAACAGCTGAGCTATCTTCCCAGCCCTCAATCTTATGTTAATTCCAGGAGGTCAATATTATCTGCTGGTGTTACAGATGGGAATACTGAGACAGTATGAGTGTGATACCAAGAGGGATTCCTGGGGCTCAAGCCTGGAGGAAAGCCTCTGCTCCAAGATCTGTTGCACCAGCTCCCACCATGCCCCGCTAGTCCTTACAGACAGCAGCACCTTTCCCTGTCCCCCCCCCCACACACACACGCAATGAACTTGTGCCTGTGGAGAGGGGCTGGGTGGAACTCAGATGTTTCCACAGAGATATTTTTATAGTCCTGGTCAGTGGTAGAGAGGTTCATGCAGGGGGCCTGGGAACCTCAGCACCCCATTGTTTCTGTGGGAAAAATTCTGAGTGCAGACAGATGAGGAGTGAGCTTTGGGTAGCCTTGTTCTCAGCCAGGCTGAAGCCTCCCCTTGTCCTGCCCAGGCCAGATGGTTGTTAATAAATCTCACAAGTGTCCTGTGTCTAGCTAACCATGCCTGTGAGAGACCAGGACTCTAGCCTTTTGTTTCAGGCCACTTTAGTTGTGTGTGTTGTCATCGTACAGTTTGTGGTTCTTTTAAGGAAGTTGGACAGCACTCTGTTTGCGTTCTTGGTCAGCAACCATGCTTTTCAACTGCTCAGAAGGTAAGGGCTCAAGGCCACCATTCATCACGGCCAGAGACCACTGGGTGTTGGCTTCTGTGGTGAAGAGCTGTAGAAGGTCTTGGGGGAAAAGATGCATGGTGAGCCAGGTGGCTTACACAGGTGTCATTCACCTGGGATCCCCTGCCTGGTGTGGAAATAGCCCCTCCCCAGGCCTCTGGCTGCACCTGTTCATAAGGTAGAAAGACATAAATTTCTTTTACCAAAGGACAAGTTTCTAGAGCCCTTGCAGAGACAGCATCATTTGCAATATGCCAAGGAAGCAGATTTGGGGTAGAAGTTAGTACTGTCATAGGCACAGATCAGTCGGTGGTAGTGGGGACTCGGTAGATTGAATGTGGCTGGGGGACCATGTGACACCCCTTTATGAGCCCTCTACACTGGCTCATCTTGTCCTCAGCTCCCCTGCTGGCCTTCTGGCTCTAAGGTCTCCCAGTCCCCATGTCTTCTGGTCACATCCTTCAGCTCTGCCCTGACTACTGTGTCTACTGGTCCCTCCATGTGGATCTGGGTCTCTACTTCATCCTGTCCTTGTAGGGCCTTCCCTGCCCCATGCACCTCAGCACCCATCCTTTGAAGTCTCCTCCAGGGCAGTAGCTGTGGCTGCCCAACCCTGAAGCTGGGCCCTTTCACTGACCAGGTCTACCTGGCACTATTGGTCTACCCTGTCTGCCAGTGACCCTTCAGCACACAAAGTCTCTCACTGACCTGCCACCTTGTACTTCCCTCTGCCTGTGCATCTGCCCCATCCCTGCCTCTTACTCTGCAAGCCCGTGTTCACTCCTGCCAGCACTGGCTGGCACAAGAACTGCTTGTTGAGTGGACAGTTAGCATTGGAGTAAAGCCTGAGTCAGGACAGCAGCTTTCAGAGTGGTTCAGCAGTGAAATGCATGTAAATCCAATCAGGCACACTTGGTGGAAAGACCTATCCTGAAGCACAGGTGGAGAAATGCCTGGCTCAGCAGGTGTGAGGTGACCCTGTGGAGTGCCTCCTCCTGGCCAAGGCCTGAGTCCCAGTGACAGGGCTGATGTCAGCCCTAAAGGGTGCTGATTCCTGCTTTAACCTTCCTCCCATGCTGACTGCTAGAGCTCAGGTTAGGTCACAAAGAACCTGACAAATCTTCCTTTTAAAAAAATTGAATTAATTAATTAATTAATTTATTTGAGAGACAGAAACAGGCGGGGAGAAAGAGAGAGAGAGAATGAGCACGCCAGGCCTCTAGCCACTGTAGATGAACTCCAGATGCATGCACCCCTTGTGCATCTAGTTTTCCGTGCTTTTGTCCTTTTCTTATTTGAAATGTGACATGAGTGTGCTCTCTTCTCTGACCCTTTCTACCCCATGTGCAGAGCAAATAAAAGTCGGCAACCCTCTTCCTGAGCTATGTGGCTGTCCTGTGTAAACTGGTTAGATTTCTTTGGTAGGATGTGAGGGAAGGACAGTAGAAGGCCCCGGCTGTCTCCAGCCCTCTGCACCAGACTGGGCTCTGGACTATGGGCTGGGTTGAGGCTCAGCTGAGCATTGGGCTGGGCTGCTCCTCAGGCTCTGCTCTGAAGACCTGAGCAAATCCATGGAGGGCTGGAACTGGCTAGGCCATTTTGTTCCATGTTTCTGTCCCTCCTGACCCCTGCTAGGTGCTGAGGGAACCAGGGTGATTTGGCATTTCTCCTTCTGAAGCTCAGCTCCTCCCAAAGCTGGCCTCTTCAGCACTTCTCATTATGTATTAAGCTTTGGTTCCTTAAAGTGACCCCTACTGTTTCTGCCTTTGAGATTTGGAGGGCCTGCCCTAACCTCTGTCCTTAACAAACCAAGAAAAACTCATCCTTACCTTCAGTTGACCTTGGAATGAATGGATCCTTGTGCCCATTTCCCTTTATACTCTCGGGACCTCGACTGTTCAGCCTCATGTTGAGCTCTGAGGTGAAAGTTTGAGCCCTGCCATAGCTGCACCTTGTGCAAGCCATCTCCTCTTCCTGTCTGACAACTTCATCTTTGCTCCAGGCCTGATGGCATCCTCTCAGTGTCCCTTACATGGGGTGTCTGTGGAGCAGTCCACTGTTACCTGGTGAGTCGGCATGAGTGGTGAAGAAGTGTTGTTGGCATAGGGATTTGGGGAGTTGAACTGCATTCATCTTTAAAATAAAGAGCATTATAGTCATTAATATTCTTGGCAAATGTTTTCACATTGTACAAAATCAGGAAAGACCAAGGGCTGTGTGGCACCTGAGGGATTCCATGGCTGCTATTTCTTCTTATTTGGCATATTCACATTTTCCTAGTTGAATACTTTTTAGAACCATTTGCTAACTGGCAGAAATGGAATGTTAATTTGTAACATGCTGGGTGAGCGGTTCTAAGCAGAACCCTTTATTTGACTTGGTATTTCATATTCTGTATGGTTTGCTCTTGGACTTAATATTCATTCCCAGAGTAATATAGTATCCTGTGGTGGGGCATGAAACACTGTTGGTGTTTGTATATGCCAGTCACACTGTAATGTAGACTTAGTTGGGGAAGTAGCTTTGGTTTCTGCCAAGATGCCTCCTAATGCATTCATTTCTTTCTAGTTTTATAAGATATTTGGAGAGAATTTTTTAAACTTATTCTAAAAATTTTATTTATTTATTTGTCAGAGAAAGAAGAGAGAGAGAGAATGGGCATGCCAGGGCCTCCAGCCACAGTAAACAAACTCCAGACATGTGTACCCCCTTGTACATCTGGCTAACGTGGGTCCTGGGGAATCGAATCTGGGTCCTTTGGCTTTGCAGGCAAATGCCTTAACCACTAAGCCATCCCTCCAGCCCTTTTAATTTTTTTATTATTGACAACTTACATAATTATAGACAATAAACTATGATATTTCCCTCCCTCCCCCACTTTCCCCTTCATAAATCCACTCTCCATCATATCCCTCCCCTCTCAATCAGTCTCTCTTTTATTTTGATGTCATCATCTTTTCCTCCTATTATGAGGGTCTTGTGTGGGTAGTACCAAGCATGGCAAGGTCATCGGTATCCAGGCCATTCTGTGTCTGGAAGATTGCATTGTAAGCAGCCCTATCCTTCCTTTGGCTCTTACATTCTTCCTGCCACCTCTTCCATGATGAACTCTGCGCCTTGAAAGGTGTAATAGAGATGTTTCAGTGCTGAACACTCCTCTGTCACATCTTCTCAGCACTATGGTACCTTTTGAGTCATCCCAGAGGTCACTGCCATCTGAAAAGAGACATTTCTCTAAGCAAAAGTGAGAGTAGCATTAATATATGGATATGGATATTAAGAAAAGTGCTTACTGCACGGTTTGGTGGGCATAATATATGTAGTTAGCCAGATGTTAGCAGGCACTACACCCCTAGGGCTCATAGCCTCCCATGGCATAGGCTTTTGATTAGGTTTTCAATCCCAGGCATGTATTCCCTCCTATGGAGAGGGCCTCCAGTCCAATTAGTGAGTGGTTAGTTTCTCCCATAATAGACATGCCACTACTGCAACTATTGACTCATTTGTCCACTGTTGTTTATCTCCACTAATGACTTCTCTCTTCCATAGGGCCACATGCATTGTGGCTTTTTCCAGTTTGTCTACAGGGAGGAGGTTTTCGGCTTGATTTCTCAGTGACCTGCAGCCCAAGCATGTGGAGTCTTCAGCAATAGGGTCTTACCATCCATTTCTGGTGGGAAACAAAGAGAATTTTTTTAATGTTTATTATTATTAACAACAAGAATAATAAGATGTTTCATATGGATACATCATGTGTTGGTACGCTCTTTTCCCTTGTCCCTGCCCCCATTACGTTGGGGATGCTCCTCAGTAGGGTTGCAGGTATTCCCCATGGTGTTGTAGTTTATGTGTTGTGGGAGCAATAGTCAGTTATTCTGGGGGGTGGATAGGAAATGCCTCTGGTCATGATGTCTCAACCTGTGGCTCTTACAATCTTTCTGCCCCCTCTTCCACAAAATTCCCTGAACCCGTGGTGGGTGAGTTTTAAGTCTACTTCAGTGATGAGCTCTTAGGAGTCTCTGTATCTCTGCTTTCATAGGTATTGAGAATCCTCAGAGTCTGTCTCCTTCACCCTGGCGCTGATTATCAAGAACAGCATGGACGCAGCACTCTTGCTCATCTTCCCATGCCTCTGTGGATTCAGCTATGGCTTGGTAGTTTTTTCTCCTTGGTTCTTGCTACCTTCTGAAAAAGAAAAACAGATTCTCCAACAGAGAGTGAAGTCAGTATAGCTTAAATGGTATAAGAATTATTAATTTAGGGAGAATTTGATGTATGTAACCCCTCTTTTAGTGAGAGCTTGACACTGGAGAACATAATCTTTGTCTCCACAGGATTCTGATTTGGTTCCCAATTCCAGATATGGGTTCCTTTACACTAAGCGAATCTCTTAGCCAATCAGAAAGGTTACCTACTGAGGCTGTGTGCCACTATTGCACTTGTGTTTACATTGTGTCAGGGTGTTTGCTTCTGAGTAGCTTAGACTTCTGGTTGTTCAGATCATTGTTGGCCATTTTCTCCTAGTAGCTTGTGTAGTGCTTTCCAGTACTAGACAGGCTAACTGTCTGGAGAGAGTTTTTTGTTTGGTTTGGTTTGGTTTTGTTTTCAAGGTAGGTCTCACTCTAGCTCAGGCTGACCTGGAATTCACTATGTAGTCTCAGGGTAGCCTCAACCTCTGGGTGATCCTCCTGCCTCTGCCTCCCGAGTGCTGGGATTAAAGGCATGTGCCACCACGTCTGGCCCAGTTTTTATAGTAATTCTGTAGTAAAATTTTTTCAAGCAAGAATAAAAGTAATGAAGCCAATGATACTTCCTTCTTCCCTCCCTTCCACTCTTTCCTCCCAGACCTAATATGTGTGAGCCTTGAGTATATTGGTTTCAGAACTTGATTTGAGTACACCAATGGCCCCAACTCCTATCTTCAGAGGCCCACTGTGTCCCTTCTGAAGGAATTTACTTATTTTTAGATTCTTAAAGGATAAAATGTAATGATGGGGCTGGAGGAATGGCTTAGCAGTTAAGGTGTTTGCCTGCAAAGCCAAAGGACCCAGGTTTAATTCCCTAGGACCCATGTTAGCCAGATGCACAAGATGGCACATGTATCTAGAGTTCATTTGCAGTGGCTAGAGGCCCCGGCACACCCATTCTTTCTCTCCCTCCCTCTTTCTCTCTGTCAAATAAATAAATAAATATAAAATATTTTTTTTAATGTAATGAATCCCTAGCCCTCTGTTGGGAAGTCTTAGTCTTGGTTCAGTGACCCAGGAGGTCAGAGTCAGTGAGCTGTCACTGGAGGTTCCTGTGTCCCTTTCTGAATGTTGTTCTTTAATGACGTGTGGTGTAGGGTGCTGTGCCACCTACCCACCTCTAGTTCCCAGGTGCTTTGGCTGGAGAGCTGATTGACAAGACAGGATCAACGGTACCATACTGAATGAGCATGGGCATGAGAACCCTCACAAGGGTGCATAGGAGGAAATGGCCAAAGCATAATGCTATTGTTCACTGTAAAAGGTAGGGGCCAGTCAACCAACTGTAGACCAGCGTGGCAGGTTCCAGGGATGTTGCAAAGAGTTAATTCACTTAGGTGCTTTGTAGCCCTAGCTTCTTTCTCTAGTGACCAGGGTGTATTCTGGCCTTGGCATGTAGAGGACACCCTTCCTTTGTGCTCATGGCTTGGTATAGTCCCTCTAGGGAGTCCCATAAAAGCTGGTTAGATCTTGTGCAAATGCTAGCAGTTCAACCTGCAGCTCCTGGCCATCCTCTGCAGCTACCTGGGGCCTTTCTCAGTGGGAACAAGGTCTCTCGAGATCCCTCCAGATCCCTCTCCAACAGCTGTCTTACGGCACTGCACATGCCAGCTCCCTGGCCTTCCCTAGTTTTGATATGTCTCTTCAACTCAGTGAAAAGTGTCACCTGCAGGGCTCCTTCTCTGCTGCAGTTCCCAGTGTTCCCTCCTAGAAGACAAGGTGATCCCGAGAAATGCCCCCTTTGATGGCTTCTCAGCAAGAGTAACAGTCTCCTAATGACAGTGTTTAGTGTTCTAGTGCTGTGTGGCAGGAAGAGTCAGGTCCTAGGCAGTCTGTCATGACTGGATAGAATCCTGTGGTACAGTGTTGTTATTCTGGTATGGAATAGGATTTAGAAAATTTAGGGTGAGCTTAGGACCACAGCAGATCCTCATATATAGAGAGAGCTTCCATGGTTTCCTGTTGTCCACACAGGATGAGAGCTAACCTTGGAACCCAGAAGTGCTGGGTTTCACTTCAGCCATACGTGGAGTATCCTGTACCCCATACAGTCCAGGTATGGGAGACATCCAGGACCCCATTTTTCAGAACTAGTGCCTGTTCAGTCGCAGTCGGAGCATAGTGGAACAGAGTAGGGAGACATGGCCCCAAATCTACCAGACCCGATATTTTTCCTCAGCTCTTTTCACATCATGGAGATTAGTATCTCAAACATGGTTGTATGCTTTCTCCTTGTCCAGTGGGCTCCACCTGCACTTTTGTAGGGGTTGGAAAAACAAGGTGATGCAGGTAAAGTGAGGCCCAGCTCATGAGTGGATGGGGAATGGGCACCTTGCTATTCTCTTCAGGGGAAAGGTTTTTTATAATAGATGGTTTTCTGTTTTTTTT
The DNA here is from genome assembly GCF_020740685.1 of Jaculus jaculus. NCBI lineage: Eukaryota > Metazoa > Chordata > Mammalia > Rodentia > Dipodidae > Jaculus > Jaculus jaculus. Next base: position 59,154,289 of record NC_059112.1, read on the forward strand.
GTTTTGTTTTGTTTTTGTTTTGAGGCAGGGTCTTGCTCTGGCCCAGGCTGACCTGGAATTCACTATGTAGTCTCAGGGTGGCCTTGAACTCACAGTGATCTACCTACCTCTGCCTCTCAAGTGCTGGGATTAAAGGCATGTGCCAACATGCCTGGCTTGGTTTTATTTTTTGTTTTTTTTCCAAGGTAGGGTCTTACTCCAGCCCAAGCTGACCTGGCACTCACTCTGTAGTCCCAGGTTTGCCTTGAACTCATGACTATCTTCCTACCTCTGCCTCCCGAGTGCTGGGATCAGAGGCATACACTACCACACCTGGCTTATAATAAATGTTTTAAAAGGAGTTGCCAAACTGAAACTCTTGATCTAATTCACAGCTTTTCTAGCTTTAAAACTGGATCCTTTCAAGTTAGTTGACATTAATGGGGCTCCGCTGACTGATGCCAGTAGTGGTTTATCTCTATAAAACACTGCGAATGGCTGGCATGGAGGGAGGAGGCCCTTCCTCAGTGGACACCATCCACAGTTAACAGACTGGGACTTTGCCTGGTCCCCAGGGCCCTGCAGCTCTGGACTGGTATCTCTCTCAGCATATCATCTACTAAAAATGAAAACAACAAGGTCCCTGACTCATTGTCTCTTCTATCAGCCCAGACCACATAGGACAGCTTTTCTTTTCTTCTGGAGACAGATTCCCAACACGGAATCTTTGTCTTTTGAGTCTAGAAAGGAATGTGAATAACAAATGTCCAATTAGAGTACTCACTTCATTATACAAAATAATATGTTGTTATTTATTACTTATTTATTTGAGAAAGAGAGAGAGAGAATGGGCATGCCAGGGCCTCCAGCCACTGCATACAAGCTCCAGATGCATGCACCATTTTGTACATCTGGCTTATGTGAGTCCTGGGGAATCGAACTGAGGTCCTTTGGCTTTGCAGGCAAACACCTTAACTGCTAAGACATTTCTCTAGCCCCAAATAATATTTTATGGGAACTGCAACTAACCTACAAAGGCTTGTCTGTCACATTTCATGATGCTGTTTATTCACACACTTCAAATATTCCCTTCACAACTGTTTTTCTTTCCTTTAAAAAATTATTTATTTGCATTTATATGTGTGTGTTGGAGGTGGGACACCAGGGTCTCTTGCCACTGCAAATGAATGCCAGATGCTTGCACCACTTTTTTTTAAAGAACATACATCATGTGCTGGTACCATCTTTTCCCTCCTCCCTGTCCTCCTCAGTGGGGATGCTGGTATTCCCCATGGGGTTGTGGGTTATGTGTTGTGGGAGCCACAGTCAGTGATTGGAGGGATGCAATGCCTCTGGGTATGACATCCCAGCCTGTGGCTCTTACAGTCTTTCTGCTCCTCTTCCACAAAATTCTCTGAGCCTTGGTGGGTATGTTTTAAGTCTATTCAGTGACGAGCTCTTCGGAGCCTCTGGATTTCGGCTTTGGTGTGTGTTGAGTATCCTTAGTGTCTGTCTCCTTCATCCTGGTGCTGGCTGTCAGGCTTAGCATGGAAGCAGCACTACTATTGCTCGTCTTGACAATTCCTGTGGTTTCATCTGGGCCTTGGCTGAAATGTGAGGGATGGTTTATCCCTCAGGTGATAAAAGAAAAACAGATCCTCCAATGGAGCATGAAGTCAGCATAGATTAAATAGGATAAGTGTTATTAATTTAGGGAGATTTTGATGGATATAGCCCCTCTTTTAGCCAAAAACTAGTGACATTGGCAAGCATAATCTTTATCTCCATAGGATTCTGACCTGGTTCCCACTTCCAGATATGGGTTCCTCTCCACTGAGCGGATATCTTAGTCAATCAGAAAGCAACTGGTGCACTACTTTTTGGGCCCAGCTTTATGTGGGTTGCTGGGGATTTGAACCCAGACCAGCAGGCTTTGCAAGCAGGTGCCTCTAACTACAGAGCCATCTCTGTAGCCTCCCACAACTGTTTTTCATGTAATGGAAACTTTCTACTGAAGAATAACTTACAGTGAAAAGTATACCTACCATCACTGAGCATAAGATGGGTGTGCCTACTCTTTCAGCACCCAGGAGAGAGATAGAACTTTACTTAAGAGCTGAAAAAGGACCACTCCCCTGCTTGCTGACACACTGGATAGTTTGCCCACTTTGGTGGATGTGACAACATATGCTTTCAGGCTCCTTCCATTTAATGTTAGCCAGTGGTTATTCACTGTGGCAACTGTAGCCTGCTCTGTTGCTAAATGGCCACTATCTTCTGTCCATAGTGTTTGCTGAGCCATCACAAAGGATGCTGTAAAACATGCTTGTGGAGGCCTTTGGGTGGCAGGGCATCTGCATACATTCTGCTGTGATGGGCTGGCTGGTCTATGGATGTGTAGTGTGCATACTGACCAACAGTGTGTGAGCATTACCCTTCCCAACTGTATTAGTAAACTTGCTGGGACAAAATACCTGACAAAAAGCCAGGCATGGTGGCACACACCTTTAATCCCAGCATTTAGGAGGCAGAGGTAGGAGGATCACTGTGAGTTCGAGGCCAACCTGAGACTACATAGTGAATTCTAGGTCAGCCTGGGCTAGAGTGAGACCCTACCTCAAAACCAAAAAAAGAAAAACCCAACAACAACAACAAACCTGACAACCTGACAAAAATCAAGTTAGGGGAGGGGAGCATTTACATCAGCGCACAGTTCTAGAGGAACTAGGTAGTTCCGTCGTGGTGAGTCAAGCACGGCAGGCGCGGGAGCCTGCACCACACTGTCGTGCTGGCTGGGAGGAAGAGGACAGGGATGTGTGCTGCTGCTCAGCTTACCACAGCCTTCGACTGCAGCCCATGGAATGGTGCTGCCCACAGGTAGGGTGGGTATTCCCGACTCAGTTAATCCAGTCTAGAAACTCTCTCAAAGACATTCCCAGAGATTTATTTTCATGGTGATTCTAAATCCTGTCAAGTTGACAACCAGAGGTAAACCATCTCACTGTTGCAGCCTTTTAAATATAGATGGCATATACTTTTGGTGTGTAGTGCTCTGCCAACTGCTGAGTTGAGTACCTTGTCAGGTCGTTTTGGCCATTTGTGTATTTTTTTCTTTAATTCCCTATCAAGACTTTTGCTTTGTGGCAGGGGTGTAGCCCTGTGGTAGAGCACTTAGCAAACCAACTTGATGTTCTAAGTTCCATCCCAGGTACCATCAAAAAGTGAAAATAAAAATCCTCTTTTTTTGAATCTGTGTGTGTGTAATGTGGTATGTATGTGTGGTATATGCATGTGTGTGTGTATGTGTAATGTGAATGTGTGTGGTGTATGCATGTATATGTGTAATGTGGTATGTGTGTAACATTCTATGTGTGTGCCCTTGTGTTACCTGCAGCTGGGGTTGCTCCACTCTGATGGCCTGTGGAACTTCAGGATTTCTACTCCATTGCTCTTCTGCCTGCTTTTGTTTTAAGCTGAAGTCTCTCTAATTACAGAGCTTGCAAGGCTCTTGAGGGTTCTTATGTCTCTGCTGCCCTGTGGGACTGAGATTATAGGAGTGAGTGGCCACACTCAGGTGTTTTATGTGTGATCTGTGGATTTGAACTCTGGTAGTCTCTCATGCTTGCATAGGAAGAACACTTAACTGCTGAGCTATCTCTTCAGCCCCAAAGGGTGTTTGCTTGTTGTTATTATTGTTGTTACTATTATTTCTGTCTTTGTTAGTTACTTTGCCTTTCCTTATTGATTAGTAGAAAAATGACAAATACAAGTTCTGGAAATGATTCCTGTGTTGAATGTGTACATGTGGATAAGCCTATATTTGTAATGTATTCATGTTGAGTTTCTGTAGATAATTAAGTAAAAGACGTGATATGAAGGCTTGTATGTGTGCTTTCCTGCAGCTTACCCATTCACTTTTAGTATTATTTTGTGCCTGTTCATGTATGTGTAGGTATGTATGCAGGTCATGACCTTTGTCTTGTTTATTTTCTACCATGGATTGGACCAATCTTTTCTTTCTGTGCCTTAATTTTTAGTAAAAAGTTTTACTTTATGGCATTATGTGCATTTAACTTGTGTGTTGATTTACAGGCTTGGGATATTCCTAGCATATACATTTCCCGACATACTATAGAGCTGATTTTCAAATCACTAGGGCCTTGATAGAGCTATCCTTGCTTATGCCTGAGCTGGTTGAGATAGTACTATTCTAATCTGTGTGTCTTGGTCTCACTGAAGAAGTATCACAAGCCACAGAGAGCTGCTGATATAGGACAGTTGCTAGAGTAGTCTCTGCTTGTGTCTGATCTGGCTGAGACATGGGACTGTTTGAATCCATGCTTGATGCTTTCACTGGAGATGTTATCACTAGCCACAGAGAGTTGCTGACATAGAACAGTTGGTTTCTAAAGTTGTTCTAATTGTACCTTGTGACCATCATTATGTAGCCATTTACTGTCTTGATCTCTACAAGACTTGAGACTAGTCCCCTAGGAATGAGTGCAAAAACTGGTTTGGTTTGTTCTTCAGTATAAGACCCCTACACCTATCTAAAAACAGCATTAATTGAGTATGTCTCAAGTCAGCCTATGACCCTCACATAGCCTCTATGTTTGAGAAGCAGAGGGACTTCAAGAACCTGTAATTGGAATCTCCATAAAGGCTGTGGAGAAGCCAGACATACCTCTGGGTAATAAAGCAGGTTGCAGTAGGACATGGCACTGATTGTGGGGGAAGAGCAGGGAACTGAGAGCCAAGTGAAACAGAGACATGGAAGGTAAGGCGAGGGTTACCATGGAGTGAATCTGAGGAGATGAGGTGGCAGGAAGAATGTGAGGAGAAGCAGCAGGCCAGTGGAAACTCAAGAGAGATGCTGGTGAATAACACAGGGGGAGTGAGGTCAGAGAGGTCCCCAAAGGAGCCTCAAGGATGGGAAGACCTAGGTAAGAGAAGGGAATACAGGCAGTGACTATAGTCCTGCCTGGGGACTTGTCACTTTTGAGGCATTTATCAAAGTAGAGGCAAAGTGTAGGGCTGGAAAGTGCTTGAATACCTTTGCAAACTTGAATTAGAGATGGTGTAGAAGAGGTGAGTCTCAAGCCCTGGAGACCTCTGGAAGCTTTAGGTGGAGCTCAATGGTAGAGCAGTCATCTAACGTGCTTGAGGCCGCGTGTTTAATCCCTGGCACTGAAAGTAAGATGGGGACCAGAAGACGGCCAGGGATATGGATTTGAGAGACAAGAGGACTATGCAGCTGAGTCATTTACTTGAAATCCCAGCTCTGCTACTTACTAGCTGTTTGGCTCAGTTCCATCATCTGTGAACTGGTCATGGGACCCATATCAGCTGCACCACTGTGTGAGGTGCTAAGACCAGTGCCTGGTCTAACCAGGAGCTGCTGGCATAGTAGCACTATTGCTGTCTGTTGCATTTCCATCTCCAGTAGATTGGCCCTGGGATATGGGAACAGTTGCAAAATGACTGGGTGGGAAGAGAGCCTAACACATGACCTGAAGGAGACAGCAAGATCAGTGCAGTGTGGGAGAGATACGAGGCAACAGGCTCTGCTGAGATTGTCGCAAATTCAATTTTACAACAGAGCAACACATGAAGACAAGATAATGAATGGAAGATGTACAGGCATCTATGGAAAAAGAAAGCTGGAATAGCAGTATGCATATTAGATAAGTAGTTCAAAATGAGGAACAAATAGTACAAAGAACAAAGGAGGCTGCATGTACCAAGAACTCAGTGATACCTGTGTAAAGCAAAAGAGGGCACTGCACCAGAATGTGTCTTTTTCAGGAACCAAAAGATCAAGTATATAAAAAAATAGTAAGATTCCAGTGCCTTTCAGTGATAAAATTCAGAAATGACATGTGACAGATATAGAGCACTTTACACTCAGTAAAGAACATGCTGTTTTTTTTTAAGGCGGGTGGAACATTTACCAGATTACAACTATGTATTTGTAGCATATGGATCATATCTGCCTATAGCAGTGTCATTAAAAGATGCCAGACATAAAATATAACAAAGATCTATATATCATAAAGTGGCAACCCATGTTCCTAAACAACCTGTGGACCAGGCAGAAATTAAAATTAGAATTGTTGAGAAGCTATAGCAGTACATATCAATATTCGTGGAGTATAGCAAAGATGTTTTCAGAGAAAAAAATTGAAGCATTAAATGTAGATATTAGGGGAAAAGACAATATAGAAAATAGCACAAATTAGGGAAACTGAAAAGAATGCAAATTAAGATTAAGGAAAGAGGGCTGGAGAGATGGCTTAGTGGTTAAGGCAGTTGCCTGCAAAGCCAAAGGACCCAGGTTCTCTTCCCCAGTACCCTACCTAAACCAGATGCACAAGGTGGTGCATATATTTGGAGTTCATTTACAGTGGCTAAAGGCTCTGGCGTGCCCATTCTTTCTCTATCTGCCCCTTTCTCTCGCTCTCAAATAAATAAATAAATAAATAAATAAATAAATAAATAAATATTTTTAAAAGATTAAGGAAATAAAAAGGATAAAGCAGAAGTTAACACAACAAGCAATATTAACTGATTAATAATGTACAAAAAGATAAATCTTTAGCCAGTATGACTAGGAGGGAAAAGACAGAGATAGCACCAAAAAATAAAAAGGGTCCTAATTGTTGTTGGAGGGTAAAACAAAGTTATGAGAAAGTTCTATGAGCAACTTTTATACTATTGTGTTTACTACCAAATCAAGTGGGCTTTTAGAAAAATATAGATTATCAAAGTTGGATAAGAAGTAGAAAATGATTAAGCTTACATGATTCAGCAGTCCATCCTCCACAAGTACTACCCCAAAGCCTATAGCTAAGTAATGCTGCTGTAACAAACAACCTCAGACTGGCTTTAAAAATACAAATCAAGATTTTTACCAAGCATGATGGTGCCCGCCTTTAATCTCAGCACTTGGGAGGCAGAGGTAGGAGGATTGCCGTGAGTTTGAGGCCACCATGAAATGACATCGTGAATTCCAGGTCAGCCTGGGCTAAAACCTATATCAACCCCCCCCAAAAAAAGAAAATCAAGATTTTACTTATTTTTTATTATTGGCAATTTACATGATTATTCCCATGAAAATATAACCATGATAGTTCCCTCCCCCCTCACTTTCCCCTCCACAACTCTACTGTCCATCATATCCCCTTCCCCTCTCTATCAGTCTCTTATTTTGATGTCCTCATCTTTCCTCCTATTATGATGTCAGGCACTGAGGTTATGGATAGCCAGACCATTCTGTGTTTAAAAGAGTGCATTGTAAGGAGTCCTACCCTTCCTTTTTGGCTCTTACATTCTTCCTGCCACCTCTTCTGCAATGGACTCTGAGTCTTGGAAGGTGTGATAGAGATGTTTCAGTGCTGAGTAAGATTTTATTTCTCACATGTCTATTGCAACTTTTGTTTTTTTCCTGAGGTAGGGTCTCAGTCTAGCTCACTCCAAGAAGACCTGGAATTCACTCTGTAGTCCCAGGCTGGCATCAAACTCGTGGTGATCCTGCTTCCCTAGTGTTGGAATTAAAGGCGTGCACCACCACGCCATGCAGTTGGAATAGTTCTGTGTGGGACACTATAGGCCTTGGGGTGAACTAGATGATGGCCCTGGTGAGGCACATGTCACAGCAAGTATATCATGGTCAGACCTGTTCTGAGCGTGGATAATCTTCCTACATGAAGAGGCAGTGGGTATTTTTAACTCAACCTTATCTTTCACACACTCATCAACAAGGCTAATACATCCTGGGTACTAAAGAATGTAACAAACCAGGTGTGGTAGCCCATGCCATTTAAAAACCAAAAAAAAAAAAAAAAAGAATGGAACAAGAAAATTAAATGACTGACTAGTTTCACTGAGGAACAACTATGGAGAAATCCCAAACAAAACATTAGCAAGTTGAATCCACCAGTGCCTTTTCAAAGTGTGTTCTTTTAAAAAAAAATATTAATTTGTGTATGGGGTGTGGGTATGTGTTATAGGTGTGCTGTATGTGGTGCATGAATATGTGCGCCTTCACAGCACCTCAGGTGCTCACCTGTGGCAGCGGGTACTCACTTGCAGTTGCAGAGTAGACTGTTGGGTACACCTATCACTTTTTCACCCATTCTTTTTTTTTTTAAGTATAAATATTTTATTTCAATTAATAGAAATCTTCATAGACACAATGAAAAATGAAAAATCTTTTTCTTTTTAAATATTTAATATTTATTTATTTATTTATTTGAGAGAGAGAGAGAGAGAGAGAGACAGAGAATGGGCATGCCAGGGTCTCTAGCCACTATAAACAAACTCCAGATGCATGCAACACCATGTGCATCTGGCTTACATGGATTCTGGGGAGTCAAACCTGAGTCCTTGGCTTCGCAGGCAAGCGCCTTAACCACTAAGTCGTCTCACCAGCCCTCACCCACTTTTATTTGAGTCGGAATTTCTATCCCAGGCAATTCCCTAGTCTCTTTGTTCCCTGCAGGACTGGGGTTACAGACATATGTGATCATGCCCAGCTATTTTACGTGGGTTCTGGAGATTCTGACTCAGTGGTATCAGGACCCCCTCAGGCCCTCATGCTTGTGCAGAAGCACACTTAATTGCTGAGCCATCTCTCCAGCCCTCAAGGAGCATTCTTTGTTGTTGTTGTTGTTGTTATTTTGCAAGTTATTTTTTATTGACAACTTCCATAATTATAGACAATAAACCATGGTAATTCCCTCCCCTCCCCCACTTTCTCCTTTGCAACTCCACTCTCCACCATACCCTTTCCCTCTTAATCAGTCTCTTTTATTTTGTTGTTGTCATCTTTTCCTCCTATTATAATGGTCTTGTGCAGGTAGTGTCAGGCACTATGAGGTCATGGATATATAGGTCATTTTGTGTCTGGAGGAGCATGTTGTAAGGAGTCCTACCCTTCTTTTGGTTCTTACATTCTTTCCACCACCTCTTCCACAATGGACCTTGAGCCTTGGAAGGTGTGATAGAGATGCTTCAGTGCTGAGCAGTCCTGTCACTTCTTAGCACTGTGGTTCCTTTTGAGTCATCCTAGAGGTTACTGTCATCTGAAAAGAGAAGCTTCTCTAATCAAAAATGGGAGTAGCATTAATATGTGGGTATGAATATTAAGAGAAGTGCTTACTGGGCCGTTTGGTGAGCATAGTATATACAGTTAGCTGGACACCAGCAGATGTTACACTCCTAGGGCTTATGACTTCCCCCATCATAGGTTTTCAATATCAGGCATGTATTCCCTCCCATGGAGCAGGCCTCAGGTCCTATTAGAGAGCTGTTGATTTCCCCCATAACAGACATGCCACTATTGCCTGCATTGGCTCATTTGGCCTGGATGGCCAAATTTAAGGCTTACAGTATACACTGTTGTTTATCTCCACTGGTGAATTCTGTCTCTCCTATGGAGTTGCATGCAGCATAGCTTTTTCTAGCTTTCTGTCAGCTGGTCTATACAGAGGAGGCTGCCTGCCAAGGGGTATTCTTACGGAGTATAGATTGTATGAAGAATGTGAAGATAGTTCAACATTAGGTAATTTTCCTTTCAAATCTCTGTGCAGGATATGAGGGTAATCTGGCTGTGACATCCGTCACCCCACTGATAAGCCAGGGTTTACTTATCTAATATGCTTGTCTGTCACCATTCTGTGTGTATCTTCTAAAGCTGTGTGCTTGAAGAGGGTAACCTTTCTCGATAGAGGAAGACTATTCTTTGGTCAAGGATTAGGAGTAGCTAGACTCCTCTGCTAAAACCTCCAAACAAGCTCTTAAGTACCTGTTTATTCAGTGTGCATGCTTGTGTGTGTGTGTGTGTGTGTGTGTGTGTGTGTGTGTGTGTGTGTGTCTATCTCTCTGTCTGTCTGTTCATGTGTTTATTATAAGAGGATGAGTGAGTGGAGGCCAGAAGACAACTTTGGGTGTTGTTCCTCATTTACCATCCATGTTGCTTTTGCTTATTTGTTGTTGTTGTTGTTGTTTTCCTTTTTCTTTTGAGATTGTAGCTTGCCAAGGAGGCTAGTCTGGCTAGCCGGCCATTAAGCTCCAGGGATCTGCCTCTGTCTCCCAGCACTAGGATGGCAAGTACACACATGGGATTACCATGCCCAGACTTTTTATGAGTTTTGGGGATTGAATTCAGGTCCTCGGGCTTGAGGGGCAAGCACTTTACCAACTTAGATATCTCCCCAGCCCTTAACTTTCTTCCTTTTCTTCTCCTTCCTTCCTTCCTTCCCCCCCCGCTCTTTCTCTTTCTTTCTTTCTCTTTTTTTGAGCTTCTACTTTGTTCTGAAAACTGTTATAGGTATTTTGAGAACACAACCAAGTTACTGCTTTCCTAGAGCTTTGTTTTCAGGGAGGAAAGTTTCAGACATTTGAGTAGATCTATCATGTTAGTAATGCATTAAGTAAAGCTAAGTGATTCTCAGCATGGAGGCCAAAGGAGCAACTGATAAAGTCAAGCACTTGCTTGGTTCATCTTAAAGTTACACTCAACAGTCACACATTAGAAGTATTTCTATTAGCACCAGGAATAATGTAAGGATGACCAGATCAGCTTTGGATTGTAGGTCTGGCCAATACTGAAAGACAAGAAAAGGGAATTTGAAAACTGGAAAGGAATTTGAAAACTGCTGCCATCATCCAATACAAACCCAGAGCAGAGCACCTGACCAAACCCCTGTTAGAGCCAGGGTGGGTTCACAGGTCACACGCTGGTTGTGAGGAGGAGATAGGGCAAGAGTTTAGATTATAACCAACAGAGATTTAGATTTATGTTTACTTATTTAATCATTTTTTTAATTTCAGGATAGAGTCTCACTCCAGCTCAGGCTGATCTGGAATTCACTATGTAGTCCAGGCTGGACTTGAACTCACAGTGATCCTCCTAACTCTACCTCTGAAATGCTGGGATTAAAGACATGTACCATCACACCCAGCTTATTTTAATTTTTTAAACATCTTTTATTTAGTTATTATAGGGAGAGAAAGAAGAGTGAATGAGAGAAAATGAATGTGCATACCAGAGGCTCTTAGCACTGTAAATGGCAAGAAATGTGAAGTCTCACTTCACCTGTTCCCTTCATCTGAAAAGCAGAGTCCTTATAGATCTTCATGTGTAGAAGCCCTTAAGGGTTCCATGGTCCTCCACTTGGGGAGACATCAGAACCAGGCAAGGGGGTCTTACATCCCTGGACAGGGGGCACAAGCCTCGGAGGTGACTAAATTTTGGAATTTTCAGTTTAATACAAATGACTTTTAAAAAAGCATTTATTTTTATTTATTTATTTGAGAGAGAGAGGGAGGGAGAGGATAGATATGCAGGGGCCTCCAGCCACTGCAAACAAACTCTAGATGTGTGCCCCCCTGTTGTGCATCTGGTTTACATGGGTCCTAGGGAATTAAACTTGGGTCCTTTGGCTTTGCAGGCAAGTACCTGAACCTCTAAGCTATTTCTCCAGCCCACAAATGACTTTTTAAATTTGATTTGTTTGCTATTGATAGAAGAGACAAGGTTATTACATTGTGTTTAGCTTGCATCTAATACTACTTTTATTATTAAAGTTCTGTGAAGCTTTAGCCATCTCAGAAGATTAGGCTGAACATGTCACAGTGTACACTGATGTGTGTGGTGGGTCTCTGCCTTGGCCTCAGGTTGCCACTTGTATCTTACAGGGCTAACTTCTGAATGTGGTCCTTGCTGCCAGAGTCCACCCTGTGTATCCTTTGTGACTCTATGTCCTCAGATGCCCTTTCATGTTGGGGAAGCACCTTCTCCTTGTTCCTGTCTTGCACAGTTTCCAGAGCAAGCACAGGACTCTCTTCTGCTGGTCGTAGCCCTACATTAGCTCTGGGAAAGGTTGTGGCTGCTTTTGAGCCTTCCGCCTGAGTCCAGTGTTTGGGACCCCGGGATATTGTGCTGGGAAACGTCTGGGGCTCAGCCCTGCTGTGTCTCCACTCTGTGTGTGGCTATTGGCATGAGAATCAAAAGAAAATACCTTCATAAAGTACAAATATTTGTTGAAGTGAAATAAAACTATCTCATAAAGGAGTCAACCAGCTGATAGATCTTATAAATTCTTTTCACTTCCAGCTAGTGTATGTGACTCTGGTCAGGGCTCATTCTGAACCTCTTTCCAATGGGTTCTGGAGCTCCCTGTGTTCTCATGCCACTCATGGTCACAGTTGATGGCTGTGTGTCTGGAATCCTGGAAATGTAGTGTGACAAGTGGTAGATGCCACCATCTCGCTCCCAACACTTCCCACACTGACCCTTTCAGTTCCTCTTCTCCCATTCTGTCAGGCTCACGAGCTCTTGGCATTTGCCCATATGCTTGGCATTTCTCCTGAAGCACTCTTGTTCAGATGCTGAGTTGGTTGAGCTGGGCCTCAGCAATGGCTGTTGTACATCAGGCCTGGTGCTGGCTCTAGGAAAGACCTGGCATTTGGACTTCTTTCATTGGGTCCGTATCTCCTCGGGCCTGTGCTGTGTACAGAAGGGTGCCCTAGACTTGATCCTCTCTGTGGGGCTTTGAATTCTGTCTGGCCAATGCCTGGGACAGGCAGGGCAGAGAAAGGCTGTTGAATAGCCATTTTGGAGTGTGTAGTGCCTGCCAGCCTCAGACAAGGCAGGTACAGTGTCCCAAGACCTCAGTCATTTCACTTGTATAATGGTCCTATTGAATTAGACCAATACTTTTGGGACTGTTTTCTAAGGATGCCCTAGAGAGCTCAAAACCTGCCATTCTGGTTCTCAGCAGAGCTGTGTTATTATTGACAGAGGTTTGCTCAGGTGAGGAACCCATAGCTGCCCTCAAGCCTGTACTGGCTGAGGCAGAGCTGAGATCTGAGGCCTGTTGTCTGCTGTCGCAAGCCCTGTCCTGTGCCCTTCCCCTGCCCCAGTGGGCTGTCCCCCTCAGAAAAAGGGCCTCATAGCTTTAAATATGAAAAACATTGCCTAGTTGACAATGGTAATGAAAATCCAAAGGACATCTATTAAAGGTGTCTGGTGAGATTAATAGTGGGATAAGGGTGGCTGTGGGCCAAAGACACTCTCCCCACACTAGCTTTCCTCACTGGTTTTCTACATCCAAACATAGCTGTCTAAGTAACTTGAAGGCCAGAAGGTGGACTAGCTTCTGATACAGTTACAACACCTAGGGCCCTTCTCTGTGCTCCAGCCTTAAGGCCTGCAGGTATATGGACATTTGAGGTCATGTGATCACCGCCTTGTGTCTCCTGGAGCTGAAGTTTGCCACACTGACAACCTTGTGGCAGATATTCATATGCCTGCTGTGAATGAATATTAATGAGGAGGGAGTAGAATACCATCACAGGGAGCTCAGGCACAGGCTCCATGAGGAACAAGATATTTACTACTTTAGTGTGGGTCCTCCATAATCTTACCAGAAACTAGTGACCCTTATCGAAAATGCTTGGGATGGAAGTGTTTTGGAATTTTGGTTTCCCTTTGGCTTTGGAGTACTTGCATGTACATAATAAGATGTCTCAGGGATCAGACAAGGTCTAAACTTGAACTGCATTTATGTTCATATGTGTCTCTTATGCAGCACCTGAGGGTAATTTTATACACTGTCTAGTGTGTCTGCATTTGACTGATCTGTCACAGGAGCCATGTGGCATGTGGTACATTTTTTTCTCTTCATCAAAAAGTTTTGGATTTTGGAGCATTTGGGGTTTCAGATCTCTGGATTAAGGACACTTGGCCTGTATTCTAAGAGGAAATAGCTGCAATGCAGAAGCCTGGTGCCCTGACCATGGGATCAGCCTTGCACTGGCATCAGGCCTTTCCTGACAGCGTGTGATTTAAGGGAGACTTCTTTCCTGGGTGTTCCTGCCAAGACCCTCTAACCAACTGCATGGAAAGGAGATCTTCACATTCCCTGGCCCAGCAAGGTCTCAGCAGAGAGGGAAAGGTGTGCTCCAGAGCACCATGACACCCCACCCCCACCTCGTGCCATAATCCTGGGTGAGGACATCACTGTGAAGTAGGAAGTGGATGGAATTGGAACGCGTCCTGTGTTAGTTGTCCTGCTTTTATATCACTGTGCATCACTATTTATAGGGAATACAAAATCCTAGTGGATTTTAAGGCAAGAAGGCATGCTATTTCCAATTTTACCTGAAATAGCTTGGGGAAAATGATGTGCATGAGTGACTGTGTGGATAAATCAGGAGGAATGAGGAGGATGCAGCTGGTGGGCCAGAGGCAGGGTAACCCCTGGGGAGGCTGAGGTTCATATTACTGCTCTTTAGCATTGCTGAAGATGTATTTTCAAGGTGTGTTAAAATAAGTTGCAAGGTATATTTAAAGAAGCTCCTGTGGGCCTTCCCCGACATCTATCCCCGTCCCAGGCATCATGTCATTGTACTTACTGAACCACTTTGGGAGCTGACCGGCTTGTGACTCCACATCTTCCCTCATGAGGTCCTCACACCCTACAAGACTCCCATGAGCTTGGGCTTCATATGGTGACCGCACTCTGCCCTGTGAGCTGGGAGGGTCTTGGGCTGCTTCCCATGCTAAAGGCCAAGAAGTGTGCTCAGAGGAAGGGAGGTGCAGCCAAGGCTGTGTTTCCTTTTAAACCTTCACAGGGTTTATATTCGTGGAAAAAGTTAAGATTGCTTTAATATATTTTATGAGAATGGACACTGTGGGCCAGTGTTTACTCAAAGTTCACTGCTGTAGGTCAGCAGACCAAGGCCCCCAGGCAAAGGTAGGTAACTCTGGCTTTGAAAAAGAGTTTTGGGGAGCCTTGTCATGTTCCTTCCCATAGACATCTGGAAGGCTGCATTTGGAATTGCTGGGGACTGGAGCCAGAACATTGAAAGTAGCCACCACCCAGCCTTACTGGTGCTTGGTCTGTTCCCTGATTCTGCTTGTTCCCAGGGTTATGGGTCACTTCGAGGATAGCATCATGGGTAGGTGAGGACAGAGGCAGGGCCTGGGCCTAAGCCCTCCTCAGCCTTTTCAGAAGTGTGTTGCTGATGTCACCTGTTTTGCTGTGGGCATGGTTGGATTGGTCCAGTTGCTTCCTAAGCACATGCTCCTGAGACCATGTGGGTTTTGTGTTTAGGGGTTTCAAAATTTGAATTTAAGATGGACATGGAAATAAGATTTAGAATCAACATGACTGTTACAAGAAGCCATACCTACTTAATTTCTCTCCCCCCCCCCCCGCTGTTTAAAAGAATAACTGCTAAGGGGTCCCCATCCTGCATCGGCAAGTGAGCACTACTGCCCATGTAAATAATTCAGGCCAAGTGGCAGCGGCAGCAGGGGACGGGTGGTGTGCATTATGCATGAGTGTGGTGCTTTGTGCAGTGCTGTGGCCCTCTCCAGCAGACAGCAGGAAGGGCCAGGGCCGCCTTTGTCAGGATCCCTGAGATGCTGCAGTAACTTGCCCTACTGGGAGGCCTGAGCCAAGGAGCCATGTCCCTGTGGGTGGCAGGAGCCTCTGCTCCCACCTGCCTAGGCTGAGCCTGGTATGGACTCAGAGGGGTGGTTTACGGTGAATGGTTGGAAGTATTTGGTTAGATGGCACCACAGTGGCTCTTATCAGCTCTACCCAGGTAAAGTCCCTCATCCACCTGTCACCTTGTCATGGTTGTCAGGGCAGGCTGACTTGTACAGTCCTCAGGTATGTTTGCCACCTTGGGGGAGGGTCATTGTCATCTAAGGAGGGGCCTGTGTTTTGACTGGCTGCCACCTGGCTTGGAGTTGAGTTTGAGCATTTGGCATGGTTGGGATTATGGTGGGGTGAGGTTTGCCGGTGAGCTGACGGTGGGCTCAGGACATGTGTTACAGAATCAATCTTGAGGAATTACTGAAATTTGTAACATATAGATTAGTGTGTCTAACCAATCCATATGGCTATGGTGGGAGCTTTTTCAATTTTTCAGTAAACCTAAGCTGACTTTCAGTCCTGTCTCACCAGAGAGAATTTCTTTAACTCAGTTGAAAGAAGAAAACGAACAGCAATTACAGGGACTAAGAAACAGTCACTGAAGCAATGGCTTCAACAGGGTGGGAGGGTATCACATGTCTTGTCTTTTTGGCTGAAAGTGTTGTTTTATCTAAATGTTTAACACCAAAGCACTAAGCAGCAGATAGCTCTCAAAAGGCCATTGAGGACCTGGAGAGATGGCTTAGTGGTTAAGGCATTTGCCTGCAAAGCCTAAGGTTCAATTCTTAAAGGCCTTAAACTTGAGGGAGAAATGAGGGCATTCATAAGGAGTTTCATGGCAGCCAAGTGCCTCTTGTGGTATCCTAGGTCAGGCCTACACCACTAGTGATGTGGTAGATTACAAGATACAGAGTTGAGGTGGATAGTGAGAGGAAGATGATGAGGTGACCTGCGTGTTGAACCCCTTCAAGATGCACCGAGAGTTTGAATCCACAGGGATGTCTCCCGCAAACCCCACTGAGGGGGCTCACGCAGCCTTCATTTCCTCTGTATCATTCTGCAAGTCACCTGCACATATTTTGTCCTATTGGAATTACAAAAGTTCCACTAGGAGCTATCCTGATTACAAGAGTTCTGTGCAGACATTTTTGTGGACTCATAATTGCCTCTGCTTCCCACTTTAAAGTGTGTGTGGTGTATGTGATCCTCCTAGAAGTCTGAAATACCAGTGTCTGGCTGTGGCCCTGGCGATCTTGCTGTTTCAGCCATGTCTGTGGTTGGAGGCATTGTTGGAGTGGTTGTTCCAGTTACCCTGTGTGAGGCATTTCGTTTTTAGTGTCTAAAGCACCTGGCATTTGCTCCTCCTGTCCCAGCAGAAGTGGATTATTGTAACCGTAGTGACTGTTCCTCTGGGGGATCTGCTTCCTCTGCCCCCAATGCCTGCCTTCTGCCGTTGTCATTGTCACTTGGGGCTGGGCTTTCTCAGGTGCTGGCAGACTTCCTTCTGTGCCTGGCATTCATGCCTGGAGACCCCAGAGACAAGGATTGACCCATACCAGAAATGTGGACAGATGTACAGTATGAGCCTAGCATAGTAGCTAGTCTTATCAAGGATGTTTCTCTTGTAATCAGGCTTTCAAAGGGTCAGTACTGATTTATGAGTCTTAGAGCACTAGTATATGCCAAGTCTTATAAATATGAGTTTGATCAACCATCTTTCACTTGTAGATTCAATCAGGAGTCACTCATTTATCCCTTAATCCCTCAATTGCAGCACCTCCTGCCACAAGACAGGAGGTTAGCTGGAACCACCCCAGATTGCTGGCCTTCCAGTTGAGGGGTACAGATAGGAGCCTAGGTGAATGAGGGAGGAATGGTGTTATGAGTAGGCCATGGGTGGGTAGGTTGGGGTCTGTGGAGGGTGGTCCTGCCTCCAACAGGCTCTGGCAGCATGGAAGATAGATATTTCTCAACATTATACTTGTTGCTAGAATCCAAGCACCTAGCTGTTGAGGAGCACAAGTTTTCATCCTGCCCCCCTCCTTTGTAGGGTACATTGTAATGGACCAGCCCCTCCCTACTTTCCCTGTCCCCTAGTATCCCTCAGCTGGGCTTCTTCCTGGACAGCCTCCAGGCCACCTTTTATGAGGCAAGAAGTGGGGAAGCTGTGAGAAATACAAGGGCCTTCTGTCATGCCCTCCTCCAGTTGCTCCCCTGAGCATGAGCTCAGGCATCGACAGAGGATCAGGTCTCTGTACTGTGACCTTTGGCGTGGTGTCTTCCATCTGGCCTTTCCTTGTCTCAGTATTTCAAGGTTATCCTGGTTCGCTTTTATTTTTCTCTAATTTCATTGTCACATCTAAATCAATGGGCTGCATAGGGTTGACTTTAGTCTGCTGAAAGGCATCCAACTTGATTTTTTTCAGCTGTGCTTCATCCCTACCTCCATTGCTTTTGTCCTGCCTGTTCTCGGACTTTGTCTTATGCCCCAAGGGTGCATCTCTTTTTGTCCTAGAGTCACCCTCTGCCTGCTGAGTACCATGGCAGGTAGTGTGCAGTGGGAGTGGGATTATCACACACAGTTTGCCCAGCTTCTGTGAAACCTGTATTGAGACATATTTTGGAATTAGATTTACATTCAGGGAGAATCATTGTGTGTGCAGAAAGCCAGCCTCTGCTGGAGAGATGGCTTAGCAGTTCACAGTATACCCACTAGCCTGTGAAGCCTAAGGCCCCAGGATTAATTCCCAAGAACCCACAGAAGCTAGATGCACATGGTGGCGCACATGTCTGGAATTCGTCTGCTAGAGGCCCTGGCATGCCCATTCTCCCCCACCCCCAATAAATAAATTAAAAATAAAATAAGAAAGCCAGTCTCTGTGTGACCCCACACCCACAGAGAGAGTGTGATGTGTTCATATGAGTGTGTTTTAGGTCTTACACATGAAATGGAAAGCTATCCACAGAGGGTATCCAGGCATTTTAGTTCTTTAAGGCATTTCTAGGTAGTTCCGTAGACACGGTGGCAGAGCTTCTGAGTAAAGTGGCTATCCTACAAGCTCCTCAGCTCCTAGCTGTGCTGCCCACGCCACCCTGCTGATGCAGGGTTCCACAAGCGCTGGTTTGGGCAGGTCCCTGCTCAGGAGCACGGAGGTGTGTTCATAATGTTGTGGGTTCAAAGAAAAGTGAAAATTGTGGAAGTTCTGATGCTATTGTGTCTTTTTTCTCCTCCCCCTTTCTCCATTTGCTTTATTTAATTTAATTAATTAATTTATTTATTTATTTTTGGTTTTTCGAGGTAGGGTCTCACTCTGGCCCAGGCTGACCTGAAATTCACTATGGAGTCTCAGGGTGGCCTCGAACTCACGGTGATCCTCCTCCCTCTACCTCCTGAGTGCTGGGATTAAAGCCTGGCTTTGTTTTTTTTACAAGGTCTTACTTATGTAGCCCAGGCTGGTCTTAAGCCCACTATGTAGCCAAAGATGACCTTGAGCTTCTTTTTGTTTTTGTTTTTATTTTTTGGTTTTTCAAAGTAGGATTTCATCTAGCTCAGGCTGACCTGGAATTCACCATGTAGTCTCAGGTTGGCCTTGAATTTCTGATACTCTGCCTCCTGAGTGCTTTGATTACAGGGGTATATACAGTGCTAAGGATCTAACCCAAAGCTTCATGTAAGCACTCTGCTAACTGAGCTTCTGTCCACCCGCTATTATGTCGCTTCCTTTGACAAAAGTCTACTACAGTGTCCGTGGTGTTATTTCTCTGAATTTTCCTTTTTCTTTTTTTGGGGGGGTGAGGTGGGGGTTCAAGGTAGGTCTCACTCTAGCCCAAGCCACCTGGAATTCACTATGGTGTCTCAGGTTGGCCTTGAACTCATGACTATCCACCTTCCTCTGCTTCCTAAATGCTGAGATTAAAGGTGTGGACTACCACACGCAGCTGGATTTTCTCTTTTCTAACGTAAATGCTGTGTTTGAATCCCGCCTAGCCCTGTCTGTAGTTGTCGTGCTGATCTGGAGTACAACTCACTATGATCACACCTCTAGCTTGGCTCCTGGTCCTCGAGGTCATTTTGCCCTGACCTCTGCAGCCTTCTTTGAGTCCCTTTATGTTCTGGGGTGCATGCCATCCTGAGTTGTTGTTGTTGAGGTATGTTGGCAACTCTCTGCACATCTGTGGACTAGGTGTCAGCAGAGGCTTAGTGTTTGTGGTGGTTTGAATTATGTGTCCTCCATAAGTTTGTGTGTTCTGTATACTCGATCCCCAGCCAATGGCAGTTTGGGAACTGAATTCTTACTAGAGGGGGTGTGTTAAGGGCAGCTTCTGGTGGGATGTGCCCTGCTCACAAAGTCAAATTTGTATGGGTTGCAAGGTAGCCCCTCTCACTGGCCTATATCTCTCCTGTCATGGCCCTTGGATGCACTTTCAAAATATTACTTATTGGGGCTGGAGAGATAGCTTTGCAGTTAAGGCATTTGCCTGCAAAGCTGATTTCCCAGGACCCACATAAGCCAGATGCATAAGGGGGTGCATGCATCTGGAGTTCATTTGCAGTGGCTGGAGGCCCTGGTGCACCCATTCTCTCTCTCCTCTCTGCCTTTCTCTCTATCTGTCTCTCAAATAAATAAATAAAGTTTTAAAAAATATTTATTTATTTGAGAGAGAAAAGGCAGCAGAGAGAGAATGGGTGTCCCAGGGCCTCACTGCTGCATATGAATTCCAGACACATGTACCACCTTGTGCATCTGACTTATGTGGGTACTGGGGAATTGAACTGGGTCCTTAGGCTTCACAGGCAAGCACCTTAACCGCTAAGCCATCTCTCCAACCCTTGGATGTACATTTTTGTTATGGTTTGTTAATTGCTTCTCTAGTTTATCCTCATGATCAGGTTACTATTCAAGTGTGTGAGTGTGTACGCATGCTGTATAGCTGTGTGGGGCTGAGGGATGTTCTCTTTACTTTTCTGTCTGGTATTTAGGACACATTGGGCAGATTGCAGGTGTGGCTGACTGAACAAGTATAGAGAACAGTGCAGGTGCCTATGGCCTCTCATGGGTGGGCACAGAGAGGCAGGGGTGCAGGTGCATTTGTGTTGATCCCACAGAGTTGACGGGTGCCGACCTGAAGGACTGCGTCAGCAACAACAGCCTGAGCAGCAATGCTAGTCTCCCCAGCGTTCAGAGCTGCCGGCGCCTGCGCGAGAGGAGGGTTGCCAGCTGGGCCGTGTCATTTGAGCGTCTTCTGCAGGACCCCATCGGTGTTCACTACTTCTCTGTGAGTAGGGAAGGGTTATGTGGGTGGCATCAGTGGTCTGTGCCAAGGCCACTTGAGCTCAGTGGGTGGTCTCAGACCCCTAGGACTATGCGTCACCTCACAGACCCACTGTAGCATCCTTGTCTCACTGCCTGCTCCAAGTACTCATTGGCTGAGAATGGAGTGTAGTAGGGAGTCTCAGGTTAGTCTTCGTTTCCTGGCCCACCTGCTACCCTGCAGTTCCCCAGCAGACTTTTCCCCCTTTCTCTGGAAAGAGGGGTCCACAGCAAGGAACATTAGAGCTTCCTGGAATTTTTTTATTTGTTTTGAGTCAGGGCCTCACCATATAGGTCAGGCTGGCCTGGAACTCATGATCCTCAGGTCTGCAGAAAACCCTAAAAAACTTAAAACTTAAAAAGACAACTAGGAGCCAGTTGTGATGGTGCACACCTTTAATCCCAGCACTTGGGAGGCAGAGGTAGGAGAATCACTGAGAGTTTGAGAGCAGCTTGAGACTATATAGTGAATTCCAGTCAGTCTGGACAAGAGTGAGACCCTACCTTGAAGAAGAGGAAAAAAAAAGAAGAAGAAAACAACTAGGGACTGGAGAGATGGCTTAGTGGTTAAGGCACTTGCCTACAAAGCCTAAGGACCCATGTTCAACTCCCCAGGACACACGTAAGCCAGATGCACTAGGTTGGTGCATGTGTCTGGAGTTTATTTACAGCAATTGGAGGCCCTGGCATGCCCATTCTCTCTCTCTTTTCTCTCTCAAACAAGTAAATAAAAATAAGATACTAGAAAACTAGATATGAATGTAGAAGGAGAACTATTTGGGGAAAGAAGGAAGGGGAGCAGCAGGAGGAGGAAGGGGCAACAGGGGTCACAATGATAAACATGAATGAAAATGGCATAATGAGGGCTGGAGAGATGGCTTAGTGGTTAAGGCACTTGCTTGCGAAGCCTAAAGACCCAGATTCAATTCCCCACTACTCAATGTAAGCCCGATGCACAAGGTGGTGCGTGTGTCTAGAGTTCATTTGCAGTGGCTATCCACTCTATGTGCGTCTTTCTCTCTTAAATAAATAAAAATACTTTCAAAGAAGAAAATGGCATAATGAAACCTATTAATTTGCATATTAACTATAGATATTAAAGAGTTAAAAATACAATTTTAAAAATATGTAATTATGGGGCTGGAGAGATGGCTTATTGGTTAAGGCACTTGCCTGTGAAGCCTAAGGACCCGGGTTCAATTCTCCAGTTCTCACATTAGCCAGATGCACATTGTGGCCCATGTGTCTGGAGTTCATTTGCGGTGGCTGGAGACCCTAGCGAGCCCATTCTCTCTCTCCCTCTGTCCCTCTGTATTTAACAAGTAAGTGAAATGATAAAAAATATGTAATTAGTTCTTAAGAGCCATGAAGGTTCTTAAAAATGTTGAGCAGCTTTTACATTTATTTATCGGAGCCCTCTTGAGAGGAGTCTATAATGCCGTGTTTGGTAGAAGGTCACAGTGAGAAGAATGCATGGAGGTCTTGCGCACAGTGATGGCTGTTCTCCTCCCCTTAGGACTTCCTAAGGAAGGAATTCAGTGAGGAAAACATTCTGTTCTGGCAGGCCTGTGAATGCTTCAGTCATGTTCCTGCACATGACAAAAAGGAGGTAAGTTATAAGCGTCTCTCTGGTGCCAGGAAACAGCAGTGTTTGTGGAGCAGGAGGGAGGCACGAGGGCAGTGGCTAGGGCTACATGTAGTGCGGCGTGAGCAGCGGATGAGGAAATGCTTCCACAGGCCTTGAGAAATGTCATTTTTGTTTCAGAATAAAAAGTTAAATATGCATGACATTTAATTTTGCCTAAACATAGTTTACATAAATGCCTTGAGCCCTGAAGCTCCTAGCGGCAGAGATGGCACTTGGTGTGTTGGAATTATAAGGAAGGGATGAGGTTTGAAGGAACTTGAAGGAGTGCTTGAAGTAGAGAGCCCCCTATGCCAGCCGCTTGACAGCTCCTTCCAAAGGCAGTGGTGACGTACGGTGTCTTTCCAGGGGTGATGATGGCCCTTACAGTAGAGGCCGTGTGTCTGTTCTTCATGGTCTGGGTGCTTAGCTGTCCTGTGCTTGCACATGGTCCACATCTTGCTGGTGACTTCTCCATGTCAGCCTTGGAATGCTGCAGTGGCACAGGTAGAATATGCATGTGTCAAGCTCATCTTACATGTCTGCTTAGACCTTTCTACCCATTAGCTTTCTTACAGGGCCCGGGAGATTTTTAGTAAATTCCTGTGCAGCAAAGCCACCACTCCTGTCAACATTGACAGCCAGGCCCAGCTGGCAGATGACATTCTCAATGCGCCTCACCCAGACATGTTCAAGGAACAGCAACTCCAGGTGAGGCCATGGGTAATTTGTGTTGTACCCCCAGAGTTCAGGGTACAGAACACCTGCTCACTGAACTGGGCCCTCAGCCAGGGAGGGGATCTACTGGTGGGTATAGGTGTGGTGAGTAGCTCACCTGCCCGTTGGGCTTTGGTCTCAGAGGATTTGAGAATTGAAGGAAAAATTCCCATACCACAAACCATCCTGCTGTTTTACCCTGCGATGTGCTTGTGCTTGTACATTTGAGGGAAGTCAGGCGTTCTGGGACACATGTGTCCACATTCACTTAGAATGGGGTGTGCCAATGGACCCATTGTAAGGAGAAAACTGGTCATCAGAAGTGCATTGAATACACTGACCTATGGTCCATGACACTTACAGCTCAGCCATAGCATGCTTTAGTCTACTTGCAGGGCTGACCAGGAGCCACAACTGGCTGCCCAGAACAAAATCCAAATTCAACATGTGCATGGCCTCTGGGCACAGCCTCTCTGGGTGCACTTGCATCTATGAATGCAGCCTCTGTGAGCGCACTCTCTGTGAGAGCAAATGGCTTCCACACCATCATATAGGCAAGCCTCACATGTCCAGTCTTCATAGCTTGGGGCTGTTTGTGGAGTATGTGTTTGTGTGTTTTGACACAGGGTCTCACTATGTAGCCCACCCAGACTATCCTGGATAC
This sequence comes from Jaculus jaculus, assembly GCF_020740685.1. Taxonomy (NCBI): domain Eukaryota; kingdom Metazoa; phylum Chordata; class Mammalia; order Rodentia; family Dipodidae; genus Jaculus; species Jaculus jaculus. Next base: position 59,178,037 of record NC_059112.1, read on the forward strand.
ATAATTCCTCTGCCTCGGCTTCCTAAGTGCTAGAATCACACAGGTACCATGGTATGCCACGTATCTGTGTGTGGTTGTTTTTGTTGTTTTTTTTTTTTTCAATTTTGTGTGTGATCAGACGCACTATTACATATCCACAGCACACATTCCACTGGCCTTCGTCAAGCCTGTTCTGTCACAGGGTTGCAGGGATAAGCTTAACAAGAGGAAGAAGGTCTTCTCCAAACTTCTCAACCTGTGAGACTTCCAGCTGTCTTGGCCTCATTCTTCACAAAACGAAGACCCACAAAGGTTGCAGCCAGCAGTGCCGAGTCTGCTCATGTTGTGGCTTTCCACAACACACAGGGCTTCACTCCCTTTACAAATGGCAAAGGAAAGGGAAGCTGCCTGTTAAGAGAGTGTAACATCTGGGAGACCCTATGGCCCAAAGGAGGATGTGCTGATGTGACTGACATCCTTCCAGAATAGGGCTGGTTAGTTGGTACAAGGCCCACACTACCTGAGGCCTTCAGGGTGAGTTCTCTGGTTCCTTCTATAACTGTATTGTATCCTATTCACTCTCCAGATTTTCAACCTGATGAAGTTTGATAGCTACACTCGCTTTTTGAAATCCCAGTTGTACCAAGAGTGTGTCCTGGCGGAGGTAGAGGGCCGCACCCTCCCTGACTCCCAGCAGGTCCCCAGCAGCCCAGCCTCTAAGCACAGCATCAGCTCGGACCACTCCAGCGTGTCCACGCCAAAAAAGGTGCTGGGCCAGCCTCTGTGGGGGTGAGAGTGAGGCTGTGTCAGCTCATCTGTTCACTGGCAGGGGATGTGCAGGACACAGACAACCCACCCCTCCACATCATGTGCTGAGGGGATAAAGGGTGAGGTTTGTGCCTTTCACCCCTTGAAGAATCCATTCTAGAAGAGGCCTTTTGTGTTACAGCTCAATGTTTTGTGTAGGTTTAAAGTAATTCCTGTGTTCTAACTGAAGTTTCTATTTTCTGGTAGTTAAGTGGAAAATCGAAATCGGGACGATCCCTAAATGAAGAGGTGGGAGATGAGGACAGTGAGAAGAAACGCAAAGGGGCCTTTTTTTCCTGGTCCAGGAGCAGGAGCACAGGGCGATCCCAGAAGAAGAAGGAGCACGGTGACCACATCCATGGTGCGTGGGGTGCAGGCTGTGGCACCATGGGTGGTGGGGGCTTGTCCACCATGGTGTCATGAGATGGGTGGGGACAGGTTTTGTGGAATGGACTGGAGGAATTTGGAAATGCCACAGAGCCTGGGAGTGTGGTGAGAATGAGGACAGGCTAGCAGTGAAGCAGTTCTGCCTCAGAACTTTCTGAAGACTATAATACTAGGTACCTGACAATCCAGTATCCTCTCCTGCTTCTTCCTACTATAAAAGTAACAGGTGTTTTGGTAGAAGACTTGGAAAATACAGTCAAGCAAGAAGCAAACACAGGGCTGGAGAGATGGCTCAGTGATTAAGCCATTAAGGTACTTGCCTTCAATGCCTGATGGCCTGGGTTCAGTTCCCCAGTACTCACGTAAAGCCAGATGCACAAAGTGATGCATGCACCTGGAGTTCATTTACAGTGACAAGAGGCCCTGGAACACCCATATTCTCTCTCTCCTTGCAAATAATCAATAAAATACTTTTAAAAAAAATCAAACACTAATGTGTATCACGCTTGTTACCAGACATAATTTGCCTACACTGTCTGCCCAGCTGGATCTGTGCCAGTGAACACAGGACTTAGATAATTTTTAAATGTAATTATCTGGGCTGAGGAGATGGCTCAGCAGTTAAGAGCATTTCCTGTGCAAACATGAAGTCCTGAGGACGCCCGAGAGTTCCACCCCAGGGCCCACATAAACAGCTGGGCGTGGCTATGCTAGTATAACTCCCTGGCCTGCAGGAGTTAGAGACCCAAGAATCTCTAGAGCTTGTGGGGTGGGGAGGGGCAGGGGGAATGGTTAACCCTGCGATTAATAAGAGACTCCAGCTCAACTAAGAACTGGCAAAAGAGTGATGGAATGGGACACTATAGGTAAGTGCATGGGGTACCAACTGGACACGTACATCTGTGTATACCACATATACATGCAAGCAGACAAAAGAAAGTCATCTCATTTATCAAACTATCCACTTGTAATTTTTTTTTATTTTAAAGCTGCTGGCCCATTCTGGATGCCTTGCCCTTGGCTTTTTCTGGTACCTGATGATAATCTGTATGACAAGTGACAATGTAAGAAAGAAAGGTCCCTGTGGTACTGGAGCTGACTGTGCCACTCTCCCCTGAACCCTACGATGGTGGTTGGGAGTGTCTGCCTGCACTTGAGACAGACGCAGATGGAGCCATCATGCCTGAGTACTGAGATAGGCAGAGCTAAAAAGTAGTAAGGAACTAGCCGTTGTTTAGGAGCAAGGGTCCTGCTTCTGAAGGCCAGGGGTTGGCACTAATTGTGGACCCTTACTGGGTTAGCTCAAGACATGGTGGCAGGTCAGGACATTCCTAATGCTGTGCCAAGCAGCTGATACCCTTGCTGTTCCCATCTTAGAGGCACTCTTCTCAGGTCTGCTTCTCCAGAGGCCCAAAAAGTGTGTGGCCTGGCCCTGTTTGTTCAAGTTTGCTTGTAATTGGAAGTGTTTGTTTCAGAGAAAAGGCCATGGAGTTGTAGGTGTCACCTCAGGGAGAGGTCACCTAGGAATGGGTTCTGGGAGATGGAGAGCATGTTTTGTACAGTCCTCCCATACCTGACCAGTCTGTAGAACCATTTGGTTAGGGTTTCTGTATCTGGTGGCATGCACTCCCTAGAATTCAGAACTAACCTGGCAAGGGGCCTGCAGCAACTGAGAATCTACTTCTTTGGCATAGGCCAGTGGTTGGAACTGGGACTGGGGGAAGCATCTTATTGTTCCCCAGCCCTGAAAGCTCCTAAAGCCCAAGTGCTGGCCTAGCCTGGGTGAAGGGCCCTTTTATGGTACACAGGCGTGCATAAAACTGTAGTTAGTGACATCAACAGTTGGTTCTCATCAGGACTTGACAGGAAGAAGATGGGAAATGAGTCATTAGTAAAATAAAAAGCCACTGATTGCAAGGACCATCCCATCCAGACCCAGAAACTGTGCTTTGAAATAGAAGCTGTTGACTGAATGAAAGGGAGACAGGCTCACTCCAGGGCTCTGCACCTGTGGCACAACAGACCAAGTGCACACCATTGCTCCCTGCTATCTGAAGGCTGCCTGGCAGTAGGTGGCCACCCAACAATGGTGGCTTCCTTAGCCTAGGTCTTGGCCTCTGCTGTTGTGGAGCTGCACTTGATGCCACTCCAGTGAGGCTCTATATCACCTGTCCCTCTCTGTCCTTCTTGTCCTTTGAGCCTAAAGGCCTGGGCTGGGATTTATGCACTGAATGAGGGAGGGCAAGTAAAGCTGCTGCTTTTGATTGACCCCTAGTCTCTTTTCCACTCAAGATGCCCCACACACCAATGGAGGCCTGTACCGCCGGGAGTCGCAGGGCTCCGTGTCCTCTGCAGGGAGCCTGGACCTGGTGAGTGGCCATCTCCTCTTATCTCAAAGACCACAGGCTGTACCCATCAACCGGTAGATGAGGCCTGGCTCATGAAAACTCCAGCATTAATTTTATAAATGGCACCAGGACCTTAGCAGGAGCCTCCAGGCTCCCCCAGCTCAGGGTTTCCAAGGCAGCAGGAGAATGTGGTAGGTGGGGAGGGATACTGCATGAGGGCTGAAATTAGTCTTGGATTTATTTCTTAAATTCTTTTGTTCCAATTTAGTTAAAATGTTTTTTGAACTCCCACTAAGAACAAACAATGCTTTGGCACTAGACGCTTTGTCTTGTGTTTACCACTGGAATCTCCTGTTGATGCCAGCATTCCAGGGCCTGAGTATCTGCCTGGGTCCTGTGGAGCTGGCCTCTTGCCACCATCGAAAAGCCAGGCACATCCCTGCCTCTGGCTCCTCCCAGCTCCACCTTCACCCTCTGTGGAGGGACCCAGGTGGTAGTTTAGGACCTGCTAGTTTTAGCTGTGTCTGATAGATTTTAGGAAATCTTGCTGGTTGTCATTCACAAATGTCCAGCAGCAATTAACATGCTTGTTTATTTCTTTTTCCACTGCTCCTAGTACTCAGCAATGGTTTTTGTGAGTCAGCTACCTATTGCTATCCAGTGTGAGGTGTCCATGTGGTTCTGTGCTTGGTGCCTCATCTGTGTCTCTGGTCCCCTGACCTGGTAGCTCATAGGTGACCTCACTCTACTGTCAGGTTCCTTGGCTGGCTGTGGACCAGGGCAGTAGGGCCAGCTGGACATGTTTCTGCCACCATCCGGTGGCCAGCCCAGTGTCTTTCCCATGGTGGTCTTTAGCCAGGAGCCAGCCGAGCAAGGAAGGCTTCCAGAGAGGCCTAGGCTGGGAAATGACTCTGCCCTTCTACCAGGTTCTTCCAGGCCAGGTTGAAGGACCAGGGATAGACTTCACCTTATCATGGGAAGATCCTGTAGGAGAAAGAGTACTTGATGCTATTTTTATAACCAGCCCACCACCTGCTCACTAATTTTCTGAAAAGGCAGCCAAACAGATTTTCAAAGGGTCAAGTAACCATGAGATAACAGGACAGGTTTCACAGTGAAAACATGTCCATCCCTGGGTGCTGCCAAAATGGAGTATCTGATGCTGTGAGTCTGAGACTCAGGGGACAGCATATGTTCTTGAATGTTCATGACCTCAGACCTGCTTCCAGTTTCAGAGGCATGGTATGGCCCAGTAACATGAGGGGACCATCTGTTTGGCAGGACAGCACACCCATGGAGAGTCATACAGTGCAATGCCCTTAGTTAAGGGAGATCTTTGCTGTCCCTGTTGATGGCTTCCAAACCCCATCACACAGTCAGCCCCATGGTTGAACTTGAGCTTTCTCTGTGTGTGGTGCGCAGAACAGTCTGCCACAGGATCCCCCACCTCTGGGGTACTATGACACCTATCTTTCCACAGTCAGAGGCATGCAAGACCTCGCCACCTGAGAGGGACAAGGCTACCAAGCACTGCTGTGTCCACCTCCCAGATGGGACATCCTGTGTGGTGGCTGTCAAGTCGGGATTCTCCATTAAAGAGATCCTGTCTGGACTCTGTGAGCGGCATGGCATCAACGGGGCAGCTGTCGACCTCTTCCTGGTGGGCGGAGACAAGGTACTGTGTTGTGTAGGAGTACCCCAGGGTCTTGGCCCAGCCTTTTTCTCTCCCCTTGACCTTGCTGGCATCCCTATGCCTCCTCACCGTCCTTTGTTAAAGCAGTGCAGTAGGGTAGAGACTCCCAAGGGTGGGTTGGGCTAATTTCCTAGTTTCTCTTTCTTGATGTAGCTTGGTGCCTGCTGCAGGTGGTTCTGCATTTCAGGCCCAACACTTTCACTTTACCTCTGGTCTCTTTGTTCCACAGCCCCTGGTGCTACATCAGGACAGCAGTGTCCTGGCGGCCAGGGACCTGCGCCTGGAAAAGCGCACTTTGTTTCGGTAAGAGAATAGCACACATTTTTGGAACTTCCAGAGGCTCCCTGGTAGGATTTTCCCCATTCCCACTCTCCAGTGATATCTGTTTCTTTTTTAAAAATATTTTGTTTTTATTTTATTTATTAGAGAGAATGGGTGCACCAGGACCCCCCGCTGCTGCAAATGAACTCCAGATGCATGCACCATCTGTGCTTCTGGCTTATATGGGACCTGGGGGATCAAACTTGGGTCCTTTGGCTTTCTAGACAAGCGTCTTAACTGCTAAGCCATCCCTCCAGCCCTGATCTCTGTTTTTATCCTTTTAATATGCACTTACCCCATGAGAGGTCATAAAGGAATGTCAGTGCCCCCACTAGGTGCTTGGCAGTGGGTTAGAATTAAGTGGCAGACACTATGCATACATGGGCTGCTTGGCCCTAAAGCCACAATGGGAAAGGAGGCGGGCCTCTACTTAATGAGTTCCTGGCTGTGGTCAAGCTGCCCAGTGAGTTGTGAAGGGTGAGAATCATGTTCCTTGCTTGGCCCAGCTGTAAATTTCAGAAATTTCAGGTCTCATGGACAACTAGCTTCCATGTGAAGGAAGTGCTTCCCTCTGAAGGCAGGGACATGTCCCTGGAGTCCCCATGTCACTATATCTGGTTCTGGAGACCCCTAAGATCTCCTGGAGTAAAGGGAACTGAGCTTTCAGTGAATGTTTCCATGCCCCACTCTCAGGCTGGATCTCGTTCCAATTAACCGGTCAGTGGGACTCAAGGCCAAGCCCACCAAGCCTGTGACGGAGGTGCTGCGGCCAGTGGTAGCCAAGTACGGTCTGGACCTGGGCAGCCTGCTGGTGAGGCTGGTGAGTGTCACCTGGGCATGCCATCTAGGGCTGCTCCCTCCTTGTCCTGTAGTGCCTCTGTGTTCTGCACAGGCAGAAGCCATGTCTCACTTCATGTCCTTCCTAGGGCAAGGGCCACCCATTCTCTCAATCTGAGTGGACATGATTGTCATTTATTTGTGTCTTGCTCCTTCTGAAAGGCATTGGTATTTTCCACATGGAGGTTTGCTTCAGGCAAGCCAAACTGAAAGAAGCAAATAAATAGGCACCCCTGAAATAGCCCCACCATTTCCAGGATTGGCCAGAACAGAATGTGGCAGCACCATCTTGTGCTGTATGCCTGCTCAGTGCCAGTGCTGAGCTGGTCCCGTGAACACATAGACCAGCAGTTCTGCCCCAGGTTCAAAAGCTGGGCCCCTTGTTTTCTCCCTTATTATGAGAATGGACTTAAAGGCAGAAGACAACAGGGCACCCTCCTTGTTCCCGCTCCATCCCATGGGTGTTTATGGATAAGCACCTAGGATGGGGCACTGGCTGTGAGGAGATGTATTAACTCAGCTCAGTGGTTTGAGGTACAACATCTGCCTGATTTTCCCCTTCATCAGCCTTTTCCATGTTGTGAGTCAAGGTGCTTTTGTTGGTTTGGGTTTTCAAGTTTATGTATTTGTGTTGTGTTATGTTTTGAGATAGGTCCTCTTCTAACCCAGGCACATGATCTCCCTGTCTCTACCTTCCAAGTGCCAGCAATCCTCCTAGCTCTGCCTCCTGAGTGCTGGGAGTAAAGGCATGCGCCACCATGCTCAGCTGTGATTTCAAGTCTTTTTAAGACTTTACTTTTCTTGAAACTGGCCTCAAAATTATTTAAGAGCTTTGAGGTAAACAAGAAGAATCCACTCAATTATTCATGCATGGGCCTTTGCTCAGTAACCTGATACTACTTCCCCACTGTGGCTCCTTCTGCCTTGAGTCCAGAAATCTACCTGCAAAGACCAACCCAGCCTGGCTCTCAGAGTGCTCTTCTCCTTTCAGCAGAGAGCCTGTGAAGTTATTTAGCCCCCTGTACCTCAGTTTCCCTACCTGTAAAATGAGGTATAGAGAGCCGGGCATGGTGGCGCACGCCTTTAGTCCCATTACTCAGGAGGCAGAGGTAGGAGGATTGCCGTGAGTTTGAGGCTATCCTGAATACATAGTGAATTCCAGGTCAGCCTGGGCTAGAGTGAAACCCTACCTCAAAAAAACAAAGCCACAAACAAACAAACATGAGGTATGGAGAGGCTGGTAAGCAGTCCGGGATTATTCCGGGGTGAGTGGTCTCTTGGGTGAGGACCCTCGTCTGTGAACCTCACAATCCTCTACAGCACAAAAAGTAGTACACCCTGCCTTTGGCCAGGCTCCAGAGCTCTGGGGCCACAGTGTGACTGATCCTGGCTCCTTACGAATGAATAGCTCATCCAATGAATAGGAACTTTAAATTCAAGCTTCCTTTGTTAATATTTGTGGGTAGGTATGTGGGCATACACACATGTATGGGCATGTTCATGCCATGACACGTGTGTCAAGGTCAGAGGATAACTTCAGGGTGTAGGGACTTTCTTGTTTGCCATTGGGATAGCTAGACTAGCTGGGCTACAAACTGGATTCCCTTGACTCTGCCTCCCATTGCTATAGGTACACAGTGAGATTATAGATGCACAACCAGCTTTACGTGGGTGTTAGGGATCAAACTCTAGTTGCTAGGCTTGCACAGCAAGTGTCTTTAACCACTGAGCCATTTCTCCAGCCACCAAATTTCCTTTTCTAAACAGTGGATATGGGACATGGGTATGAAATTCACTAGTAAAGGTGAAGTGTTCTCACCAGAAATGAGTGTAGGTCCATGTTCATCTTAGAGTGACTCCTCAAATTGTCATCTTCATGTCTTACATGAAGTGTGTACACAAAGGAGTTCTGTCTTTGGAGTACCTTGAAAAACAGTGTTTAGGTATCACAGTTTAGGCTGGCCATCATGGCATTGTAGTTCAGCAAAAATTACTGTTTGCAAGCCTTCCATCTGGGGCTAAGAGGTTCCCAGTGTGCACCACTGTTCTGCCTTCTCAAGTGACCAGTGAAAAGAGCCAACCTTGGGGACCCACACTCCATGCTGGTTGGCCAGCTGAATTGAGATGCCATTAAACCTAGGTCATTCTTATTGCTAGTGGCTGTATTACAAGAAACTATTCCAGAATGTTCCAATCTGGAAAAATGGTTTCATGTACCATCTCTGCCTCTAGAGTGGGGAGAAGGAACCTCTAGACCTCGGCGCCCCTATCTCAAGTCTGGATGGACAGCGTGTCATCTTGGAGGAGAAGGACCCTTCCAGAGGGAAAGGTGAGGCTGTATGTCTCTGGCTGCCAGTGCCCAGTTGCCAAGCACTGTCTCATCATACCATGGACATCCTGAGCTGTTTAGTTCTGGGGTCTTATGACCCCTCACACAGCAGTTTACTCTTCATGAGATCATCCCAGGTATCCACAGTGAAGGAAGCAGGAGGACTCCAACCCCTGAATATGCGTTTTCAACTGTGGACAGGGATGACCTCAGGATGCTTACTTGTCAAAGATACTAGAAGGTACTGTTTTCCTTAGAGGCCTTTATTACTATATAGAAAACAAGGACCTCTCAGGCAGTCTGTCCCTTTAGTGTCCTGTCCCTGGACAGTGGTTAGTGTAGTCCTATCTAGCAGGTGTTGACACTAGTCTCACAAAGTTGATGAACTGTGCTGTTCCCTTGTGGTAGGTGTTGCAGTCATCATTGGTTGGTGGCAGAAAACACTCAGCCAAGAGCAGCTTGTGGGAGGAAAGGGTTTATTTTGGTTTATAGACTTGAGGGGAAGCTCTGTAATGGCAGGGGGAAATGATGGCATGAGCAGAGGGTGGACATCACCTCCTAGCCAACATCAGATGAACAACAGCAACAGGAAAGTGTGCCAAACACTGGCAAGAGGAAGCTGGCTATAATACCCATAAGGCTGCCCCAAAAATACACTGCCTGCAGGAGGCTCCAATTCCCAAATTACCACCAGCAGTCAGAACACATAAGTTTATGGGGGACACCTAAATCAAACTGTCACAGTAGAGTTGGGTGATTCATAGAGTTCCTTCCCACTTGGCACCATGGGACAACAGTCCTACCATGGGTCAGTCCTGGTCAGATCTTTGCTCAGGTCCCCATACCTCTGAGACCTCAGGAACCCACCTGTTTAGGAATCTTTTGGGAGAAGCATTTGGTCTGTGTGGCCCAGAGGACTGTCCAAGTAGAGGGAGAACTTTCTAGAAATCACTTGGGGAGATGTGATCTGGGTGGAAGTACCTGTGTGGAGCCAGTACAGGTAACTTTGGGCTGCACTTTCCAAGGTTCAGGCCCAAATGAGTTTTGATAGTTCCATGTGAAGTGGGTCCCACAGGGCCTAGTGTGAAACACTGGTCCCATTCTTCATGATGCTACAGAAGCAAGTCCTGTGGCCTTAGCCACAGTGCCCCAGTCCCTATATGCTCTCACTTTCTTCCTCCACCAACCTCCACTCTAAAAACATGCTTTGCCCCTGCCCTAGTGTCTGGGCACTGCCTGGGCAGCCCCTGTGGAGCAGGGCAGGGCAAAGTGGGTGGCCAGCTTTTACTGGTGGTTTCAAAGCAGCTGTCTCCAGGGCCAGGAAGTGGGGCTGTGCAGGTGAGTCTTCAGTGAGCTGTAGGTCACTGGGTGCTTGTGTCATGGAATAGGACTGGGGTCCTCTAGTGGCTCTTGGACTGGACAATGGTCTTCAGACTTGGTGCCACAGAGGCCAGACTGCACCTCTGTGAAATAGATCAGACTTTTAAGGAATATGCATGCCAAGTGACATATGGCACGAGCTTCTCAATATCATCCTCCAGATGTCTCCATTAAGCAGACAGCATCTTCCCCTCCCAGTGCCAAGCTCAGCATGTGGGCAGAGGCCTTTGTCCCCCTGTAGAGGGGAGCTCCTTCTCAGGCGTACACATGCACACATGGTAGATCAGGGATGAGAAAGATCTTTTGCTTCTGTGGGACTTTGCTTATACTGATAGAAGCAGTGGGTTGTATCTCACTATTCAGGTAGCTCTGTGAACCTACGGTTGTAAAGCTTATTCTTGTGTTTAGTGTCCACAGATAAACAGAAACCTGTGAAACAACACTCCGCTGTGAACTCCAGCCCCAGAAACCACTCGGCTATGGTAATTCCCCCTCATACCTGTTCCCCACTGTCCCTGACCCCTCTCAGGTTAGCTCTCAGCTTCTGCCCCTCCACCAAGGTGTTTGTCCCTCCTCTCAGGAAGGCTGGGTTCCTCCCAATTCTTTGACCAGTCTGCTGTCACCATTAAGATGACTGAGACTGTGCTTGGGGTAGAGCACACCCATGGGTGTTTCTCCTCAGGTCCCTAAGGGACCGGCCCCCCACTTTGCTTCACTTGGGCTTTCTTTTCTCATGTGGTGGGTGGTTGGGCCATAAGTCATGTTCTTTCTGTTAACCCGCCACTGAGATTATTTCCCGAAGTGCACATAAAGCCTGTCATTGCCCCCATGCTTAGAGCCTTTTGATCTGTCACTGATGATATGTTGTCGTGTGTTGACATGCAAGTGGAACTTTGACTTTCCTTCTAATGCAGGGAGAGGAAAGAACACTAGGCAAGTCTAATTCTATTAAAATAAAAGGAGAAAATGGAAAAAATGCTAGGGATCCCCGGCTTTCAAAGAGAGAAGAATCTATTGCAAAGATTGGGAAAAAAAAATATCAGAAAATTAATTTGGACGAAGCAGAGGGTACGTGTACTTTTTAAAACTTCCACGTTTTCAGTAAATGTGCAGTATAGTTGTTAAACCCACTCTGCCCTGTCCATAGCTGGTAGTCATGATCCCTGTAACGCTGAGGCTCTTGATACAGTAACTTTGCTAAAGTGCCACTGTGATTGGAGAGCCAGGCTCCACAGAGCTAAAGGCCCTGCCAGAGACCAACAGCCTTGGCTTCACTTTCTTCTCCCTCTTTTCCACTTCCTCCCCAGTATGACCCAACCCTGACATGAGCCAGGCCCATCACATAGTAAGCCAGGTGCCAGGGAGGGAACTGTGGGTTTGTTGCCCTCTGTGGGCCATGGAGGCTGGAGGAAGCGGCCTTGGGTCTAAAAGAGCTTCAGGTAGACCCTGGGAGCTGGGGAAGTGAGCCCTTTATTTGAGCTGCTTTATCTGCCTGATGTTTATAACTGATTGCAAATCAAAGCTGGCAGCTGTTACTGTGCCCTGAACTGTGGTCTAGGGATGTCCTTGCTGGTCATCTTGGAATGCCACAAAGCCTGGCTTCAGAGGAAAATCATAAAATGTCCTTCCCTTGGGCTTCATGACCACTAAACAGATGTAAGACACACACCCTTAAAGTGTGTGCATTTCCACAAACCACTGAAGTTGGGCATGTTAGACTCCCTGTCATTTAAATACCTGAGGAAGTTCAGATACCCTGGGCTTAGGATGGTAAACATGAGTTACAAAAAGAAACAGCCTCATGGAGAGAAAGCATTCTGGAGGAGCCAGTGAAGAAGTTAGGCACATGCAGCCCGCCCACAGAAACTGGGTAGGGACCAGGTCCCAGGAGACCCGTCCTTACCTGAGGTCTGGGGACCTCCAGGTGGATCTGGAAGACAGAAAGTGTCTCTTGTCTGTCCATCCTAGAACACCACCCTCTTCTCAAAGGCAATGACCCCAAGGGGAAACTTGACCTGAGGGCCCCCCCATTCCACCCAGCTGGGGCTTTCTTCAGGCCACCCGTAGGCTGACTGTCCACTCCTGACTGTGGGGTCTGCATTTGGGTCCTGGCTCTGTCTTGCCCTACTCTCATTATCATTCCTTTCTTATCCTCAGAAGGGGCCCAGTGCTTGGTGTAAAGCCCCTGGGCACAAATAGGAAGGACACCTGGGTCCAAGTACTAGCAGCTCACCGAGCATGTCAACTAGAGAGGTATATGGGGGTCTAGACTTTACAGTGTGGCTTTCAGTGGCCCTAGAAGTAGCTGTTCAAAATAGATTGGGCCAAGAGATAGGCATTGGCCTCAGTTCTGCCAGTAAAGTAGCAGAGCTGGAGCTCACACCCCTTTTGGCTGATATTAGCAGTTCAAGGCAGAGGACGCCCCCCCTCCCCCACCCACCATGAGAGTGAGTGCTTGGCTGTATGAGACATGCATCCATGGGACTCTAAAATGGTCATTATGGGTTTTCTTCCCATAGAGTTTTTTGAGCTCATTTCCAAAGCTCAGAGCAACAGAGCCGATGACCAGCGTGGGCTGCTAAGGAAGGAAGACCTGGTGCTGCCCGAATTTCTTCGCTTACCTCCTGGTTCCTCAGAACTCGCCCTGTCCAGCCCAGCCCCAGCCAAGGGCTTTAGCAAAAGAGCTGTGATGGGCTATGGCAAAGAGGGAACAGCTCAAGCAGTGGAGAGCTGTAGTGACAGCCCAGCAACCAGCCCTGGCTCAGCCCACACCCTCAGCTCAGCCAGTAGCCCCGGCTCAGGCGCTAGCCCCCCTGGACCTTCTGGGACCACTCCACCTGGTCAGAAGCCTCCTGCAGTACCCTTCTGCATCCCCACTGTGCAGGAGGGCACCACACAGGTCTGGAGGAAGCTGTCACCAGAAGTGGAGGCTGGGGGCATCCAGACTGTGGAGGATGAGCAGGTGGCTGACCTGACCCTGATAGGGGAGGGGGACATCAGCAGCCCCAACAGTACACTGCTGCCACCACCCCCAAGCCCCCAGGATATGCCAGGACCTCCAACACCAGGTACCTCCAAGTTCTGACCCTGCTCTGTTCTGCTCGCTGCCTGTGACCTACACTCCACTTATGTTCAATAAAGGGAACTGAGGCAGGCAGCCCCTGGCTGTGGCTTCCTCGTACTGAGATGCTTCGAGGGATGGCCTTCTCCTTGGTGATATTCACAGAGCCTCCTTTGCCTTTTCGGAGTCGAGGGTGGATGGCAGCCAAGTTCCAGGTCCCTTGGGGAGAGTCCCTGAGGCCCAGGCAGTTGCCTCCTGTGCTCCTGCTCCTGCAAAGGCGCTGTGGAACAAGAGCCAGGTTCAGTGATGTCCACTCAGTGTTGGAGCTCAGAGTGTGGATGTGAATTTGAAAGCCTGCATCACTGCCATTTTAGTGTTTTAGTCTCAAGATAGGGGGAAAACAAAACAAAAAAGCAAGTATTTGTCTTGAGCAAGACAGCAGGGCCCTGTGCTGATACAAGGACCAGAGCTGTCGATGCACAACTTCGCCGTGTGCCGGGCAAGCATGCCATGGTGTTCATGGGCTGGCCTCAAACATGCCCAGGCATTTCTCTCAGTGGAAGCATGAAGTTCAGTGTGTGTAGAGAACAGCCCAGTGGTAAGGACATGGTTCTAACCCTCTGTCCCGTCTTGAACACTCGCGCGTACTGCACTGCTATGGCAGGAGTTCCAGAAACCCATATGTGCTATCCCTGCAATAGCAGTGAAGAGCCTTTGGTGCATGTTTCTTGGTGTTCCCACCTAATGCCTCAGCTGTGGCCTACCATTGGCCAAACTGAAGCCCCTTCCCCCCTTGGTCCAGGGCACCCCAAGGATGAGGTCCTTTCAGACCTTGATGCATGTTCTACACGCCACACACATCTGGGCACTTGCGAGGTCACTGCACTGTGGGGCTGATTCCATAGCCCCTGCGCCAACCAGCTGAGGAAGTGTGGGGTGCTGCAGGGTTTCCACGTGCACACGCTCAACCCTCTGTCACACCACAGCCCTCCTTTCTGCTCTTCTGTAGCTGCCTGTCTGCAGTTTTCACCTGTGTTCTGAGTCTGTTCTTACAAGAGTAATAAACTCTAGATCTCATCACTGGACTGGCTTAAAACTTTTCTTCCTCATATGAAAATGTGTTTCCACTTTAGAAAAGTACAGATTTATTTCTTTCTAGGGCAAGTATTATACATTCTATAGAAATTAAGTGGATTTGCCCTGGCTTTTATAGGTAGAACATAATACTGGCTTTTAAAGGTAGAATATTCACTCCAAAAGTTCCTTGAGCCTCTCAATAAGTCTACCACACCCAGCTGTGTGACAGGAGCAGCTGGCCCCAGTTGAGGTCCTGGGGTTTGTAACTTAAACCAGGAGTGAGAGCGGGCTGGGCATGGAGCCTCAGAGCTGCAAGACTGGTTCTGTGTATCACAACTTTGAAGGAACCTGCTGCTGTGGAGACCCCTACGTGTGGTTTACCCACAGAGGTCATGAGCACATAGCTCATGAGGGAGGGGTGGGGATGCCAGACACTGAAGCAGACCCCAGTGTCCAGGGAGGCAGGGACCTTGGACCCTTGGGCTCTGTCCTAGAAGAGATGATAATAGCCAGTGGAGTGGCTACAGAACTTCAGTCTGGCTTCTACCAGCCGCCTTCTGTATCACTGGACAGCTGTAGGTGCTGATGGACTGTCTCATCTCCTGGAAGCAGTGGCCTCAGTATACTGGGGAGGGCCTCAGGCTGAGCTCTTGCTGTACATTTTGCTTTCCACACCCCCACTTTGTGCCACTGAACAAGGTACAAGGATTTCTTTCTACCAGGAGAGTGCCTGCTACACACAGCTGCTCACGGTGATGGCGGAGGCTGTCTATGGGGTGCTGTCAGTTACATGACCCTGGTGATGGAGGAGGCTGTCCGTAGGGGTACTGCTCAGGGTAATGGAGGAGGCTGGCTATAGGGTGCCCTCAGTTATATGACCCTGGTGCCTTTCGTGCTCCATGGGCAGTGAGCTGGTCCCATGAGCTACCTGCAGCTTTCAGGGTTTGGAGGACCCCTTTTTCCCCCAGTTACTCCCACTGATTCTGACAACCACTGTGAAATAGCTCTTAGTATGTGACATTCTAATCCCACCCCATCTCAAACACTCCCCCATACTGCACTGCTTAGACCCACTGCCTGGAATGAGAAAGATGGCATGCAGATGCAGCCAGGCTCACTCCCTGCTCCACTCTAGCTATCGCCAGGGACCTATGAAAGTGCTGTCAGGAGGAATTCAGAAGCTTAGGGGCCACTGGCTGCCAGGTGACCCAGGTCAGCTCTCTTCCTTCCTGGGTTGTCTCCCAACATGAGGTGGCAACGACAAACGAAAGAAGTACCAGAACCCTCCTGATCCTGGGCACTCAGGTAGAACATGTGTGCATGCCTACTGTGTGTGCATGCATGTGATGAGTCTATGTATGTTGCACATACATGTATGACTGCCTATCTGTGTTGTGTGTTTGATGTGTCTGTGTGATATATGCATGTGTGTGTCCTGATGGACATGTTGTATCTGTGTCTTGATACAATAAACTCAAATACTCAGGTTCCTTCATGGTGGAGAACAGTAGATGAGTGTGGCCAGCTTGGGAGTCCCTGCCTCACAGCCTCCATAGGTCAGGTGCTTTGTTCTCGCTTTTATAAAGGTCTTGCAAATGGCACAGGCACCTGCAACAGAGCCTCTTGGGCAGGTTGTTCCCTCTATAGGAGAACCTAAATGTCCCTTCACAGTTGTTTGGGTTGTAGTAATCGTTACTGCCCACCTTCCTAGCCTTGTCCATTTGGTAATACCCTGGAGGCTGGCAAGGAGCCTCTGGATTGGATGGCATTGAGTCTGCCTCAGAGATGCCCAGCAGCCCAGTTTGGGTCCTACTCTGCCACTCCTCTACACATTCTTGGGATGCTATGGGCTTATACCCTAACAGAAACCGTGTTCCAAGAGAGAAAAACAGCCCTGTGGACCTGAGTCTGGTGATGAGTGTCTGAGGTCAGAACCAAAGAGCAGCCTGTTGCCCTGACTGTGGGCAGGAACACCTTTGCTGCCACTTAGTGTGCCTGGGCTACACATGGCCAAAAGTGTAGGAGTGAAAGCCAGCCATGAAATTCAGAAGGAGGTATCTGGGACCCTCTCCAGGGTCATCCTGACAGGGCTCTTCAGTAGCCCCTCTCTCCACTAGTGGACCATGTAGGCACCTGTGTTCCCTGGCCCTCCCAAGTTCCCTCTGCAGGTCCCCTACATTGCAGCCACTGTAGCTACACTGGAAGCTAGCTAAATTTTTTTTTAATTATTTTATTTTATTTGAGAGAAAGAGGCAGATAGAGAATAGGCACTCCAGGACCTCCAGCTGCTGCAAACAAACTGCAGATGTATGTGCCACCTTATGCATCTGGCTTACGTGGGTCCTGAAGAATGGAACCTATGTCCTTTGGTTTTGTGGGCAAGTACCTTAACCACTAAGCCATCTCTCCAGCTCTGGTTTAATTTTTTTTTTTTTTTTTTTTTTTTTTGCTGAGATCAGTGAGTCCCTCTCAGCCTTGGGGGGAGGCTCTGGTTCCTAGAGGAATGAGACACGTGGCCCCCACAGGACTCCAAGAGGGCCACAGGTTCCAGTTTCCAAAGGGCAAAGCCATGAGCTCTGGTGAGAGAGGCCCTCATATAGTAGTCCTGGGGTTAAGATCCCTGACTTGGAGGCCTCAGCTTCCAGGAGTACCTACAAGGGCTCAACGGGTCCCAAAGCAGCTTCCTGTGAACCTTTTGGCTTAGTTCCTCTTGGGGCTGTACACACTGCTGTCCTCACTCAGGAGGTGAAGGTGTCTTGGCTATCCCTATGCAGCCAGACCCCTGAGTCTGTCTGTCCCACTCACCTCCCAGCTCCAGCCTGGATGTTTCCATGGCCCTGCATGGTATCACTTTCATGAGGTCAGGATGAGGGCAGAGCCTTGCCTGGCTTGAACACTATCCAAATGTCTTTAGGAGGCAGCTACATCCTACCCAACTGTACCCCTAGGGCCCCTCTCAGGTCTGTAAGGAACTGAGACAGGTTCCCTGAAGGCTCAGATCTCATCATACCCAGGGCTGACACTGCTTTCAGGCTTGCCAAGTCACAGTGTCTGCCTAGAGCATATCCTCCACCAGTCCTTTCCCACTAGCTGTTCTCAAGTGGACCTCAGTTCTAAGTGCGCATTTCCTGATGATACCCTAGGGCCCTGTGCCATGGGCCTCTCTATGGGTTCTTGGGACTGTCCCTGTCCTCCAGACCTCAGAATTGCATGGATCTCATTCTTCAACCATTCCAGGCACAATTCCCTCTGCCATCTGCCCTCAACCCACCATCCATAGGCTACAAGTGGCCATTGTCAACCTACCCTACCCATGAAGTTCCTCTGCTGAGGAAGGAACTTCAGTCTAGCCCAGCCCATCACTGACAGCCCTGATCCTGGGCTGGAGGCTTCATGGAGTCAGGTGGTGATCTTAGAGTCATGAGCTAGAAGCATGGCTGTCCCATGGGACCCAAGAACTTGCAAGCCCCTGTGGAAGCCTGCAGACTAGGATGCTGAGGTGGGGGCCGGGTCTATTGCCCTGTCTGCTATCCCTCCCTCCCAGCATGAGTACTTCAGTCACACCCAAGTCCCCTCCAGCTTTCCAATTGGTCTGCGAAACTTGGCAGAAGTCATTAGGACCAGGTAGTACAAACAATTCAATGAACATGGGGCAGAGCTCAGGACAATAACCCTGCCCTTTGGGGGACACCAAGAGAAAAGGGACAGGTAGCTGGGGCTGGACCCTGGGGAATAGCTGAGGACTTGAGGGGACTTGAAAGTCCCCAACTTTAGCTGGCTGTGGGGCTGGAACCTTGAGGACAGGCCAGGGGTGGGGGCCATGGGCATTGCTGGCCCAAGCCTAGCCCAGAGCAGGCAGCAGCAGCCTGAACAGAGAATGTCCCCAGCTCAATGAAGAGGAGGCTTGACAATCAACAGACAGGCACCAGTGACCCAGGGGTTCTCAGTAGGGCTCCAGTGGAGACTTCATAAGGACTGAATGGACAACCAAGGGCCAGATAGTCTAGTACCCAGAGGACAGGCCCAAGAGGTAGGAGGTGAGGTGCTGGCATAGCCTTGGCATGAGAGTACACAGCAGAGATCCTGAGGGAGCTGGCACAGGGCCAATACCATTAGGCCATCCAGGCCCTTTGGAGCAGCATGCGCTCTGCTACTGCAGGCAGGCCACGTCCAGTGGTTCCTAGAGTCCTAGGGAGTTCTCTGCCTCGCTCCCGGCCCAGGTAACTCTGTAGAGACCTGGTAATGGGGCAGCCTGGCATAAAAGTTATTGGCTGAGTCACTGGCTGGGGCTGTCACTCGGCAAAGCAATGGAGTCACTGAGCTGGACAGGCAGAAAGTGTTACGTAGATGCACCTCCTTGTGACATAAACTTCCTTGGCCCTATAGAAGCTGTTCTCTCTCTCCTGGGTACATAGAGCATAACCGGGGTTGGAAGGACCTATCTGGAAAGCCGGCCTCTTGGGCCTGTTTGGGGCCACTGGCTTTTTCAGAGCCTGATTGCACTCTAGATGAAGAGCACAATAGTGGCCAGTGGTCACAGAGGAGTCCTGCCTCTTTCTACACTCATCCTTCCCTGGCTTTGGAGCCTGGCTTGGGAGCCATGAGGCCCTAGTTACAAGAAGGAACAAGTGGGAATGAGGCCTGATCCCAGCAGGTCCTCGCAGAACATTTGCTGAGTGACTAGATGGTAGGGTGGGAGAAGCTTCCAGTCTTGGCCACTTCATGTCCTGACACTTGTGAGGCTGGATGAACCTCTTCATGTGCCTCCTGCACTTGTCAGACAGCAAGCCAGACAGCTTCAGGAGGATACAGCACCCTCTGAGCACAGGCCTGGACTCGGTCCATGAGGCCTATGGAAGCTGCTTCTGGAAGCTTCAAACTGAGGGAGAGGTGTGCAAAGGATCAATGGACCTTGGGGCCACAGAGAAGCTGGGTTAGTACAGAATCTGAAACCTGTGGCTGTGTTAGGGACCATAAAGAGAATGACATCTTTGCCATTAGTGGTGAGGCCTCTCCATTGCAGGTAGGAAAACAGACCACAGGGGGGAAGTTAGCACAGAAGAGGTCCCAGGTTCTCATGGTGTGAAATGGGACTGTCCTTCCAGCCTGTCCACTGTGGACTCTGATAGAAATGGCCCACCCTGATTGGGCCAGAGGGGGAAAGTGAGGATCCACCTCTGCAGAGCATGTCCTACACTCCCCTAATCCCTCTCCACAGAGGGGATGTAGGGTGCAGAGGCTCCCTCAGCTCTGTGTTAGCCCCAGCTATGCTACCCACTCTGCCCCACTGCTCAGGACAGCTCTATGCTGGGAGCTGAGGCCTACCCCAGTGCATCCACTCATGTGTCCCTGCTGACTGCTGCTGGCTTTGGAGGATGTGCCTCTTCCTCCGCCTGCCAAATTAGCAATTCTCTATCCTTAAGGAGCCAGCCAGACATGTCAAGACATTTCTGAGGTGAGGGCCTCTAGACCCACCTCAGGGTCTAGAAGTTTCCAAGGCAATTTTGGTCAGCTGCAGGGATGGAAGTGTTGGACCCAGACGTGGTCCCAGCAAGGGAGCAACCATAATGAGGCAATGGGCAGCTGGCAGAACATAGGCAGGTGGCTGCAGGTGTGACACCTGCAAGTTGAGGGGCGCTCTGGTCCTGGAGGAGTATGTGAGGGTGACGATGACCAGATGGATGGACTTCCAGGTGCCCAGATTGGAGGATGATGGGGGTCAGAGCAGCCAGAAGCTGGAACTGGGTGTCCCGTTGTGGGAGGAGATGCCCCACCCAGGGTCCCCAGGGCCTGAGGGATATAGCCCCTCCCTCACTCTGGATGCTGACTGGACCCCAGGGATGCCTCCCTTCTGCATTGTTCTGGACCCCCTACCACCTAAATCCCACACTGGATGTCCGAATTCCTCCCCACTTACACACACCTTTACCAAGGAAATAGTTCAGCATCCTCAGGACCATAGGAGCCCAGAGGGGAGGATGTTCAGGTGTCACCAAGGAGACAAGCAGGCCAAGCAGGGTTAGGAAAGGTCATCCCAGACGGAAGCAACTGCATGGGCCACAAGTGAGTAAGCAGCAGCTGTTGAGGTACACCCTAGTTGGTGACGACCATGAATAGCCTGACATAATGAAACCAGGGTTCAGGTGTTGGAAAGCCCTGTATCCAGGGTCTCCCTAACCCCAGAAACCTGTGACCCACTCATTCTACTAGACCAGCCTGTGATTCATGACCCAGCTCCCCCAGCCTCCAGACTAGCTGGTGCTGGGTGGCACCGCATGCCCAGTTCCCTGTCTGCCATTAGCAGTGCCCACCATGTAGTGGCCATTTGGAGAGGTTTCTGTGCAGAGTGCTGACAAACACTGTCTGTGAACTGGCCTGAACAGTTGAATTCCTTCAGAACCTTTCATGCCTCTTGCAGAGGCCCACCGTAGGACGAAAGGGCCACAGGGCTCAACAGCTGGTGAGGTTCTCTTAGTGGGTGGGTCTCCCTAGATAACCTGAGAGATAAAGCCCCTGGGTGGATTTAGGGATGTGTTCTGGAGGTCCAGGGCTAGGCCAGGCAGGTGACAGCCTTTCTTCTCCCTGTGACAGGGGCCAAGGCCCAAGGCAGTGGAAGCCTCCCAGTCAACAGGATCATCGATGTAGACCTCGTCATTGGCATGGCACCCAAGCTGGGAGGCGGCATCCTGGGAGTGCGGCCAGGCCCCTGGAAGGCAAGAGCCAATGGGCCCCCGATGTCAAACTGTGCTGGCCTGAGCCCCATCTCAGGTGAGCCCACCACTACCAAAGCTAGCACACACCATGCTACCTTTGTCTGAAGCTGCCTGTCCTGACCTTGTGTCCTGGCTGCCCAGCCTGGCCTAGCCTCCATGCTCACCCCAACACTCCCAGGGAGGCCTACCTGACCTCTTGTGGCAGCAGAGACCTGCACTTTGGCAATGTGTCCTGGAGCGCCTGGGAGGAGCCACCAAACTAGAAAAGGGTGGGGTTGATGACTGGAGACTGACCTCGCCACCCCCCCCAACAGCCCTAATGTTCCTTTCAGCATTCATACTGCCCAATAAAGCACTTCTGATGACCCACTATGCTTTGCATCATGTTGATTGTCAGTCACTTGCTGCCTTCAGGAGTCTTCATCGGGGGAAGAGAGAAGGCCTGGGGAGAAAATGCATGGGCAGTGAGGTCAAGAGCAGCTGCAAGGGGAGAGAAGTTTGGCTCCTGAGAGCTGAGTATCCAAATTTCCTCTGCATCAGA
The DNA here is from genome assembly GCF_020740685.1 of Jaculus jaculus. Lineage (NCBI taxonomy): Eukaryota > Metazoa > Chordata > Mammalia > Rodentia > Dipodidae > Jaculus > Jaculus jaculus. The sequence goes on from NC_059112.1 coordinate 59,199,510, forward strand.
TGTACAGGGCTCCAGGCCGAACCTTGTAACGGCTAAGTCAAGCCCCCAGTTGTGTCCATACTTGCTCTCTCTTTCAGATTGATTTGGGGTCCTTTGGCACTGCCCACCTCTATCTCATTCCTAGGGTGGCCATTGGTATGGGGGCCTGACTGGGAGCTCCAGTCAGCTGGCCACCATTGTCTCTCATTCCTGGGCACTACTACTGTGGCCCAGCAGGGCTGTCTAGCCTCTGTCCCCTACCCTGGTTTCAATGACAGGGTCACCTTGAAGGACTTCTTTGGAGAGAGCTAAAACTCGACTGCAGGCAAGGTTCAGGAAGGGTGGAGTGAGGAGTGTGTCTGGGTGGCAGGAAGGTTCAGGGCATGAGGCAAGGTTGAATCACAGACAGTACTATAGGCTCAGGGTACCTTGGTAAAGGTTCCAACACTGAGCAGCCAGTCACTAAGGGGCCCATTCTGCATCTCTTTCTGGAGTTATCACAGTAGGTCTGTCAGAGAACATCCTTGGTGCTTGTTGCAGTCCGGTTCACATTGCTGGTAGAAATCACCCAACCAAGAGCAGCTTCTGGGAAAAAGATTTATTTTGGCTTACAGGCTCGAGGGGAAGCTCCACAATGGCAGGGGAAAACAATGGCATGAGCAGAGGGTGGACATCACCCCCTGGCCAACATAAGGTGGACCACAGCAAAAGGAGGGTGTGCCTCCAGGAGGCGTTAGTTCCCAAATCTCCATCAGCTGGGAAGCTAGCATTCAGAACACCTAAGTTTATGGGGGACACCTGAATCAAACCACCACAGTGCTTGACCACGTGCAAGCGCTAACACCACCATGTCCCACTACCAGCATGCTCTAGCACCCACCCTGTCTCCCTAGTACCCACTATGGCCCTGTACCCACATATCCTCAGTACTACCATGACCCCCCTATCCGCTGTGCCCCAGCACCATCATAGCCCTAGTATTACCATGTCCCCAGCAACACTTTCCCCTGCACCTACCACGTCCCAGCACTACCACGTCCCCAGCACCCACTGGGCCAAGCTGGATGCTCACCCAGTGCCACCCTCTCCCTCTGCTTAACTGGAAAAATGAAGGTGCAGAGAGAGTGGGGATTAATACAAAGAAAGATGACTTCAGGTCCAGGTGGAGGACAGCCCCACTGCTTCCTTCTAGGCCAGTAGAGCTAGTGACTCATGGGTCATCAGGGGTAATTAGCATCTGCTCAGTACCTGGTAGAGGCCTTGAGGCTGGACTGGGGCCTAGAGACCCTCCCTTGATGCATTGAGGCTTTGCCAAATCAGGAAAAGCTTCCTGGGGAAGGTGCCCAGGATGTTCAGGAGGCGGCTGGTTCTTGGGGTCTTGGACACCTCAGGCTTAGGACAGACAGAGGCAGGCCATTAGAGAGTTCCTAAGCCAGTTCCTGGAAGGCTAGGAAGACCTGGAGGCCAGGGCTTAGTATAAGAAGAAGCTCTGGAGAGGGGTTCACGGACAGGAATAGCTAGCCTGTGGATAGGGAGCTGCACCTGGGTTGCCTGACCCTGACCTGTTCCAGTTACCCTCAAAGACCTCCTAGAGGCGACTTCTCGGCTGAGTCCTAAGGATGGACAGTACTGAGGCCAGGAGCTGTGCCAGCTAGTGCAGGACAGGGGCCAGCATAGAGAGAGCTGGGGCAACAGGGTAGGGCAAGAGCTGTGGGGAGGTGGAGTGCATGTGGAGGCAGGTTAATCATTTCTACTCAGCCTTGACCCTAACTTCCCTGGCTGCCTGCCCTGGCTGCTCTGTTCCCGCTACTCCTCACGCCAACTCAGGAGGCGCCATGGGGCGATGGGCCTGGGTCCCCAGTCCCTACCCCCCACTGGAGCTGCGTCCCCTTCTGCTGCTCCTGCTGCTGCTCCTGCTGGTGCCTCGAGGGGCCCAGCCCAAGGCTGGTATGGTGAGCACTGATCCTCCTCTCACAGCATAGCCGAGAGCTGCCTGGGCCTTTAGCTGCTCTGAGTTTCTGGGACAAGGCCAGAGGGAGGTCCCCAGGGCAGGGGTGTGGAGAGGGCTAGGGACCCAGTATGGGAACCCAGGGGGTGAAAGTGGCCCTTTACAGGTAGAGGTGGGTGCTGTGTTTTCCTGAAGGGGTTCTGGGGGCCAGAACCTCTTGGAGCCCTCCCGTTGGTCTCTATATGGTCCATACCTCTGTGGGTATGGGGTCCTCAGGGGCTCTGTTAGATCCCAAAATTTGAGATTAAGTAGTGGGGGACTCACTCTTGTCCACCCCAGAACTAACTCCAGTGTGAGAGCCTGAGGGACATGGCTTGGTGGGTTGTAATCCTGAGCTAGTCTGTCGAAGCTCTTGGATTTAGGGGGAAGGGAAGGCCAGCAGAGGCCTCAGACATATCCAGTATTCTCTGAACCTGCTCCAAGACACAATATATGTAAACTGAGGCTCAGTTCTGAGACAGATCTGTCTGGTGGGGCCATGTGAGGGACCATCCCATGCTGGTGCCATTACTTATGGGTCTGTGGGCTCTTCCTAGAACCACACAGAGCCCCCAGGACCTAATACCACAGCCACCCCTGTGACCCTCAACATCCCCATGACCTCTGTGAAGCCTGAGACCTCAGCAACAAGTGCTCCAGTGGCAGAGGTGGAGGCCAAGGGAACCCAAGTTGGGGGCCTCCCTCCTCTGCCGGGGGCTGCTCCTTCCAGCAGCCGCACCCCCAGAAGCCAAGGTGGGTCAGGTGGCTCCAGAAGACAGCACCCACTGCAACTGAATGGCCACTAAGGAGGAGAGTGGGAGCTGCTGGAGTGGGGTGTGGGGTCGGGGCAGGATGCCTAATGGGCGTCCCTGACCTCTGCTGCCTCTGCCTTCCCCCAGTGCTCACTGAGACTGGGCAGCCATGCAGGTTCCCCTTCCGCTATGGTGGCCGCATGCTGCACTCTTGCACCTCGGAAGGAAGCGCTCACAGGAAATGGTGGGTCAAAGGTGGGGCAGAAGCTGAGGACCCCAGCTGAGATCCCATCTGTGACCCTGTCTGGGTCCTGTGATCAAGGGGCAGCGGGTCTCAGTACCAGCAGGTGGACCAAGTAAACTGAAGAGTGTCCCAGGGCTCCAGGTTGGGGGTGGATGGGCTCTGGGCAGGACCCCATATCACCCAAGTATCACCCTCTAGGTGTGCTACAACTCACAACTATGATCGAGACCGGGCCTGGGGATACTGTGCAGAGACCACCCTGCCTTTGGAGGGCCCAGGTGGGTGTGTGGAGGGAGCGGCTTGAGCTCCAGGCTATGTGGGGTTAGGACCGGGTAAGTGAACTGGGGTGACAGGGGTCAAAGTGCCTAGTCAGGGTAGAGTCCAAGGAGGCAGCGCTGACCCGGGGCAGGGGTCCTGCTTGAAGTGGAGGAGGGGCTGTGAGCTTGATCTCACTAAATCTGGAAGTGGCTGGGCACTAAGGAGCTATATTTCCAGAAGACAACATAGGACTGTCTCACCCAGTCAGGAGCGGGCCTGGGGTCGGGAAATTGCTGCTGCCATTGGTAGGGCAAGTGCACCCTCTGGTGGCAAGGCCTATGTCTGTGTGCACACAGATGTGTACTGGACAGAGCCAGGATGAGGCCAAGAGAGTGAGAGAGCCATGGGGCCTGTGGGTGTGTTGTCTCAGAGCGTATGGGAGGGGCATATGGGCAACCTGATGCCTGACAGAACTGTTATCAGGCTTTTAGGATGTGGAGTGCAGATGGTGCACTTGCCCAGGCGCCAGGTTGTGGCCACTGAGAGGAGGGGAAACCTGTGCCTCCTCCCTGGGGTCTTGTCCTCCAGCAACCCAGAGTGTAGCTTTCAAGTCCAATATAAGACCTAAGAAGGGCCTCAAAGACTGTTGTCCACACCTTGTGGCCCTTCCTGCCTGTTCCTAGATGGCTCCGATCCCTGTGCCTCTGGACCCTGCCTTAATGGGGGCACATGCTCCAACACTCAGGACCCTGTTTCCTACCACTGCGCCTGCCCTCTAGCCTTCACAGGCAAGGAGTGTGGCACAGGTGAGCAGGTTATAGGCGGCCCTTGGAGTTCAGGTCTGGAATCATCTTGGGAAGATGGGAGAGCAACTGCCAGAAGGAGAGGATCCGAAAGCATACAGAAAGTGGGGCTTATTGTCAATTTCCAGAGAAATGCTTCGATGAGACGCGCTATGAGTACCTGGAGGAGGGCGATCGCTGGGCCCGGGTGCGCGAGGGCCACGTGGAGCAGTGTGGCTGTGTTGGAGGCCAGGCTCAGTGCGAAGGCGCTCATCACACAAGTATGTCACTTGGGGAAGACTTAGGTGCCATGGTGGAGGGGCCATAAGCCTTGCCTCTAAGCCCTCCAACAGGTGTTGCATGCCTACCCAAACAAAAGGGATTTGCCCAAGGTTACCCAGCAACAAGACCACAGGGAAAGACCTGAGCTCTGCAACATTATGGGTCCCTTGGGAACAAGCCTAGCTTCTCAGCCCTTTCCTTCAGCTTGCCTGAACAGCCCATGTCTGAATGGGGGCACCTGCTACCTCATCGTGGGCACGGGAACCAGCGTCTGCGCCTGCCCCTCAGGCTATGCTGGGCGGCTCTGCAACATTGGTGAGCCACTGGGCCTCCCAGTCTTGTGTCCTGGGGGACAGCGTTGGGGGTCTCCCCATGGCCTAGTCATACCGCCTCTCCTGTGCCCGCAGTGCCTGCCGAACGTTGCTTCTTGGGGAATGGCACTGAGTACCGGGGAGTAGCCAGCACTGCTGCCTCTGGCCTAGACTGCCTGGCTTGGAACTCTGACCTGCTGTACCAGGAGCTTCATGTGGACTCGGTGGGCACAGCTGCTCTGCTCGGCCTAGGCCCACATGCCTACTGCCGGTCAGCATCTGGTGACTACCACACCACACTCTGGGTGGGTTGGGTATTGGGCAGCGTAGCTCCCTGGACCCAGCAAGGGCCAGAGCTGCCCGGATAACTGACTGCCTCTGTCCAGAAGGTTGCCCCTTGGGAGGGCTGGGCTGAGTATGTCCACTGGGGTACAAACACACAGCTCTGACTGGTGTAGGTATCTAAGTCCCACCCAGCTGGGTGTCAGGATGGCCCTTCCTCTCTTTGCCCCAAGTGGCTGTATGACTCCTCCTCCTGCCTCCAGGAACCCAGACAAGGATGAGAGGCCCTGGTGCTACGTGGTGAAAGACAATGCACTATCTTGGGAATACTGCCACCTGGCAGCCTGCGGTGCGGAGTCCCAAAGGGGCTGGGGACAGAGTGGGGGTGGTATTGCTTGAGAGCCCTATCCAAGAAGTCAGATGGACGGGGACTAAGTGGCACCTTGGAGTCAGACCTTAGAGTGGACATTTCTCAGGGGACTATGACCTATGATTCTCCTGCTGGAGTCTCTGAGCATCATGTGTGGGCTATGGGGTTCTAGGCTATAAGGACAGTTGCTCCCCCCACCACACACACGCAGAGCCTGTGCTTGTCCTGCTTTTCCCATCTGCTGAGGAGGGGCACAGGCTCAAAGGGTGACTGTGTGCCCAGAGCAGGGGTAGGCCCCAGGAGCTGGGCTGTGGATCCAAGCAGAACTCTTCTGACTCTTCCTTGTCTCTGGGAACGCCAGTGGCATATGACTGGGTGACTTCTGCTCCCAGAATCTCTGGCAAGAGTTCAGCCACCATCCCCTGAAGTCCTGATGACCCTGTCTGAGCCAGCCCCAGTCACACGTCCGACCTGTGGCAAGAGGCACAAGAAAAGGACCTTCCTGCGGCCACGCATCATTGGGGGCTCATCCTCCCTCCCAGGCTCGCACCCCTGGCTGGCAGCCATCTACATTGGGAACAGCTTCTGCTCTGGGAGCCTCATCCATACCTGCTGGGTGGTATCAGCTGCCCATTGCTTCTCTAATAGGTGGGTGTTCTGCCTGGGCCCTGGGTCCATCCTCCAGGGTAGCCACCACACAGCTGACCCTCCATCCCTCCCCCATGCTTACCCACCTTCTATTCTACTGCACCCGCCCTACCCAGGAGCTGCTCACGTGCCATGTCCACAGCCTCCATCTATCCCACTGGCTGCACTAATATCACCCCACCCTCATACTGGGCCCTCTGTTAAACCATTTCACCTACCCCCCACTTTGGTCCCATTGGGGCTTAGTGTTCAGCTCTGTACTGGGCACTGAGATGCCAATAGCCCTGACCCTATTCAGGAAGTGGGGGTGAGGGCACATCTCATGCAGTTACCTAGTGAGCCTGTGCAGAAGACATGGCGGGTGTGGTCCTGTCTTCTGCTCAGGCTCCACCTCTCCCAGGGCAGAGCAGTAAGATGGAGAGCGGTGCTAGGGCAGGGGTACGCCCTATCCACTGCCCAGCCAATGCTCAAGTATTTTAGGAGCACCTGCTTGGGCATCAAACCAGGGCATCCAGTGACATGTGGTGGAGGTCCCAAGATCACTGCCAGGAAACCTGAGGCCCAGCCCACTCATGGGGCTCCCAGCAGTGGGGTTCTGAGCCCCACCCATGCCCCAACCCAGGAAGGCCACAGCTCTGACACACTAAGACAAGTAGCCTATGTAGGAAGGCCCTGGCCGCCTCCCCCAGCCCTCGTGCTCTGGGAGGTGAATGGCTGGGCAAGGCTCCCAGGCAGGTCAAATCTCCTTTCATTTGTCCCAGTCTTAGATCTCGATCCCCACCCTCTACCCCCCCCCCGGCACCCATGGGCTTATGAATAGGGTTATTCTTGAAGATAGGGCTTCTGACATAGGGTCTCAAGGTCACTGTGTCCACATTCATCACTTCTCAGTGGCCCTAACTCCCTTTTGTCACAGTGTGGTTAAGAAGACCCTTGTAATCTGGGCATGGTGGCGTGCCTTTGAGCCCAGTACTCAGAAGGCAGAGGTAGGAGGATCACTGAGTTTGAGACCCTCCTGAGACTACATAGTGAATTCCAGATCAGCTTGGGCTACAGCGAGAGCCTGAACAAACAAACAAAAAAGAACTCCCTTGTAGAGTACCTGCATAGTCTTTCCCAGGGCTCAGCCATGGCTCCTAAGTGCAGATCCAGGGCTGGAGAGGGTGGCCCAGGAGAACGCTGGGTCTGCACTCTCACTTGCCCCCGTGCAGCCCCCCCAGGGACAGTGTCTCAGTGGTGCTAGGCCAGCACCTCTTCAACCGCACGACGGATGTGACACAGACTTTCAGCATTGAGAAGTACGTGCCTTACTCCCTGTACTCGGTGTTCAACCCCAGCGACCATGACCTTGGTGAGCTCAGGACCTCAGAAGGGTAGGCATGTACCATGTGCACCCCAAGCTAGTCCCAGGGCGAAACAGACACCAGAGGAGGAAGTCAAAGCTCAGGGGTACTACAGGAAGTCTGGTGCCCTCCCTCTCTGGGCTCCCAGGCTCTCAAGCTCCTTGTCCCTTAGGCTTGCCTGCCCCATGTAACTATAAACGCTATAGGCCTCATTCCCCAGCTGACCTCTGGCCTCTCTCCTGCCTAGTACTGATCCGGCTAAAGAAGAAGGGGGACCGCTGTGCTGTCCGCTCCCAGTTTGTGCAACCGATCTGCCTGCCTGCAGCTGGTAGCTCCTTCCCTGCTGGGCACAAGTGCCAGATTGCAGGCTGGGGTCACGTGGATGAAAGTGAGTGGAGATAGGCCTGAGCACCACCTTGGGGAACGGTGACCAGCCCAGTGAACTTGTCCCCCCTGAAAGTGTGTTGTTCCACAGATATGAGTGGCTACTCCAGTTCCCTGCGAGAGGCTCTGGTCCCCCTTGTTGCTGACCACAAGTGCAGCAGCCCTGAGGTGTACGGCGCTGACATCAGCCCCAATATGCTCTGTGCTGGCTACTTTGACTGCAAGTCTGATGCCTGTCAGGTGGGCTACTATCTTACCTGGGACCACACAGATGAGGTTCCAGTGGAAGTTGCTCACCCCTGGGGAGCTCAGAGTCAGACAGGGCCAGCAGGGACCCAGATAGAAAGTGTTCCTGCTGTGTCACTTACAGGTACTCCAAGATATGTGCCCCAAACTGGAGACCTCCTGGCTCCTGTTGGGGGTCGCATCCTCACAGTAAGGGCGAGGACCTTCAAACACATGGGGAGATTGAGGCAAAGAGATAGGCCCAATGCCACACATAACCCTAATAAAGCCCAACTGTCTGGCCAACAGTTAGGGTTGCCCCCAAGACATCAGGTGCCAAAAACCATACCCCTCCACCCAGATTTCTCTTGTGGGCTCATCAATCAATCATTAACGTTCATCAAGGGCTCTGCAGGCTGGGTCACAAGCAGGCTGTATGCCAACTTGCTCCAACACAGAGGGACTGCCATGTACCCATTTTAGTTGGAAGAAACACTGCAGTGGGTCACATCCCTCTTCTGAAGATGCACACCTTAGATGTGGTAGAGTGGGTGGAGCTTGACGCTGGGCCATGTGGGGTGAGAGCTTTGGGGGTGGGATAGAGGAAGGGCTTCATGGAAGAGGGGCCTGTCTGAGGAGCGTCACAGGAGTGTGCTAGGCCTTGAGGAGGTGATTCAGGCCGTGGGAGTAGCTGGGACATAGCGGCCACGTGGTCCTCCGAAGAGAGGCTTGGGGACTGAGCTGAGAAGTGTGCTGCAGGTTGTGGAAAGAGGTGAGAGCCACACAGGGCTCTAGAAAAGGGGGTGATGTGGTGGAACATCCCCATCTGGGAACATCTATCTGATGAGGGTCAGAGTGAGGGGCCACTCATCAGAGATGCCTTTGTCATTGTCCCCAAATGGCCAGACAATCTATCTTGAGGACTCTTTATCACCAGGGAGCATCTAGGATTCTTGCCTGGTTTCACTCCTCAGGGCATTTAGGGGCTGGAGGGAGGGGGCTGGCTGGGGAATTGGAAATTGGGGTTTTCCTAAGCCAGGCCCCTGACTACTGGCTGCTGGTGGGTGGCACTGAGCACTGTGTATTTCTGCTCCAGGGGGACTCAGGTGGACCCCTGGTCTGTGAGAAGAATGGTGTGGCCTACCTGTATGGCATCATCAGCTGGGGTGATGGCTGCGGGCGGCTCAACAAGCCAGGTGTCTATACCCGTGTGGCCAATTATGTGGACTGGATCAATGATCGTGTGCGACCATCCAAGCGGCCTGTGGCTCCCTCCTGAGACCTCTTGAGATTCCCCACTGATAATAAAAATGTTTCCAAGGACCTGGACCCACAGCTGTGCTAATTCCAGCCCAGCATTCCCCAGGCTGAGATCTGTGGATGGTGTGGAAAAAACCTACCACCCCACAAGGAAGGCCATGCACAGCCAAGTTAGACATCAAGGCCAGGCCCCTCCAGGGCCTAAGCATGTGGCCAGGGTCCAAAGTTCCAGATCTATCCCAAAGCAGGGTATGGAAACCAAGTCTAGGCTCTCAGGCCCTGGACTGGGGCCTATGCCAAGCACTGCTGAAGACAACACTTTGACTACATTGCTGTAATTTGGCTTCAAATGGCAGCCCCTGCCTGCAAATGCCCCTCAGCTGTGATGGGTCTAAAGGGGACTAGGGGATGGGATCCATCATAAGTCACTACTGGCTCTAAACACACAGAAACCAGCTTTACCTCCACCTAGGCAGGAAGGACAAAATGAGACCCGGGAGCAGACACAGTGGGGAGTGTGGTGGGAAAGCTAGCACAGACCTACTGGGCCTGTGAGTGATGGAGGGGCTCGATGTGTCCCCAGAGTTCCCAAAGCCTCTGGTGTGAAAGCCCAGCCCTGATGGGGAAAGAACACAGAGGTGCTGTAGAGTGAGTTGGTGTCAGGGTCCACTGATGTGGAATAACAGGCCAGGGTACGGCAGAGTCCAGTAGGGCCCATGGATCTCTAGTGCCAGAGGCTCAGGAACAGGGACCTGGAGGCTGGGGAGATATACCACTCTGCCCCAAAGCCAGTGGCCTGAAGGAGGGGCAGCAAATGGCATCATGTCTCCCCTTGAGATCAGGTTTCCATGTCTGTCTGTCCTTAGTGACCACAGATACTTCTTGCTTTCTCTGCACAGCCTCACCCACTGTGGTCTGGGCATCTCCACATCCCACTGCCCCCCTGGAGCCTGTTCAGATCTGTGGGGCACCTTTGCCTCCAGCCCACCCACTTGCTCAGCCCTGTGGGATTGCCACCCAGGGTCTGGTTCATATCCTTCTGCCGCCGCCGCCTAGAGTTCTGGTTCTCTTCATACCACACTTGTCCCTCATCCTGCCCTTATGGCGTCCTGAGGGATCCTGAAGTGTCTTGATCCAGCAGGACTCTCTCCCGGTCCATCTCCATGGCGCTAGCTCTGAGTCATGAGTAGGTCAGCACTGTCTAGGAATCTGAACGATGTAGTCAGACAAGGCAGGTGTGCTCTGCTCAAGCACCCTGTCGTCCCGCTTCCTGTGTGCTGCTCAGCTGCTCCCTGACACTGCTCTGTTGGTCCTGCTCTCTCTTCTCCTGCACTAGGGACAGTGAGAGTTTCAAGCACCACTTCTATGAAGGTTGGCACTTGGTCCTCACTTGCCAGGAGGAGGGCAGATGGCCACAGCTGGGAACAGAGGAGGTGGGAGGACAAGAACCAGACTTGGCATCAGTAGGGTTGGCATTCACTGTCCTAAGCATGCCAGAGTTCCAAGAGCAAAGGAGAAGGGCAAGCCCAAATGCTACACGTGGGACTCGAGCCCTGGAGCTGACTGCACCCTCCGCTCAGCACTCCTTCTACCACGCACTAGTCCCAGGCAGGGCAACATCAGGAGGAGCAGAAGGTGAGCAGGAGGCACCAACGATCTCTTTTGGGCTCAAAGATTTACATGACATCAGTTGCATTTTAATCCATCTAATGGAACTGTCTAGAAATGTCTCCCTAGTGTGTGTTTTCTCAGCATCTAAATTTTATGTGGCTTTTCTCCTTCAACTCACTAGTGCAGGAACTGGCTTTACAGACCTTATATCAAGCCAGCCTCGTGTTCCTGGAGGGCACGGTCCTGAGTTGGAAGCATTATCACCTATTTCTCCAGGCATCTCACCTTGTGGATTATGTGACTTTAGGCATCTGGTTGGATTGTTGGGAACCGCAGAAAGGGGACCAAAGGGAAGGAAAGTGAGGTTGAAGTACTTATTCCTCTGGATCCCTCCTTTTGGGGGGGTACCTCAGTGTTATAGGTTGACTTGTGACTATCAAAAAGTCACCCTAATCCCTAGGACCTTAGACTGTGTCTAGTTGTTGACAGAAACTTAGACTAAAATAAAGTCATTATGTTACCAGAGGCTGGTCCAGAAGCTTATCTCCCAGAAAAACCTGAGAAAGCCAAGAGCTGGGCTTGCCGAGGAGCTGCACACAGTGGCAGGTGGATAGAGAAGAGGAGCTGGGCTTGCAAATGAGCCTCCTTGCTCCAGAGAGATGAGGCTACAGGATGGGATGATGAAGGAGGGGGTTGGGCTAAACAAGGGAAGGAATATTCATGTGTGTTCTAGGAGTAGGTAGAGATCTTCCAGAAACTCAAGGCTGCCTCATTTTGCTCCTTTCGTGGCATAACGTTTTTGGTCATGGCAGCTAGTAGGTGTCTTTAGCTTTGAATGGGGAGAAAGAAACTAGACAGGTCAACATAGCACTGTATTTCATTTCTGGATTAACAAAAACACCTCAGGCTGGAGAGATGGCTTAGTGGTTAAGGTGCTTGCCTGCAAAGCCTAAGGACCCATGTTCAACTCTCCAGATCCTACATAAGCCGGATGCCCAAAGGTGAGCCAAGTACAAGGTTGCACGTGCCCACTAGGTAGCACAAGCATCTGGAATTCGATTTTAGTGGCTGAGGCCCTGGCATGCCAATTCTCTCTCTCTCTCTTTCTCTAAAGTAAAGACAATAAATCTCAATGATCAATGGGTCTATATGCAGAGCTGAGCAGGATCTAATCCAAAGGCTAAGGCAGCCAAGGGGAAGACATGAACACATGAAGACAACCATATCAACCTTCTAATTCTACCTCACTTCCTCACTGATGTCTGCAGGCCAAGGAAAGAGTCAGTACTGTGAGCAGAAGCAGTCTTTAGTCCTGAAAGTAACCCAAGCAACCTTGATCATCACAGCCCAGGTGGAAGGGGTGCTTTCCGTGGAAGGTTTGAGGGAGACTCAGACATGTTGCCTGCTGTGTGACTTCCAAAATTAGTGACCCTAAATCTAACTAAGAGCTGGTGAAGCTGTGGGGAGGGGAGGGTGCTGTTTGAGGGTTTTCATGGGTAGCATTAAGGGAAAGAAGTTACTGTAGTCAGATGCTGGGATGAACTTCCAAACCAGACATTTATTGGAAGAAGCGATTCATTTGAAGCTTACAGAAGTTCCATAATAGCAGAAGAAGCTGGCCCCCTTTCACAGATCCAGGCAGAAAGTGACACCACCAAGCACCAGCACCACAATCAAGCACAGAAGGCCAGCAAATAGCAGGGGCCTAGACAGAGCTCAGGCTACTCTACACACTTTAGGCTAGAATCAGATCAGCTCCCAAATGGCTAGACTCTAGGATCCACCCCCCAGTGACACCTCTTTCAGCGAGGTGGCTGGAAATCCAAGTTGCAACCTTTATAAAACACCTGAGTCTATTGGGGGACATATATTCAAACTACCACAGAGATTTTCTCAGTAACAATATGGGTAGGTCCTTACCCAATGTGACCAGAGGCCCTACAGGGCACAGACCCTCACAGAGGTCAACTATTTAGGCACTCAAGGAGAAGATACATCTGTAGACAAAAGAGACTTCAAGCCTATGAAGTTACTAAGTCTGTGACCACCCAGGACCATAGAGACATCCCTAGCCTCCTCATCTTGACCACACCTTGGATTGGTCCTACCAGGGGCCACCAGTTGGGATCCTGGCAGACACACACTATCACTGTGTTTTACTTTTAAATTTTTACTTGTGCCGGGCGTGGTGGTGCATGCCTTTAATCCCAGCACTTGGGAGGCAGAGGTAGGAGGACCACTGAGAGTTCAAGGCCAGCCTAAGACTACAGAGTGAGTTCCAGGTCAGCCTGAGCTAGAGTGAGACCTTACCTCAAAAAGAAAAAAAAAATTTACTTGTATTTTGTTTAGTATTTTTCATTTATGTCTATGAGTCAGATCAGCCTATCATCTTCCTTATATTCTTTAAATAACTGCTATAAAGTCTCATATAATATATTCAAGAGTATTCCTTCTCTCATCAAAATTCTGTGGGAGATTCTGGATGTGAAATGATCTCTTATTTGGAAGTTGGTAGAATTCACCTATAAAGTTACCTGGCCTGTTTCTTTCTTCATAGTATATGGGGTGGTATGAATGCAAATGTATGTCCCCCGGACACAGGCTCAGGTTTTAAAAATATTTTTTTTATTTATTTGCAGGGAGGGGGGCGGGCGAACAAACCAGGGCCTCCAGCCACTGCGAACAAACTTCAGATGCATACACCACTTTGTGTATCTGGCTTTATGGTCCTGTGGAATTGAACCCCAGTCATTGGGCTTTGCAGGTAAATGCCTTAACTGCTGAGCCCTCTCTCCAACTCCATTATTTTTTTTTTTAAGCTTAGTGAAACAGTGAGTTTATTAGGATTACTTACATAAGTATGGATGATGGCTAGAGAGATTGTTTAGTGGTTAAGGAGCTTGCATGTAAAGCCTAAGGACTTAGGTTGGATCCTCCAGTACCCATGTTCACTAAATGCACATGGCATGCCTCTGGAGTTTGTTTGCAGTGGCTAGAGGCCCTGGCGTGCCCATTCTCTCCCTCCCTGTCTCTCTCTACTTGTCTCTTTCTTTCTCTCTCTCTCAAATAAATAAACATAAAAAGTTGAGTGAATGAATTTGTTTAAGGGGGGGTTTCAGTGTTTTAAAGAGTTAAAAGATTAGTGGGGATTTTATTTCTTCTGAAGCCCCCAAACACTCCAAATTTTGGGATTTTTAAAGCCATACTTTTCTTTCACACAGCTGTGACAGAATACCGCACAAAATCCAGTTAAAGAAGGAGTTGATTTGGGCTCACAGTTTGAAGGAACACAGCCCATCATGACGGGAAGCCGTGTAGGAGGAGCAAAGGCAGCTGGTCACATTGTGTGTGCAGTCAGGAAGCAGGGAGGGAGGAATGCTCATGTTGAACTTGCTGTTTCCTTTTCCCTTTTCTTCAGCCTGGGACCTTGGCCCATGGCATGGTGCTGTCTATATTCAGGGAGATCTTCAGTCTTCAGTTAAACCTCTGGGAAATACCTGAATGGGTGTGTCTCCTAGGTGATTCCAGATCTAGTCATCCAGAAGATGAACCACCACATCACCAACTAAGAGCTAGGAAGCTAGCAGTCTGATTTGACTTTTCATTTTTAAATTGTTATTTATTTATTTGTGGGGGGGGGGAGGAGACAGACACACAGAGAGAATGGGTGTGCCAGGGCCTGTAGCCACTTCAAACAAATTCCACACCCATGTGCCACTTTGTGCATCTGGCTTTATGTAAGTACTGGGGAATCAAACCCCAGTCAATAGGCTTTGCAGGCAAGTGCCTTAATTGCTAAGCCATCTCTTTAGCCCTAAATTTTCATGATTTTCTGTTTTGTGTTTTGAGGTAGGGTCTTGCTGGGTCTTGCTCTAGCCCAGGCCGACCTGGAATTCACTATGTAGTCTCAGGGTGGCCTTGAACTCATGGTGATCCTCCTACCTTTGCCTCCTTTTAGGATTAAAGGTGTGTGCCACACCCAGCTCTAATTTTTTTTTATTTTTATTGCCACAAAGTTGTACATAGCATTTTCTGATACTATAACTGAACACCTGAAACTAGTTAAATTAAAAACAATAGATCCATCCATTTTCCTGCAAATTCATAATTTCATTTTTCTTTACCACTGAGTAGAACACCATAATGTTTTCCCTCATATGTGGATCCTAGCTACAGATGATTGGGCTTCTGTGTGAGAAGGAAAAAAACTCAGTAGCAGAGGCCAGTAAGTTAAAAAGGAGATATAAAGGGAAGAGAAAGGAAGGGTAGGAGGGTACTTAATAGGTTGGTATTGTATATATATAAGTAGAAGAATAGATTAAGGGGGGTGAAAAGGCCCAAAGTGAGGTCAGGGGAAGAGATTGAGTAAAGGAAAGGTGGAGGGAGGGCTAATCACAATCTAAGAGGATACAGATAAATCATATGGAATCCCTGGTTTTGGACAATGGAACACTCAGGAGCCATAGCTCGTTGTTAGAAAATTTTCAGTGCCAGGGATGGGATACCTCCAGTGAGTTGTTGGCCAGGGAGGTCCCTGATGCCCCCAAAACATTATAGGCCATTGCCGAGGCCCTTGGCTTCCCACCAGGAATCGATGGTAAGACCCTATTGCTGAAGACTCCACATACTTGGGCTGCAAGGCCACTGAGAAATCCTGCTGGAACTGAGCTGATAACCTCCTCCATGTAGACCAGCTGACAGCAAGCTGGAAGAAGCCATTCTACATGTAGTTCAATGGGAGAAAGAGATACCACCAGTGAAGATACTCAACAGTGGACACTGCAAGCCTTATAATTGGCCTGCCAGGTCAAATGAGCCAACTGGTGCAATAGTGGCACGTCTGTCATGGTGGAAACCAACTGTCCTCCAATGGACTGGAGGCCCATTCCATGAGAGGGAATACATCCATGATACTGAAAACTTAAACCAGGGGTAGTCATGAGCTCTAGGGGTGTAACAGCTGCTGATGTCTGGATAAATGTATATACTATGCTTATCAAACTGCCCAGTAAGCACTTTTCTTAATATTTATACCCTTAAAATAATGCTACTCTCACTTATGGTAGAGAATCTTCTCTTTTCAGATGGCAGTGTCCTTGGGATGACTCAGAAGGTATAGTGCTGGAAAGAAGTGACTGGAGTACTGAGTAACATCTCGATCACACCTTCCAATGCTCAGGGTCTAATGCGGAAGAGGTGGTGGAAAGAATGTAAGAGCCAAAGGAAGGGTAGGACTCCTTACAACGTGCTGCCTCCAGACATAAAATGGCCTGGATATCCATGACCTCAGTGTCTGACACTACCTACACAAGATCATCATAAGAGGAGGAAAATATCATGACATCAAAAGAAAAGAGAGACTGATTGAGATGGGGAGGAGATATGATGGAGAATGGAATTTCAAAGGGGGAAGCGGGGGGAGGGAGTATTACCATGGGATATTTTTTATAATCATGGAAAATGTTAATAAAAATTGAGAAAAAGAAAAAAAACAATGGAGCTTTGTTTAGCTATCAGTTCTAGAGGCTGGCAGTTCAAAGGCATGACTTCAACATTTGCCTGGCATCTGTTGAGGCCTTATGGTGTGTCATAACATGGTACAGGGCATGGCATAGTGTGGCAAAGCAAGTTGCTGGCATGAATCTCTTCTTGTAAAGCCACATATGCCATTCAGGAGCCCCACCCACCCTCATTACCTCATTTAAAATTAATTTCCTCCCACCTCCAAGTATCAGAGACCTAGGAAGTTGAGGGTTAGATTCTAAGATATGAACTTTGGAGGACTCCGTCCATGGCCATGGGATTCTTTTAGCATTTGATCTCAGCTGTACCAGGGTAACTTTCTGTCAGCATTTGGAAGCCATCCCATTGTCTTCTGATTTCCATTGTGGCCACTGAGAAATCTGCTTTAGCTTTTATTCCCCCCCCCCACACCTTTCTTACTTTCTTTCTGTCTTTCTTTCTTTCTTTCTTTCTTTCTTTCTTTCTTTCTTTCTTTCTTTGTCTCCCTCTCTCTCTCTCCATCCTTCCCTCTCTCTCTCTTTCTCTTTTGGTTTTTCAAGGTAGGGTCTCAATCCAGCCCAGGCTGACCTGGAATTCACTCTGTAGTCTCAGGGTGGCCTCGAACTCAAGGTGATCCTCCTACCTCTGCCTCCCAGGTGCTGGGATTTAAGGCATGTGTCACTATGTTTGACTCTGTTACTCTTTCATGGATTTTTCTCCTCTGGTGGCTTTGTGTTGTCTCACCTGGTCTGCACAGCATCTCTGGTGTACGTGGCGGTGAATTGATTGCATTCTACTGCTGTGGGTGGGACTTCATGTTCTTGTGGGTGTGTGTTGCATCCTTTGTTATGGTGGCTCAGGGGTTCAGATTTCTTCTCTGCAGCAGTTCTGATATTCCACAGCACTTGGTGTCCTCATAGATACAGCTTCTGTCAGAAAGCCTTTTCTGTGCCACAAATGACCTCAACACTCAGTGACATGAAGAAACAACCATAGGTTAGCTCACAATTATGTGACTTGGTCATTTGGGGCTGGACAATGTGGCTTTTCACTTCTAGACCAGGCTTTCCACAGTGTAGACTGTGGGGTCATCAATGCACTTAGGCTGCTGTGCCTCAGTGGTGGAGGGCTTTGGGGCCATTCCAGATCTGAATGAGAGCACTTGCCATTATAATGTGTCACAGAAGAGAGCAGGCATTTAGGTAGGTGGCTCTTCTCTTCCTGCGGTGCTTGCTGCTCTGTCATGTACTAAAGAAACAATTTAATATCTGGCTGTTCAGGAGGCTGGAAGCCCATAATCAAAGTGTGGGGAAACCCTAGAAAGGACTCACCAGGCTTAGAGACAGTTGCCTTTCCCCCCATGTCCTACTGTGGCCTTTCCTGTGTGCACAAGGAGGGAGATGGAGAGGACTTCCTGGTGTCTCTTGTCTTCCTGTGAGAACATCTGTCCTATCAGATTAGGGACCACACTATGACCTACTTACCTTAATTTTCCCCTCAAAGGCTCTATGTTCACACAGTAACACTGGAGGTTAGAGTTTCAGCAAATGAACAAAAATGGGAGTACATGCATATGCAAAACTAGTCTGTAATACCCTTCATCTCACCATGTGACCAATGATGAAATATTGGATGATAGCATTACGGGTCCCAGAAACGGATACCACTTTTCTCCTATTGGGATGCTGGGAAAGTGAATGGGTAGACATGGGGCACAATGTCTGCTATTTCCAGGTGGCATGAGTGTCTCTAGTGTGTGTGATCACCTGGAGATGCCAGGCTAGATAGCCCACCCTGGCTTCATTCTCCCCTTGTACATATAAGCCATGGTTATTTTGAAAGACCTTCACATGCACGATCTCCTCTAGCAATGGCAACAATGTCAGACTGGATCCAGGAGCTAAGGCCAGGAAGGCCATATGCTGCAAGCATGCATTTGGCTGGCAAGTGGCAGGTACAGCATCTGGCAGAGGTGTGTGGCTGTGGCACCACTGATGGATCTGCAGTGTCCTGTGGTCATGGTGGTAGTGACAATACACCTGGTCATAATATCTGTGAACATAAGATGGGGCACAGCTATGATCACAAACATAGCTTCCTAGAAGCCTCATGGTGTGACGTCCAGAATGCAGAGGTACCAGATGGAGTGGCGGGGCTGCGTGTCATGTCATCCTGTCTCAGACGTGACTGTATCTTCCTGCTGTCTCGTTCCTGAGCCTTTCCATCTGTCCCCTTGATTCCTCAAGAGGATGAGCATCCTTCTGGTCAACTCAGATCTGTTTCAGTGATCATAGATAGTTCATCACTCACAACCCTAGTGTGGTGGTTTGAGTTAGGGGGTCCCCCATAAGCTCATGTGTTCCGAATGCTTGATCATCAGCTGATGACAATTTGGGAATTGGAGCTTACTGGAGGAGGTGTGTTGTGGGTACGGGCTTGTGGATGTTATCTCCAGCTTCCCCTTGTCAGTGTTTGGCACACTCTCTTGTTGCTGTTGTCCATCTGGTGTTGGCCAGGGGGTGATGTCCACCCTCTGCTCATGCCACGTTTTCCCTGCCATCATGGAGCTTCCCTTCAAGCCTGTCAGCCAAAATAAACCCTTTTCTCCCAAAAGCTGCTCTTGGTTGGATGCTTTGTGCCAGCAACTGCAACACCCAGTAACTCTAGCTGTAACATCTGGGGAAACTGAGGCACAGATAAAGAGAAGCCAATCCAGGATTACAGAGTTTTTGGCCAGGCCACCTCCTCCACTTAGCAGATAGTTCTTCTTGCCTTTCAACAACAGTGTAATCTTCTGAGGCCATGTGGAGTGGGGGAAGGGAGCTGTCTGTCCTCATGGTGTCCGCATTTCCGGGACCAGCATGGAAGCAGGTGCAGCTGCCAGGCGTGGCTGAAGCCTGGGCCAGGGCCAGCACTTGGGAATGCAACAGGGTATGTCCCCTCCCTTCAGGGAAGAGCAAGTGCCAGGCGCCCAGGACAGCGGATGTGGCCGTGGCTACAGCCCCCAACTAATTCCACACCGGCTGTCTTGGGCCAGTTCCTGGGGCCTATGTGTGATATGTGGGGAGTATGAATGGGGCTCTGTTGCCAGCAAGTGCTCTGTGGAAGGCACTGGTGGCTGCACAGAAGGTGGGGGATGCACACACAGTTGCCTCCTGGGCCTGATGTCCCTCTCCTGGCATCAAGTCCCAGCAAAACATCAGGAAAACATCAAAATGAACCCTATGACTCACCTGAGGCCTGCTTTCCAGATTCCTAGGAGGGACTGTGGTTAGGGCTCCCAGGGTTTAGCCCTGTTCTGGGATCAGCAGATGTGGGTCAGTCCTGGACATAAGTGCTCACTCCACTGAAGCCTCAGGTTTTCTTCTGTATGGGCAGACAGAAGCTACCCCGGGGGAAGTGTAAACTTGGATACGTGTCCCACTAGTGGGACTCGGTGAGACTCCAGCTGCACTTCAGTTTGGCCTCCTCTTCCACCCAGGCCCTACCTCCTAAGGGTTGGGGTCCAGGGTGGCATCCAGGTAGGGCTTCACTGCTTGCTTGAGAACTTATTTTCTGGGTGCAGGTTGTCGCCAACTGTCTTCCCTGTCTCCTGGGATGCTCCTGAGTCTTGGCCTTGAGACGGTCTTACACGCCGGATGTGTTCATGGTATAGGCTTGACAGTACTCTTGGGCTTCACAATAACCTGGAGTGGGCACCTGAAGCTCAGGCCAGACCTTGAGAACCACTGCCCTGGAGTGGCAAGCTGAGGAGGGGACACCCAGAAACTTAGATACCACCTGCATCCAGCTGGGCAGAAGGCTGCCAAGTGGAGCCCCTGCAAGGCAGTGCAACTCCTCTGTGCCCATCTCTAGCAGGCTGGCACCAGCAGGGATTCAGCAGGGCCAGTTCTCGACCAGTGGTTTGGCTGGGATGGAGAGCTGAGACTATGAGGTGGCACAGTGAGTACTAGTCCTGGCAGACACTTCACTGCCAGAAGTTCAAGTTGAGGGGGAACGCAAATGCCTAAGTGGATGGGAAAGCAAGCACCTTGCAGAGCCCCAGCTCCACCGCCTGCCTAGAGGACCCACATCTGGGGGTGGGGAAGACCTAGAGTGTCCTGGGCCAGGTCTGTTTGAGGTCAGTCTGTCATCAGGGATTTGTGGACTGTAGGGTGTGGGAGGGGCTGAGGGTAAAGTGGGGGCTAAGATTGGGAGCACTACAGACCCGTGACAATGTCCCCTTTGGTGGGGTCAGTTTCCTTTTTGGAAAGCACCTGACCCTCCCCGCAGTTTTTCAGCCCCAGACTGAACTAGTCTCAGGAAGGGGCTGCTTCAGGTGGCCTTAGGTGGCTAGCTGAAAGGCACCCACGCCTAGTGCCACCTACTGTCTCCCACTCGGAAGGCGGCGGAAGACCCCGGGCCACTGGGCGCGTGCATCCAGGTCCCGGTGTCGCCGAGCCCCGCCCGCCGCGCCGGGCCCGCCCTCCTGGCGCAGCTCAGGGCCCTCCCGGAGCTATTTTGAAAGTGACCCTGGGCTCGGGCGCCCTGGGCGCGCGGAGAGGGCGCGGCGGGCGGCGGGAACCATGACAGAAGATGACCGAGGCGGCGCTGGTGGAGGGCCAGGTCAAGCTGCGGGACGGCAAGAAGGTCGGGGCGAGGCGGGGGCGCGGGGCGGGGGCGCGCGCGGGCGGCCGCTCACGCTGTCCTTGTCCCCGCAGTGGAAGAGTAGGTGGCTGGTGCTGCGCAAGCCGTCGCCGGTGGCAGGTGAGCTGGCCGGGCTGCGGGTGGGCGGCGGGCGGGACCTCGTGGGCCTGCGGCTCCGCCGGCGGGCCGAGGTGCCAGCTCGCCCGAAATAGCTGCGGGAGCCACCGAAACCCGGCCCCGCGGCGGTAACCGGAGAGCTGACGCCGCTTAGACGCGGCACGGCGCCGGGACCCCGGGATCCTGCTGCCCGCTAGAGCCTCAGGTGGGCCCCGAAACAGGCGACCCCTTTTCCGTGATAGACAGAGGCCCCCTGGGGGCCGAGGCTGGCTGAAACCAAGTCCAGCGTCTCCCCAAGGAGCAGCAGGCAGACCCCAGAAAGTTAGTCTTCCGTGTTGCTTGGAAGAGGACATACTCAGGGCAGGGGATCCCCTAAGTGGTATTCCAGGTCAGGTCGTGCCATCTCTCCCTCACTCTACCTTCCCAGGTGGGGAAAGGCTGGGCCTGATGTCAGGCAGGAAGAATGCTACTTCGGGGTCCCAGAAAAGTGATATCTACGTTGTCTGGGGAGACAGGCCTTTGGGAAGAGAGATGGTCCCATGGCAGCCCCCACTCCCATCCCGCTCCTCTAGGCTGAGTGAAGACCATTCAGGAGCCAGGGCAGTTCTGCAGTTCCAGCCTGGGACCTGGTGAAATGGGGAGGGCTGAGTGTTGAGTTGCAGCTGTTTTGAGAGACAGGTGCCTTGGATCGGGTCCTGGCACCCAGGGGTCTGTTGGGGGAGCCGGGCAGGGGTGTGTACAAGGCGTCGCCCACGTGCAGGATGTCCAGTGGTGTCTGTCAGCTCCAGGAGGGCCGGGTGGGCTGGCTGCTTTGTGGACAGTCACTTCTTGCCTTGGCCTTGACTTGCTCTCCATGATCTGGTCCTCAGCACTGTTTGCGTGCTACTCAGTGTTTCATGCCCACACCCATGTAGTTCAAAGCCCAGGGAGCCCAGGGTGTCTAGGGGAAGAGGCTGGGTTCTAGGGAGGGTGAGAGACCCTGGCTCCTGCCAGGCTTTGGGGAGGGAGGCTCAGGAGGCTCTGGTGCACTGAAAGGCTTTGATTAGCTGTGGCCAGCCACAGGGTTGGCTGCTGGTCAGTGGGACCATGGTGAGCTGAACCCTGTACCTCTAGAATGACCAAGGGACATGGAAAAGGCACTTGAGACAGGTGCCACCCAGAACAGAATCATGGGCTATAGTCTCAGAGACCTTCCCATGTAGCTGGCAGGGAGTAGTGTCCCCCACCCCCTGTGGTGGAACTGGCAAGGGAACCTAGTGTAATGAGGTGACTCTGGAGCTAGGCTGAGGCTGGGTAGAAAGTGGCATGCAGAGGTAATGGAGAGAAGTGGCCTGCCTTTCTAGGTCAGTGTTCATTCTGAGCCTACTACTGTTTCCCAGGTCACTCTAGAAGCCTCTCCCTGAACCCACATCTGTGGCCATCCCTCTGTGGCTACATTCATTCTTGTCCCACTGGAGACTGGGCTCTCCCCTTCGCCACTTAGCCCTCACTTCCTGCCAGAGACCCTGATGCCTCTGGAGTTGTGGCCCAGACTCCACTGATCTGATGCGGGGGCGGGGAGTGCCCTGCTTTCTTATCATAAGAAATTAAGGATTCCTGGCTTTTAAAATCCCAGCTTTCCTCATAGGGCCCATAGAAGTTGTTGAGGAGGGCCAGGAGGTTGGAGAATGGGGCACAAAGGGTGCCTTGCCAGCATACCCTCTCTCCTGGGTACCCGCCCTGTGGCAAAGTTTAGTTGGTAGAAGAGAGGAAGACATGTTTGTTGGGAGATGTGTTCAGCAGTGACAGGTCTCTGCAGTAGATGGTATACACTTATTGGAGCAAGTGGCAAACAACTGCCCCTGGGGCCTCAGGACCCAATAGGCCCAATGAGGGTCCTCTTCCTGCTGGGCTTCCCTTGGAGCTGGATTTTAAGGTGTTTTTCAATGGAATTGTGTGCCTTGAGGTTTTGCCTCATCTTTTCTTTTTTTAAAACTATGTAGAAACTTTGTATGGAAACATCATGTGTAGGTACCATCATCTCCCTCCTCGCTGCCCCCACTCCACTGAGGGTCCTCCTCAGTGGAATTGCTGGTATTCGCCATGGAGTTGTGGGCTATGAGTTGTGAAAGCAGCAATCAGTCTTGTGGGTGGATAGAAATACCTCTCGATATTCCCGCCCACCTGTGGCTCTTACAATCTTTCTACCCCCCCTTCCACAGAGTTCCCCGAGCCACAGTGAGTGTGTTTTACGTCTACTTTAGTGTTGCACTCTCAGCAGCTTCTGGATTTATGCTGTGATATGTTTTGAGGATCCTCAGTTACTGTCTCCATCACCTGGCGCAGGTTGTCCGGCTTGCTGTGGAAGCAGCACTCTGGCTCATTTCTTAGCCTCCTCTTGGTTGGGAACGAGTGTCTGAATTCCCCCACTGTGCTGGCCCCCTTTCCATCTGGGTCCTGTCCTGACCAGGGGCTCACTGAGATGAGACGTCTTGTCTCAACCTATCTTGCTTCTCACTGGTGTGGGCTCAGGATGGGGGGCTCCTAAGCCTGTGGAGGACTGGCAGTCCTGGTTATGGAGCAGCCAGGCAGCTTTCTCAGAGGATGTTGTGCCGCTGTTTCCCATGTGGATTGCCTCTGGGGCTTTGTCTAGCTCAGGAAAGCCACCAGGAGGGACCTAAGACCTGGAGCTGGGGGGATCTTTGTGTCATTACAGGTAGGGAAGCCCACAGTCCACACATGGGGGCGGGTCTTGTGCCTGAACTTGGGCTGATAATGGTCTTTGTCCAGTCTCTCCCTAGGGCCTTGCTTGCTATTCCCGCAGGTTGGCCGTCCACAGCTCAGCATCCATCCTCAGACAACCAGGTGACCCTGGGACCCGAAAGGTGCCAGGAGCTCAGGAGCTCAGGTGCTCATGATGGCAGCAGAGGCCTCAAGCTCACATACAGGGACAGGGAACTTTGAGGCTGTGTCCTTTGCCAGCTGATACCCTGCTCAGGACAACTCTTCCTCTATCTGCAGTTGGTAGCTCTGCTAACTGGGGAAAGGTGTATTCCAGGAGGACAGAGGTCCATGGTACGGTGATGGGCCCTCACTGGCTTTGAGATCTGCATTTCTGCTTTCATTTCTATCCATGGGGTGGGCTGACATCTTAGCCCCAGGCCCAGGACAGGGCAGGAGGGTGGTAGCCAATTTTCTTCCCATAAGAATAGCACAGGGAACCAGAAGTCCTGGGTTCAAAGCTTGGTTCAGCTCCTGTGATATGTGACCCAGAAGTTATACCTTCCTGAGGCATCTTGGTCCTCAGTTGGTCAAAAGATAGTCCCTGCCTGACTGTTGTAGCTACAGGAAAGTGGCTGGTTAGGATAGGAGGTGAACCTTCTTCTTGGCTTGGGTGCAGCCCCTGTGTCTGTGTGTCTCCCCCTACCTGTGTTGGGCAGGAGACTCTGGCAAAAAATAGGCCTAGGACCTCATACTCTGTTGTTCCCATGTGTCTGATGGTTCAGTCTGCTCCAGGCTGCTGATCACTTGCTTATGCTGCTCCTGTCCACAACACCGCAGAGAGCACCGCCTCAAAGTTGCTGTGACCTCCAGAGCTAGGTCCACCCCTCCCCAGCCACTGCTGGGCTCCCCTGCGCCCTGTTGTGGGTGTGACTCTCCTCTTCCTCCCCACACTTACCCTCGCTGCCTCCTAAGGTAGACTGTAGGCCTGACCACTCCGTCTTCCCTGCTGTGTGCCCCTCCTCCCAGAGGCCACAGCTTAGCCTCCTGCCTACCCTCTGCATGGCCCTGGGCCCTGGCTGTGAAGGCCTCCATGAGCTCATGACTCCATGGTTATTTTTACAACGCCAAACGCCTTCCAGCTGCCTGCTCACATGGATGTTAGGCACCCCATGGACTTCTTAGCCTTACCTGCCTAGGGAAGACCCTGGTCCCAGCTGTGTCCCTGAAAGCTCTTCCCAGGCACCCCCTCCCACCTCTGTCCCAGAAGCCATCCTTAGTTCTTATTTTTCATTGCCGTCTCGCCCAGGTGACCAGGAAGTCTCGTGGCTCCTGCCTGAAGGGCTGGGCAGGTTCAAGGAGCCAGTCAGTGTCACAGCCTCGTCTGCTTCTGCTCCAGCCCAGTCCAGGCCCAAGGTGTCCTTCACTTGGACAGAGTGTCCCAAGCTGTGCTGCCACTCTGTGTTCATCCCCCATGTGGCAGCCAAGGCCGTGCCGGCTTCACGCTCCTGTACACCAAGTCCACACGGCCCATCTGCCCGCAGCTGCTCCCTCTCAGGTAGCGAGACTTCTAAGCTGAGTCCTTTAAGGTTCATTTATGTGTCCCCACCGGGTGTGTGTGTTGCTGTCCATCAAGTCAGCTCCATAGGAGCTAGGTTTTGTGTAATGGGTCCCAGATGTATGGCAGCATTTGTGGAATGAGCTGAGCTGCAGGCAAGGTCGAACGAAGTTGAGACCAAGCAAAAGGAGCTGATAAGCCTGACAGGCAAGTTCTGAGGGTTCCCAGTGATGGTTGAGAGTCTTTATCACCCACAAGGGACAGTGGGCCCTGATCATTGGCTTCTTGTCACATTTCCATGTCCTGTGCTCAGATCACCCAGCCTTCATCAATAGGACAGAGGTGCTAGAAGAGAGACCTCAGGGGTATGGGCAGTTTGCCAACCAACCTTGTATACTTCTGAGTAGTTGATGGTGATGGTGGCCTCAATGGTCTGTTCCTGGCCTGGCTGGAGGGGCCAGTGCTGGCCACATATGCTGGCTGCTAAGTGAATTGCTAGCACCTCAGCTCCATGGACTGAGACAAAAACAAAGGCTGGGCTGGAGAGATGACTTAGCAGTTAAGGCACTTGCCTGCAAAGCCAAAGGTCCCAGGTTCTATTCCACAGGACCTACATAAGCCAGATGCACAAGGTGGCACATGCATCTGGAGTTTGTTTGCAGTGGCTAAAGGCTCTGGTATGCTCATTCTCTCTCTGTGTCTTTCTCTCAAATAAAAAACAACCCAAACAATGGTTCAGGGCTAGAGATATGGCTCAGCGGTTAAGGTGTTTGCCTGCAAAGCCACAGGGTCCAAGTTTGATTCCTTAGTACCCACACAAAGCCAGATGCACAAGATAGTACATGCATAGGGAGTTTGTTAGCAGTGGCTGGAGGCCCTGGCATGCCCAGTCTCTCCCTTTCTCTCTGTCTCTCTGTCCCTCTCTCTCACACAATCTCAATGACCATGGAAACAAGTACAGGGTGAACCTATGTACATGTGAGTATGTATGAACATTCATGAATGAGCATTTTAGTGTAAAGAGTGTGTGTGAGTGGATGCACTGTGATATTGGAGCATATGTGTGAGTGCAAGAGTGAGTGTGGGAACATGATGTGCATATTGGAGTATAAGCACATATACAAGAATAAGGATGTGGGAGTGAATGTGTGTGCTTGTCTGTGACCATCAGTTGGCTTGGCTGCTATCATAGCATGCTGTAGCTGGGGCATGAACTTGTAAACTTCAGACATGAACTTCTGGAAGTCTAGAGACTGGTATGGAGCAAACACCATTTTCTACCTCCATCTTCATGGGGTGCAAGGGCAGGCCACTCTGGGATCCTTTCTGCGGACACTGGTCTCCTGAGGCTGTACTTCATGGTCTCATCACTCCCAATGGCCCAGCCTACTAATGCCTGAGGCGAGAGTCTCAGTGCAGGAATGTTGGGGCACACATACTCAGTCAGTGCACGGGTGATGTGAGCGTGCATGTGTGCATGAGTGTGAGTGGCCCCCGTGGCGTAGGTGGCACTGTTTGCTGTGGGTCCCCTATCTTATCATTTTTTCTCCACCCAGTAGAGTGACCACAGTATCCACAGTTGACCCTGCCCTGTACTGTCCTCACCCAGAGCTCCTCATGCTCTACCTCATGCATCTGGAGCCAGTGGACTCCTAACAGGTTCAGCCCAGCCCAGATTCCTCCATCCCAGTACATGGGTGTGACCACAGCCTGGCAGGCAAGGCCACTGTGTTTCCTCAACCAGGACCTGGCTTCCTGTGGAAGAGGCAGCTAAGAAGGAGGCAGCTGGCCAGTGGTGCAGGTCTTGAGTTCTCAGTCTAATGCCCCAGGCATGTGGTGCCCAGCAAGATAGCAGCTTCCTGCACCAGCATCCTGTCTCTGTGAGAACAACTCAAAGGAGGAAGGGTGCGCTTTGGCTCACCATTTCAGAAGGTTCAGTCGAGCCTTACCTGGCTGCTTTGTGTTTAGGCCTGTGATGAGGCAGAGATTCATGGGCAGGAGCTTATGGTAGAGGAGTCTGCTCACCTTATGGTGGTCAGGAAGCAGAGTGACAGAGAGGAAGAGATTAGGGACAAGATATACCCTTTTAAGCATGCCCCTGTGTCCTACTTCCTCCAAGCAGGCCCCATCTCCTTATAATTTATTCACTATGAACTCATCAAGAGATTACTCCTCCCATGAAGTTAGCATCCTCACAATCCAACACCTCTGAATAGTGCCACCCACTGGGGACCAGGCTTTAGACATATGAGCATTTGTGGTTGGGCATATCCAATCCATAACACTGACCTGATCCTGCTGACTAGCCTTGACCTGGGGCTTGCGTCAGTGGTCCCTGTCCCTGTGTCACCTGGGCTACTGGAGGACAGGGTGATGGTGCTGGGGGGGGAGGGGTGCAGGAGAGGTGGAGGAAGGGCTGCGGCAGCTGCTGTGCACTCAGACCTGCCTCGAGGGGGCCCACTCTTACATGCCACCCAGCTGCCTCCCCACGCCCAAGCCAGTGGAGCCACGTGCTGGGGGCTAAGGACCTGGTGGGTATCAGCTGCTCCTTTAGCAGGTGCAGGAGCCCTGCCCATGACATCAAGCTCCACCCATCCTGTTCCTGGTGAAAACAGTCACTGTTCTGGAGCAGGTGTTAGTTTCCTGTGGCCATGACATGGGGATCTGAATACCACAAACCAGTCTACTGCTGTATTGCCCTGAATGTGCCCAGTCTCATCTGAATACCACCAGACAGGCTTCCAGTAGCAGGCATTTCTCCCCTCACAGATCTGGAGGCAGAAATGTGAGATCAAGCCCAGTGTGGTGGCACATACCTTTAATCACCGCACTTAGGAGACTGAGGTAGGATTGCTATTGCTGTGAGTTTGAGGCCAGCCTGAGACTACATAGTGACTTCCAGGTCAGCCTGAGCTACAGTGAGACCTTACCTTGAAAAACAAAACACGAGGTGGGGTGGAATATGAATGTGAGATCAAGACGCGGGCTGGGTCACGTGCTTACTGCACCTTCCAGCTCACTAGTGGTTCTGATTACTTTTGGATTGAGGCTGCAATTCTCAACCCTTGCTTGTGTTTGTGTGACCTCACTTCTCTTCGGTTTCACATAAGTCCGTGTCAGCACCCACAGGATCATTGAGGACCTCTCTACTTATGACACCTTTCCCCAAAAAGTTGCCCTCACAGATCTCCAGGCCATGGGGCCTTCTGTTGCTGGCCAACACTCAGCTCCTGAAGGTTCAGGCAGTGCTCAGCATTCCCAGCTGCCTTGGGGCACAAGTTGCTAGTCTGTGAGTACCCAGAGACAAGACAGGCTGAGGGATGCATCAGGGCACTGGGAAGAAGGTGCTGGGGACAGATGTGGGACCGCCACTCCCTAAACCAGTCTGGTCAGCACAGATGTCAGTCAGGCTGAGGAATACTTGCTCAATGCCAGTCATAAGCAAATTCTACTCCAGCGCATACCTTTGGATCTCTGGGCCAAATCCAGCCCACTGACTGTTTCTGTAATCTGTTTCACCAGAAGCTACCACAGCATCCACATGCTATCTCTTGGGGTGTTTGACCCGAGATTGTGATGGAGGCTGCCATCCCCAGAAAGCTAAGTATTCATTAGTGTCCAGTGGAAAAAGTTGTTGACACATCTCTTGACCATATATAACTGGGAGTGTTAATGTTTGAACAAATGAGGTGACAATTTCACCAGGCCATGCTGGCCAGGCTACACCTGAAACAGCTGGTAGTCATGGATAGAATGTCCAACCCTTTCCTGTGTTGGCATGGTGGCTGGCCCTGGGACACCGGAAGAAGTGGGCTACGTTCAAAGCTCAGAGTAAACAGACAAGGGTACAGATGGTGGCATCCATGGCTGCCCTGTGGGATACTGTGGCTGCAGAGGTGGAATGGGACATGAGGACAGTCAGGGGCTCTAGCTTGAGGATGACCTACAGGTGAGCACTTAGGAGACACAGCAGCTGTCCAGCAGAGGTGAGTGGACAGAGGACAGAGTGGCCAGAGGGTGTGGACAGATGTGGCTGGGGTGTCTGGAGAGTTAGTGGGGAGGGATGATGGTGCCTAGCATCACAGTCAAGAGGCAGCAGCAGAAGCAGGCCATTGGGAGGGTCTGTATGGGAGGAAGGACTTTTCCCTAGGGGCCCTGTTGGTAGCCTGCCAAAGAGCTGAAAGGAGCCAGGAGGACACAGGGGCTGAGAGCTTCAGGGACATCCCTGAGGGCACGTGGCAGGCGGCAGAGTAGGCATTTCTACCAGCGAGGATCCACAGGGGCAGCATGGTATAGAGTGGGACATTCCCTTGGAAATTCTTGCCACTCTCCATGGGGAGTGGCTGAGCTTAGTGCTAGGGCCCCTGGAGGCAGAAGTAACCCCACTAAAGTCCACTGTAGCCCTCTGGACACACTAGGACCCCAAAGGGCAGAGGACCATGGGAGCAGATCTGGTGGCTGCATGCCCCACTGCTCCTGTGACTTCCCACATGGGCCCTCTGGAGAGTGACCTTTGGGTTCTCATTTCTCTGTGACCTGGGAACATTTGAGGACATTTGTGAAGGACTCACTGTGTTTACAGTTCCTTGTTGGATTCACTCCTCTCTAGCCTAGCTTCTTGCGTTCTGCCCATGAATGTGTCTCTACCATAACCTTTACCCAGTGGCTCTTGGGAGAGAGATTAAGCTGGAAACTCTGAGGTGGGCAAGTGGATGTCTGCAAGTTTGATTTTTTTTTTCCTTTGATTTAGAATAGCTTCACTTTCAGTGATTGTGAACAATGGATAAATTCCCAAATAGGAAGTGGAAGCCTTCTTAGCTCCTGGATTATTTTGTTTTTGAGACAAGGTCTCATGTAGCACAGACTGGCCTTGAACTAATCCTTTGCCTCCATCTCCTTGCTTTTGTAAAGTTTTATTGGAACATAGCTGTGCTTGCTGGTGAGCATACTGCTTGGCTGCTCCCGCACTCCGGGCCCTGTTGGGTAGCAGCCGCTGACACTGTGTGGCCCTCATGGAAAGCTTATTGCCCATCCTCTTCCACAGCTGTGCAGGCCCTGGCTTCTAGGTTCTGACCAGGTTTGAAGAACCAAGCAGGGAAGGGAAGAAAACTTCAACACATTGAGATTCTGAGCTGTCTGCCTGCAGGATCAGTGTATATGCCATGTCTGTTGGGAGTTAGGTCATTGCATAACTTTGCTGAGGATGTTTGCAGAAAGCATCTGCTTTTTAGAGGCCAGAGGCTTCACTAAAAGAACCAGGAAGTGGAGCAGGCCCTGGAGGTGCAGGGAGTGGGCACTGGGCTGGGATGGAAAGCCTGAGCTACTAGGAAAACTTGTGTCTGCTTCACAGAGCCACCAACAGTGGCTCCTGCAGCCCCAAGGGTGACCAGAGTGGTGCCAGGATCTGGGGCAGGGTGGATGCCTGGTGACTTTCAGGCACCCAAAGGTGCAGAGTCAGTAAGTCTGTGCAGCATGAAGGGCTCTGTGTCCTCTGTTCCTGTGACCTGTGGGTCGCAGGGTCAGGGACTGACCTACTTTGTACCCAGGGCTTATGATGGGTAAGCCTTGTTCAGAGTTACCCTTTAAGCCCCAAGTTTTGCCCAGTTGTGCCATGGCTTCCTGGGTAAAGTGTCGAGGATGGGAGAAGTGGGCAGTGCAGGCAGCACCCTGATGGCCTCTCTGTGGCCTCTCGCCTGTCTGAGCAGACTGCCTCCTGATGCTCGTCTACAAGGACAAGGCCGAGCGCTCCAAGGGCCTACGGGAGCGCAGTGGCCTGACCCTGGAGGACATCTGTGGTCTGGAGCCTGGCTTGTCCTACGAGGGCCTGGCCCATACACTGGCCATCATCTGCCTGTCCCAGGCCGTCATGCTGGGCTTCGATAGCCGAGAGGTCATGTGCGCCTGGGACTCCCGCATCCGCTATGCTCTGGGCGAGGGTGAGTAGCCTGGGGGCAGGGTTTAAGGCATGGCTCCAGGGCCCTTCACCAGTGTGGGTTGCAGAGAGGATGAGATTCCAGGGACTCTCATAGAAAAGGTGGAAATGGACAGGTGCCTCAAATGGTACCCTTCTTGTCCCTGACCCCTGTGCTCTGGGTGCAAAGCAGCGAGCCATGCAGGCCCCTTTAGGGATTCTCAGGCCAGGGGTTAGGGTTGTGTGCCTTCGGGGCCATGGACCTGTTGAGGTCTCTAAATAGACCCCCATTAGTTAAAATTCAAAACCTTATCCAAGCCATCTAAGGGGAGGGACCTCTCCAAATTCTGTCCTTTGCTTCCCACGTGGGCCGTGTGGCAGGGTGTAGGGGAGGTGAGGGTGTCAGGAGCGGGCTGACGGGAAAGAAGGGCAGTGGCCAAGCCGAGGGCGAGCGGACAGGTGACCTCCTGCAGCCTGAGGGTGGGCTAGGTGAGAAGGAACTCCACGCCACAGCTTGGAGGACGATGAGGTGACACTGAAACTAGGGTCCCTCTGGCTTTGGGGGCTGGAGGTGAATAGGCAGGTGGGTTACCACGGGCTCACAGGACCCTGGACTGCCTTCAGGGTACGGTGATCTGAGGAGAAAGGGGGTGAAGGGACTGTGCTTGTGACCATGGGCCTCTAAGGAGCTTTCCTAGGTACAGGGCTGAGCTCAGGGAGCGAATGGGACCAGAGGAGACCAGGATTGCACCCCGCTACCTCCGAGCATGCTGCTCTCAGGTAGTGTGTCAGCCACGCTCTCCTGTGAGTCCTGCCTGAGGCTGAAACATGCCTCACTTTCTCCACCGGTGAAATGGGACCGCACCAGCTTCCCCAGAGAGATAGATGAATGCATCTCACCCAAAGTCTATACTCCCTGGAGCCCCTGCGGCCACACCTGCCTAGTTAGAATGGTGTGCTGTGGGCAGCGGTCAGCAGTCAGTCCCTTCAGAGGACTTGCTTGCTTCTGACTGAGAAGATTCTTAAAGATGGAAGGGGATGTAAGTGGGCCCCCCACATGAGGGTATCCTTTACACTCAGTGCCGCCTAAGGTGTGCCAGTCACTCCTCAGTTGAGCAGTTACAAGGACAGGGTCCTGAGGCAGTGCACTCCCTTCACTAGCCAGCCCCTCGAGTGCTGCCACTCTGCCCCTCCTCACGGTGATGCCTTTTTGCTCCCTCTCTGGTCCTCAGTGCATAGGTTCCATGTGACAGTGGCTCCTGGCACCAAGCTGGAGAGTGGCCCAGCCACCCTGCACCTCTGCAATGACATCCTTGTCCTGGCCAGAGACGTCCCTCCAGCTGTCACAGGGCAGTGGAAGCTGTCTGACCTCCGGCGTTACGGGGCTGTGCCAAATGGATTCATCTTCGAAGGCGGGACCAGGTGTGGGTACTGTAAGTATACTCCATGCAGGGGTCACTGGGGACCACTTGAGCTGGCCAGCCTGCACATGCTGGCTTGACTGACTTCTCCGAGACCTGATGGGAGGCTGAGTGTTGTGTCTTTACTACAGGAGGAAGGCTGGCATGATGAACTGCTTTGAGCCTGGGCTCCCTGTTGCTTCTCCCTTCCTGGGGTGGGGAGGAAGCTTGAGGCCCCTTGGGGATGGGAGGAGGGATCCTGGCAGCTCCAGAGCACAGCTAGTGTGTGGATGAGGTCATAGAGTGTATTCATTCAGAGTCCCTCATATTCATTGAGAAAAGTACAGAAGAATAAGCTCCTGAGAACATGTGACCTCCTGTTGTCAGTACTACATGCCTATTCAGACACATTCACTAAGAACTTCAAGGCTGGATGTTGTGCACATGCCTTGAATCCCAGCAGAGAGGTAGGAGGATCACCATGAGTTTGAGGCCATCCTGAGACTACATAGTGAATTTCAGGTCAGTCTGAGCTAGAGTGAGACCCTACCTTGAAAAATGAAAAAACAAAGCAAAACATCTTTCAGCCACCATGACCCCTGGGAGGCTCAGAGCTACCTGAATATCAGAGCTGAGATGGTTATGTGTTGGAAGAGTGGTCATGACCTTTGGGGGTGTGAAGCTCTGTCCCTGAACTCTGAGAGCTGTGCCATGCAGGCCTAGACTTGTGCATGACCAGGGCGAGTGGAGTGCAAAGACCAAGGTGGCACTGAGCACATAGGGTTTCAGACACCAGGTTAGGTGCCCCATGGGTGGCTGGTGCTTGGAAGACGGCGAGGCTCATCACACTGACTTGGAGGTGGTTGCCTGGTCACTGTAGGAGTGGGCTTTCCAGTGACTTCCTGCTGTAGGAAGAAGTGGGGCCCCCCTCTTCTCTCCTCTGGCCAGCTGCTTATTCTTGCTAGCTGCCCACGGCACTTGGCCTCTTAGAGACCTGGACTCTGGTTCTGAGGTGAGCACTGTCAGAGTGCTGGGTCTGGGGTAGGGCGTGCCCGTCTCTTTGAGGATCCTTCATAGCCACCATACCTTGGGTGGAAGAGGGGATGGAGACCAGGCATCTGGGACTCCCTACCTTCCCTGCCCTGCACCCATCCTGTCAAAAGTGCAACCCCGGGCTGGAGAGATGGTTTAGCGGCTAAGTGCTTGCCTGTGAAGCCTAAGGACCCCGGTTCGAGGCTTGGTTCCCCAGGTCCCACGTTAGCCAGATGCACAAGGGGGCGCACGCGTCTGGAGTTCGTTTGCAGAGGCTGGAAGCCCTGGCGCGCCCATTCTCTCTCTCTCCCTCTACCTGTCTTTCTCTCTGTGTCTGTCACTCTCAAATAAATAAATAAAAAAAATTATAAAAAAATTTTTAAAAAAAGTGCAACCCCAACCCACTTAG
Organism: Jaculus jaculus; assembly: GCF_020740685.1. Lineage (NCBI taxonomy): Eukaryota > Metazoa > Chordata > Mammalia > Rodentia > Dipodidae > Jaculus > Jaculus jaculus. Next base: position 59,233,483 of record NC_059112.1, read on the forward strand.
GGGTGTGAGGAGGGCATGAGGTACAAGTGGGAGGGCTTAGCCCCAGTCTAGCATGACCGGGTTAGATGTGGTCTTTACCAGGCACCAGGTCTAGTGCCTCATCTCTCTGGGCCAAACAAATGCAATCAGGGGCGTGGGTTTCACTGGCTGCTGCCTGGGTCCTGTGTTCTGCAAAGGCTTAAGTGGGGTGGGGCAAGGGCATTCGAAGTGTTTAGCAAAGGGATAAATGAGGACATGGGATGAGACCCAAGTTCCTGTTGGGGTGCAGGGACAGTGTGACTAGCAGATTCATGGGGAATGCCACTACTGCCCCTGCCAGCTCTGAGGCAAGATGGGCCACCCCAAGCACTGCCTGCTGGATGAGTGCTTGTTAGGCCTCAGGAGCCAGAGATGTGGGATAATCTGCAGCTAGGCTGGTGGGATGGCCAGTTATCCCCCTCTGTCACATGGTGGTCAGGGACTACAGACTAGTCACTCATGTAACAGCTTCTCCCTCTGGGGAGCCCCTTGATTTGGGGGCTCCCGGAGCCACCCTGAGTGAGCACAGCAGAGTCCCTGCTTCTCTCTGTGGAATCCCCGGACATAGGTGGGAGGGACTCTGGCTAGTCTTGGAATCTGCTCATTTTGTCTGGAGTAGAGTATAATAGAGCCACTGCCATCTCTGCTGTGGAGCCTCGGTGCTAACAGTTCCATCGCTTGGTATGGATGGACTCTTTTCTGCTTGCCACATCTCTGACATTGTGTGACCCTCCTGAAAGGGCAGAAGCCTGACACTGGTCTGTGGTAAACTATTCAGGGCCAGCCTAGGGCTTCTGAGAAAGGTCCTGAATTAGCTCCTTGCTTGCAAGAAGTTGCTTGGACTGGCCGTGCCTGGAGCTGGCTAGTCCGAATCATGCTTTGTGGCGAGCACTTTTGGGAACTCTCCCTGTGGCCCAAGCCCTGCTTAGCTCCCCAGACCGCTGACAGTGGGAGAACACTGTCGAGGTCCATTAGCTGGCGATCCTGAAGGCTAGGCTGGAGAGACTGGCTGGGCCAGGCCCTCTGTTCCTAGGTCTTCTTGGGTTCTATTTTTCTACAGTGATAAGCTTCGCTGCTCTGTTTTCTATAAACTGATTTCTAGATGGACATAGAGACAAGTACAGCCAAGCCATGACACCCTGATGCAACACAGGGCTGGTGGCCAGAACAAGTGGCTGGAAGTCTGTGCATCTGTCACACATGTAGGCAGATCTAGACCATCCTGGGAGAGGAGCCACAGTCCAGTATGGCTCAGGGAACAGTGGTGCCTGTGTCCTGGGGACACGGTAGCAAATGACCGCACTAAAGCAAGCACAGCCTGGGACCAACAGTCCCAAGGAAGGAGTTGGCAGGACCTTACTCAAGGGGTCCTCAGGCTTTTTTCTGCTTGGGGCTCCCCATGTCTTTGGCTGATGGCTACATCACCTCCATCTTGGCTTTGTCTTTCTCTCTGCCTCTCATGAGGACTGTTGCTGGTTACAGGGACAGCTGGATTGGCAGAATGGCCTTGTGTCCAGATCCTATGCAAGCCACACCTGCAAAGACCCTTTCGGTTTCCAGATGTGAACATGTCTTTTAAGGGCCACCATTTAGCCTTGATGGTTCTAGAATTTGGGTCATGGTGAGCCTATGGCTTGTCCACATCAGGTTTGGAGGATAGAACTGGAGGGCATCATTGGAAGGTTCTGGTAGATCTTGAGGTATAGAATTACTAACATTCTTTCCCTCCCCTAGGGATAGCCCCCAGCCTGGCCCCGGTCACTCCAGAACTATATCCTGCATTCTCACCCCAGCCAGCTCCTCAGAAAGCACAGGGAGAACCCTGTTGACCTGGAATTTACAGTTGCAGGCTGGCCTCGAACTCACAGTGATCTGCCTACCTCTGCCTCCTGAGTACCAGGAAGAGGGGCAGGGACATACTGGGCCAGATATTAAGGATGAGAAGTTTCTGTAGAAGATCAACTCAGAAAGTCCTTCTCTGCTCACCCCCTGCCATATCTGTGTGGGCCTCACCTTTTCCTCAGAGGAGCAATGTCACTGGATGCTAAGAATTTAGCAGGTAGCAATCCCAAGCTGTCCTCCAACATGGGGTCAGAGCACCTTAATGGCCCTCTCTCAGGGACCATGCCCATCCTGGCACTCCTGTCAGCAGAGCCTCCTCAGAGCATCCCAGGGAGTACATCTTGGAGGTCTGTTTCCATTTTCTAAGCATTGCCTCTGGCCTTAACACCACCTTACTTGGGATCATGGCCATAGGGATTTGTGGCCTTCTGTGGTGACATGCTGCCTGGATACAGTTTGAATCCTATGGCCATATATGATTCTGACCCACAAAATCAAAACACATTTCCATGGGTCCTCCCAGACACGGGGCCTTGGGAGAAAGGCAGGAGGAAGGGGCACTGAGGGACTGGAGGCTGGCTGGTGGCCCAGGCCCAGCCCCCGACCCTAGGAGCAGTGTTGGAAATGACATCAGTAGGTCTGTGTTGAGGAGGATGGCATTGTCCTCAGGGTACCGATAGTCTGGAGGAAGAGGCTGAGGGATCTGGAAGATTCTGAGTTTTGTCTAAACAGCACTAGTTGTGGGGAGACCTGTGGGTTCTAGGAGTGTTAACAGGGTAGTGACTGGCAGTGGGTAGCAGGTGGGCAGTGGGAAAGGCTTGCTGAGGTGAGTGGTAGGGTCAGGGCAGAGCAAGGACTCTTTGGTTGTATATGGCCTCAGTCCCACTCTCATGCTTTGCTTCTAGGCAGTGGGGAAGGGGGATGCAGGCATACCAGGCAGGACACAACTGGTCCTGTCTCCTGTTCACAGTGACTCAGTAGGGGTGGGGTAACATTTACAAACTGTGGCCATTTGTTGGGGGTCTGCTGCCTCCAGAGTAGATCCTGCACACACAGCTTAGGCTGTCGGGCCTCTCTGGGTCTGAGACTACCTGTCTTGCTTCTCCAAGCCTGTGGTCTGGTCTCTGTTGTTCCCAGTGGCCTGGCTCTGGGTGGAATCCCCTTGGCTTTGTAGTGATGTAGTGGCATTGGCACACAGGGCCCTCTCAGTGTCCTGGCAGTGTCTGGAGCCCACTGTTAAACAAGGCAAGAATTCACACCAGCCACAGTGGGCTTCCTGGAAGCCTCTCCCATGGGCACTCAGAGCAGGACCCGTGTAGGCCCTTGTGTGTGCTAGCTCCCTGGCTTTGTCCCTTGGGGCTTGTGGTCTAGTCCCGTTTTTCAGATGAAGAGACTGAGGCACGGGCTACCCTGGTATTCATGGGACTGGTGGAAAAGATGATCCAGCCACATGCTGCTCCTCATCTACACGGCTCCCATCATGGCAGGTGGGCCATGGCTGCTGCCCTGTGGCCTCCATTCCTGGTATACCAGCTCTTCCTCTTTGGCAGAGAGTGGGCAGCAAGTCAGGGGTGTACGGAGCAGGAGTAGGACCAGCTGCCCAGTAATTAAGACTCTGCCAGCTGTCAGCAGCTGCCATCTGTGTCCTCTGGGGCTAGTTTGTTCTGGGCAGAGCAGGCGGCCTAAAAGGGCAGGTACAGTGTCCCCTGCCCTCTGAGATGGGCCAAGTTGCCTCTTAGGGACAGTGGAGACCATGTGCCTCAGTTTCTCCCTGTCAGTGTGTCACAAACCCTGCTGTCACCATCATTTTAGTGGTGTTGATGGTTTGTGCTCATGCTGGGCCTCAGCTTTCTCAGCTGTGCCGGGGAGTGGCTGTCAGCTCCCACGGCACCGCCGCGCCTGCAGAGGCGCTGTGCAATGGCAGTGGGGCTCATAGTCACCCTTTGCTTTCCGGGCTATGAAGGAGCATCCCATGCCTGAGGAGGAGTGGCCTCAGTTGGGCCTCGCAGGACTTTCACGAGTGGGCAAAGGTTCTGTGAGTGGCCCTGGTGAGGGTGGAGCCTAGTGACAGGCTGACAGGGTCTTTGGCTGAATGCTCTTGAATTCTGTGTGTGTGCATGGTGTATATGTGTGCTGTGTGCGGTGTGTGGTGTGTATGTAGCATGGTGCATGTGCGTGTGTGTGTCCAGGAGTCATGGTCGCAGTGATTGTGAGGACTTTGCCAGAACACAATCGTTATCAGCTGAGCAGGCTCCTCAGTGTCCCAAGAGCTCCTCATCCTCATGTTATCTACTGCAATGTTACTGTGGCCCCCAAGCATGGCAACTATTCCATTTCTTATAGTTCTGAGGGTCAGGGATCTGGGTAGGGCCCAGCAAGACAGCTTTTCTCTGCTCCACCAGGTGCTGACTGGGTCACTTGGGTAGAGGCACTGGCTGGGACTTCGGAAGTCAGCATGGTGGTTGGGGCTGGTGGTTGGCAGGGAACTGCAGTCCGTCTGTCTGGTAGTGTAGCCCAGGCTTCTTCACAGAGTAACTGGGTTCAAGAGGGCAAAAGTGGGTGCTGCCAGACCCCTAAATGGCCTCAGCCTAGAAATGGAAGAGTGTTACCTCTGCCACTTTAGACCACTCAGAGGAAACCTCAGGCTGGCTGGATGCCGGGGGGGGGGGGGGGGGGGGGGAAGAGAAGCTAGCCTATCTGGATGGGCAATTGTGCTCAGGGCAGAGAGGAAGGGTGGTGGGGAGCTGGGCCAGCCCCACCCTTCCTAGAAGCACAGCTGGCTGTTGAGCAGTGCTGAGAAGGCCCCTGCGGGCGTCTTTCCACCCACATCTATGTGTGGCTTCTTTAGCTGTGGCACTGGAGGCTCTGTCTCAAGGTCTGGGGTCTGGGACACAGATAAGATGAAGAACATCTCAGGGTGAACTGACAACTTATTGAGATGAGGTTTGGGGACAGGGCCAGGAATGACATCATAAAAGGGGATGCCATGTCTTAAGGCTGATGGACATTGTGGTAGGCTAAGGAGTGTGGCTAGACAAGGTGGCTACCTCCTAGGGAGGCTATCATCCAGGGGGCTCTGGATAGTCCCTAGATCCTTAGTAGGTGAGAAAATATGAGGGGACATGGTAGAAGAGGGAACCTGTAAGTGTTGTGTCCTCAGAAAGCATTACCCCTAGGCTTTGAGGGACTAGGCAGACAAGCCCTTGGAGATGGGTATGGCTTGTGGGGGTCATAAATGGGGTGGTTGGTGGGGATGTCAAGTGGGCATTGGGGGCCCAGGCTGGTGGTTGTTGGCTGTCCAGCTGACCACGCGTCTTCTAGGGAGCGTGACACTCCGCAGACGCCCCAGTGGAATGCAGTGCCGGCTCCACTCCCTTCGGTAATGTGGTTTTTTATAGTCGGGGGACTGATTGTCCCTCAGCCTCTGCCAGCTGTCTGTAAGCTCAGGATTAGAGGCCTGGCCTTTTGTGAGAGCTGGGGCCAGACTGGCTGAGCCCTGTATTGGATGGGTGGTAGATGGGGACAGAGAACAACCATGGGATGTATCGTGCAAGCTGGTCAGAAGATGATGGCTGGAATGACAGAAAATGCACTACCCTCTGGCTAAGGCCATGGTACTATGCTTGCCCAGCCCAGCGCAGCCCAGCCCACAGGACCCGTCCACCTAAAAGGGCTTGTCTGGTCCTCTCTGTGGCCTTGTGGGTGGGCACCAGGGTAGACATTAGCTTCTGTTCCACATCCACCTCTGCTCTCGTAGCCCTTTGCCCAGAGTGAAACCAGTTCTTTAGTGCCAGTCCCAGGTGGGCCCCCTGACCTAGGCTTCAGCCCATCTCTCAGCTTTGACCACACACAAGAAGATTGTCTCTCTTTTGCCCTCATTTTGCTCATCTCTAAAGCAAGAATGATTTTGCTTTGGGACATTACCTGGAGCTTCCATAGTCACAGGTGCTGTGTACTCCAGGTTACACCCAGGGAGACAGTAGCCTTCATGTTATGGAATCCATGGCTTCAGGTTGGTGAAAATGGACTGTGATAGGAGGCAGAGCAATTGGCATGGGGCCGTCTCTGTCCTCGGCCCTTTCACCAGCCACACAGAGCGGCCTCTGCAAGTCCTCCTCCTGCTCTGCCCCTTCCTGCCTTTCTTTGGGCAATGGCAGAGGCCTGGAGCAGGGAGAGATTCTTGTGTGCTGACGAGGTGCTGAGTGTCCCCCCTCCAGCCTTGGCTCAGCAAGTGGGCACAGCCAGCCTGGCCTCCCATTCACGCAGCCAGGGAGGGATTTCATTCACCCTTGGATGGGGCTCAGACCTAGTGGGAGGGCCAGCCAGGTGCCTGGTGGCACATGGCCTGGGGGCACCCTCCTTGCTGACTTCTTGCTGGGCTTCTCCTGGGTCTGGAGCTCCCTCCCCCTCCCCCCCCAGTAATCCTGCACTGATGGCACGCAGATTCTTCCTTCTGCTGAGTGGGCAGAACGGGTGGAGCCATTCCTGGAATGTGCCCATGACCTCAAGGGTACACCTTTACCCTGTGACCTCCAGGAAGAGGGATGTCACTTAAAATATAGAGAACATTGTGTTGGTCAGAGTGATGGCTGATCATTTGTGAAGTGGGTACAACAGACTGTACCACAAATTGGACAGACATTCACAGGTAATTCACCAGAGTCCCAGGTCAGTCAGTCCCGTTGTGACTGATGTCAGTGATGGCCATGCTGAGATGGGAGCCCGAGTTCCTGAGGACCTGAGGGAGCCATCCAGACCCGCCTCACCTGTGTGCAGCACAGAGGGGTGGGTGGGTGGGGGATGCATTGGTACTCTGGAGCAGATGAGCAGCTGGAATCCTGGCAGGCAGAGGCCATAGCATGTCTGCCTGCTGCTAGGGCTTGTGTGCGCCTGTCCATGGAAGTTCCGTGTGTGGGGCCAGAGACCATCCTTGGTAGAAGTCTCAGACAGTGTAGTCAGGACAGGATGCTCTTGTGAAGTGTGGGACCACTATGTTCTGGCCATGCCATGTGGCGTGGGAAGTGTGACCTGGGAGGGGCACATAGATAGCACTGTGCCACGGTTTGCCCTGCTAGTCCCCAGGCACTGCTGAAGGGGCAATGCTTAACCCAGTGCCTCAGGGACAAACTGCTGCAAGTGGAGGACATCACTCCTTTAGGCTTGGTCCAGGGGTACTGGGGTGCTGTGAACTAGGCACCCTGACTGCCTTGGCAGATTCCATGGCTGTGTGGAGTGGAGAAAGCATATAGGGAGTCTGGGGCTCTAAAGACGTGGCTTCATGGGGAGGTGTGTTGGATCATAAGGATTTGGGCTGGAGTTTGCTCACTTTTCCCGTACCATACCCTGGAGCCTGGCTGCTACTCTGGGGATCCTTCTAACCTGCCCTAGTGCTGGGTTCACTTCTGTGTCTCTGTCTTTCTACAGGGGCTGGGGTCTTCTTCTTGTCCTCAGCTGAGGGGGAGCAGATCAGCTTCCTGTTTGACTGCATCGTCAGAGGCATTTCCCCAACCAAGGGCCCCTTTGGGCTTCGGCCGGTTCTCCCAGGTGTGTATGAGGATAAGGTAGGGAGGGTGCGCTGGGAACTCGTGGTTTGTTTCACCACCCCTGTGAGGTGGCTGCTCTTTCCCACCCACAGCTAAGAATCCCGGAGCCTGCTGGCTTGGGAGTGTGATGCATCAGCCACTGAGCAGCCAGAGGCTTCCAAGGGAGTTAGCTGGCATGTTTCAGGCCTGGCTCTAATGTGTACCTCTTCTCTATGAGCCTGAGCTATCAGGACACTTGGGCCTGAGGCCTTCTAGCTGGTCCAGGCAAGCCATAGCTGCATGGGCTGGGCAGTAAGAAGCCTGAGGTCCTGGAGGATCTGAGCTCCATGAAGGGCCTGGTCCCAGGTCACTGGCACGAGGGCAGCTGGTCTGACTCCCGCTGAGTGTCAGGACCATGGTGTCTGGTGGAAGTTTTCAGGCTGCCTCATGAGGTCGCTTCACAAGGTGGATGTGAGTGGGGGTCTCAGGATGCATTTGAAGTACACCCCTCTTTAGTGTGCCTCTTGTCCCACCCCAACCCCCTGCTGTGGCCATGGAACCTTACTTTAGGAGTTCTTGGTCAGCTAAGCTGCTGTATCTAACAGGTTCATGGCCTGGACATTGAGGGACCTCCAACTGTCCTAGAAATCCTTCTGCCAGGACCTGAGCTGGGGTCTCATACGGAAGGTCTCCAGTGAGAACATGGTCTAGATGTGGCCACATGTCAGCAGTAATAGATCCCACACACGTGGCTTGCAGCCATGGGAGGGCAAGGTGACAAATGATGAACCTTCTACACCAGCTTCCCAACCTCAGAGCAGCGAGTGGGACAGCTGCTGGAGAGGTTGAGGCTCATTGCCTGCTCTGTTGGATGGTGCAGCAGCGCCCTCTGCTGGAACATTTCTGCTTTGCAACTGCAGTTGTACATAGAAATTACAAAGGCATGGTGGACCATGTATTTCTCCCAGTTATACTGGGCCTGGGGTAATTCGGCTCCCTTTAACGGGCAATTGGTGCAAGTGTTGTTGGGCATAGCATTGTTCAGAGAACCCTGGAAATGAGATGCGCCCTACCACAGGCCCCTGTCCCCTGGTGTCCCCAGGCAGGGCCATTGGTGATGGCTGGTGGGTGGTTTGGTTCATTGGAAGTCACAGGTTGTCCTTGTCAGATCATGTAGGAGTGTTTAAACAACCCGATCAGGCCCTGGACCCCCACCAGGGGTGCTCTGCAGTAGTTGCCTCCCAGACGTCCTGTCCAGGTGGGGAGCCAGGGGCTTGGCTCACCCTGATGTCCTAGGCACACGTGGGCATTGCATTCCACAGCTCTGCGGGGTAGACCCTGCAAGAAGATATATAGGCTGGCAGGCTTTGTCCTTTATGCTTGGCTGGCATGACATCAAAGTCCCAAGGTTGTGGGGAGGTGGCCCCTGGGGTGCATCACGATTGGGAAGCAACCTCACTCTGCAGGCTTTCTAGTATTCTCTTGGGCTGACCCTCGCTGCTGCTGAATCCTCCTTTGCAGACAGGACGAGGGGCTTGGGCACGAGTGCAGGGGCTGGAGTCGATCAGCATCTTGCTGCCCACCTGCTTCAAGATGGACATGAGCCAGAGGTCATGTCCTGCTGTCACGAAGGGCCACTGTCTGAACCCTCTGTAGAGCCTGCCTATTAGGTCCCTAACTCTGTGATGTCACTGTGCTGTCCGAAACCTGTCCTTGACTGTGGCCAGGAGTGGTGCCTTTGTCCTGCTCACTGGAAGGTGTGTGTGTGTGTGTGTGTGTGTGTGTGAGAGAGAGAGAGAGAGAGAGAGAGAGGAGCGTCATTACAGAGCTGTCAGGTCTGATGCATAGAGCACTTTGGCTTTCAGGAGTCCTGGCTGGGGGGTGGCTGAGTGGGCTGTCTGTGGGGGTTGTGGCCTTGGGAGAGTGGCTGGAGGCTCGGCATAGGCCTTGCCTATCTGCACACTTGCAGCTGAGGGAATGAGGAAGCTAGAAACCAACCACAGAAGCCTCCCTGTTGGTGGAACTTCGCTGTGTGCTCGGAAGTGTTTCTGGGGGCGACTTCTCTAGATGGCGGTGGACATGGAGGGGTGGGGAAGCAGGGTCTGCTGCCTGCGTCCTGGTGGCCTCTCAGCCCAGTGTCCATATCACCAAGTACTTCCGGCAGGCCGTGGGTGCCCAGCTGGTGCATGAGAGAATAGAGTAGCAAGCCCCATGAGGCTTTATGTCCTCCAGAACTGACACCAACAAAGATATGGCTCAGGGTGGCAGATGCTGAGGATCAGCAAAGGACTCCACCCAGCCCGAAGCAGCAGGAGCTGCAGGACTAGAGTGGCATTTTACTGAGACCAAAGGGGAACCTGTGGGAAGTGGGTATGGTGAGTCAGGGGTGAGCTAACCTCTCCTGGGTCAGGGACCAAGGAGGTGCTGACTATCAGCGAGAGAACACTGCAACTTTGTGGAGGTGGGGAGGGGCCCAGCTGTTTTAGTTGGGACATGGATCAGGGCTGGGCAGATGGGGGGGTCTTGGCAGGTGGCTTGGGTATCTTGAGCTTGGTGCATAGAACCTGGGCTGAGGTGGGAAGGGCTGGCCTGATCCATGAGCCCCTTGTGATGGGGCTGGGCCAGGGTGCACGTGGCTCTGAAGGCAGTGGACTCATCGGATGTCCTGGCAGTGTGGGGTGGGGGCTGCAGGTGGGGGCCTCACTGACCCTTCTCTCTGCTTCAGACCCAAGCCCTGGCGGGGCCTCGGCCTTGGCCTCAGAGGAGCGCGTGGCCCAGGAAGCGCTGGAAGCCCTGCAGCTGGAGAAGCGGCTCAGTCTGCTCTCCCACCCCGGCCGGCCGGGCAGCGGAGGTAGGACCGGTGTCAGCCTGGGCTGCGCTGCAAGGCCTTACTAGAAGGCCACCTGCCTGCCTCTCTGCTCAGGCTGCGGGAGTGTCTTTGCACACACATTTTCCCCTCACCCATTCTGTGCATGCAGCTGTCCATCCTTCCACCCTGCCTCCTGCTCATTCCTCCTTGTCTCCATCCATCCGTCCGTCCGTCCATCCATCCATCCACCCACCCTTACTCATTCGTGCCTTCTCTCTTCATTCATCCACATGCTATCCCACACACATGTATTAAGTGCTGACAGAAGGCTCTGATGGGAAGTGCAAGCTGGGAGGAATTCTTTTCCACCCACTAGCCATATGGCCTGAGCAAGGCTCCTGGGCTTTAGTTTTACTGTCTGTGTTCTGACAAAAAGCTCACAGCTGATGGAGCTGGCTGCCCAGGAGCAGAGTCCCCTCCTCAACTACTGTCATAGAAGATGGATGGAGGGGGCTGAAAGCCCAGCCAGTGGCAGCTGCGGCTGCAGGATCGTAGCTGGTTTGGCAGCCAGAGCATGGGAACTCTGCTGCTCCTACCAGTACCCTTTTGTGCCTGACCTCCCAGAGATACACAGTGGGACAGTGGTCACTCCTCCTGAGTAACGCCCCCCTCCCCAGCCCAGAAACAGGAAATCTAGAATTTGCAATGAGCTGTCTTACCTTCTTGTGGATTCACTGTGGTTTCCATTCAGGAGCCTGGAAAGCGGATGGGGCAACCAAAGATTAGCATGGTTTTTCATGCTCACAGCGTGAGGGGAAACAGGGACCTGACAGGGTAGGAGGGCAGTGAGGCAGGCCTCGAATCCTAGGCATGTTCCTGTTCCTAAGAGGCTCGTGGTGCAGTGGGGCAGGGGAGGCCAGAATGGAGAAAATGATTTCAGAATATGGTGCAGGCCAGCTGGGCAGTCAGGTGTGTGGTATGATGCTGGGGAAGGATAAATTGCCCCAGGTCTTGGCTTGGGAGCAGTTTACAGCTCTATGGTACGGAAGTGCCAGAGGCTGCAAAGAGGGACTTGTCCAGCCCATATTTTAGGAGATGCCTGTTGCAGGGGTGGACTGTAGGGCGGGAGGCCAGGAGGCCAAGTGGAGAGGATCAAGCTAGAACCAAAGTGATGGCCAAGGGAGAGGGCAGGGCTCTAGGGGGGGCTGACATTGAGAGAGGAATGGGGGCTGGAGAGATGGTTCAGTAGTTAAAGATGGCAAAGCTTAACAACCCAGGTTTGATTCCTGAGTACCCACGTAAAGCCCGTTACAAAAGGGTTGCATGCATCTGGAGTTCGTTTGTAGAAAGAGGAATGGGCCATGGGTGGGGTGAGACAGGGCTGACCTGGGGATCTTGGCTTTCTGCTCCAGCCTCCAGGCCTGGGGGTTGGGGAGGGGCTGTGACAGTGCCGTCACGGGAGTCCCCAGCAGCCTCAGCTTCTGCTTTCATCTCAGGGGACGACCGCAGTGTATCCAGCACCTCTTCTGAGGCGAGCCACTCGGACATCAGCGCCAGCAGCCGGCTCACTGTGTGGCCGGAGCAGTCCTCATCCTCGGCTGGCACATCACAGGAGGGGCCTGGGCTAGTGGCTGCCCAAGCCCCAGGGGGAGCTGTGCTGGGGCCCTCAAGGCCTCCCCTCAAGCCTCTGCGGCCCCGGCAGCTGCAGGAGGTCGGCCGCCAGAGCTCCTCTGACAGCGGCATCGCCACCGGCAGCCACTCCTCCTACTCGGGCAGCTTTTCGTCCTATGCTGGCAGCAGCGTGGACGTGTGGCGGGGTGGAGAGGAGTTCGGCTCCATGCTCAGCCTGCCCCCAGGGGCCAGCGCATCTGAGCCCAGCCTGTGTGCCTGCCCACCAGGGGCTGCTGAGTACCAGGTCCCCACCTCACTGCGGCACCACTATGACACACCTCGCAGCCTGCGCCAGGCCCCCAGAGACCCAAGCCTGGCCTCACAGGGCAGCTCTGACCACAGTGCAACCGCGGACTTGGGTGGCCAGATGCCCACTGAGTGTACCTCCAGTTGGCTGGGTGCAAGACGGCCAGGACAGGCAATGGAGGCCCCAGGCGGCGAGGCCACGCTGCCCAGCCCATCCCCTGGCGAGCCCTGGGAAGCAGGCGGCCCCCACGCCGGGCCTCCAGCTTTCTTTTCGTCGTGCCCAGCCTGTGGCGGACTCAAGGTAAAGCCCCCTCCCTGAGATGGCAGGCTGGCATTGCCACTGTGGGCTGGATGCCGCCCCTCTGCACGGGAGAGGAGGGTGTAGGCCTCTGCAGACGGGATGCTCTGTGCTGTTTTTTTCAGAAGCCACTGGTGTTCTATAGAGAGACCCTCGGGTAGGGCAACAGTCATAGGTTTGTCCTCCCCGAGGTGAGTGCTGTGGCCGTCAGTGCAGGAGCCCAGGTAGGTTGGGATCAGTACAGCCTCAGGCCCAGCTTCTCCAGCCTTGTCTGCTCACCCCAAGGATCAGGCAGAAAGGACTTGGAGGCGCTGTGCTGAGGGCTGGAATTCTCCATGGGCCAGGCCTCATTCTGCTCTACTGCCTGGGGCCTGGCTGACCGACCCTCCCTGTCATTCCCGGTTATCTCTGCAGTACACAGACACAGCTCCCATCAATAATGACCCGCCACAGCCACTCTGACCCCCTGCTCCGTGAGCCTGCAGCTCCATACACACGGCTGCCTAGGTGCTATGCGTGGTCAGCAGTACGTGTTCAGTCGGCCGCTCCTCCTGCTCTGATACATAACCTGACACACATGGGCACGGTGGGCGTCCCAGCCCACAGGGAGGAAACTGATGCTCAGGAGGCTCCATGACTTGTGGGGTCTGCATCCTCAGACTAGCCTTCTGGGCTCCTGGAGGGCTCTGGCAGGCTGGGCAGAGGTGAGTGGAGCCCTGAGTCCGAGTTGACCCAGGCTCCTGAGGTGAGAAAGCTCCTGCCAGTGCTTGCTTCCTTGTGCCCCTTGTTGGGACCAGGAAGCTGGTGGTTAGAGCCAGGCAGAGGGAATCAGGGCTCCACTGGCATTTGGAGGGCTCTGGCCCTGACCACAATTCACCCCAGCTTCGTGCTTGGACACTACCTATCTCAGGCCATGTGCTCTCCTGAATGGAGCTGCTGTGCTTCCCAGAGTCAGAAGGGCCGTGTGTGGCTGTGCCTACCCCTTCTGCATCCCTTGACTGGCCCCGTCGTGCATTTCTGCAGTTGCCCACCTGGCAGGCTAGCTTACCTGTGACTGCCTTGACTTGGGTCTGCACTGTTGACCGACCATGTTGTTACTCTATCACATTTTTAAAACCGTGACTGTTTGTAATACATTCTTAGACTGGAAATAAAGTTCTCTTTTCTTACTGCCTTGTGTTGTTTCATTTGGCCTGTCTCCCTGCCAGCCCCTTGCCTGGAACGGAAGCCCCAGGGTCCCGGTCCTCAGCCTGTGGACCACAGACAACAGCCTGACACCTGAGTGTTGTGCAGATGGAAGGAGGAGAGCTGGCTCTGAGTGGCTCAGGGGATGGGTGGTGTGGTTTGCATGTGTTCTGTGTGTAGAGTCTGTGCTAGGTGTGGTGTGTGGTCCCACAGGCTCAGGCATAGGGTGGCTCATGCACAGGTGAGGGAGTGCTTTGTCTCCTGGCTGTGAAGGGCTGGCTCTGAGCTCCACTCACCCCTACTCAACCTGGTTCATCTTCTTTGTGCCGAGGCCGAGCTTCAGGGAGTTCCTTCCTGGGAGGCTGCTGTGCCCTGCCTGTCCATTTTCATCTTTGCCCACAGCCCCATTAGAAGCTGGCATGAGGGGTGGGGGGTGGGGGCTTGCTTTCATCAAGCTGGTATGTGGGGTTTGGGCTCAGCCACATCCACTACCTGCTGGTTGGGTAGCCACACAAGTCACTTGTACCTCCCTGAGCCTCAGTTTCCTCCTCCATACGTAGGGTAACCATGCCCCCTCATGGGCTGCCTTGAGGGTCTGATGAGTCTGTGTGTGTGTGTGGCATGTGTCTTTTCACAGGAAGCAGCCAGGTATTCTTCTAGCAGAAGCACCCAGGCTACAGCTCCTGGGGCCAGGGAGCCAGTGGGAGAGAATGTAGGGCGAGGCCCTGCTTTGACCAGAACTCGTTATCTGTTCTCTGCACTTGATCCCCTGGATCTGTCCTTGTGGTGGGCAGAAATGGGCACCTAGGTCAGGAGGGAGGGCAAGGTTGGAGCCAGGTTGCTGGGGCCTCTAAGTTTGTCCTCCATCTGAGAAAAGCTGGCTTGGGCCAGGAGTCCTCACACATAAGAGGAAGGGACCTCTACCCACCAATGCCTTCGGGGACTGTGGCATCTCGTGTGATGGACTGGCTTAGGAGAACAAGGCCCAAGATGGCCTTTTCCTAGAGACCTTTCCCTTACTGGTCTTCTCAGTGTGTGGTGGGTGTGCCCTCTCATTTGGCTATCACAACGCTCTGCCTACTGTGCAGTTGCGGCAGCCCAGGGCCCTCAGCCATGACTAATCTCATGGGACTGGGTGGTTGGTAGAATGGAGGCTTCCCTTCAGGCCAGAGACCTGAAGATGGGCAGGCACTGCCTCTGTCCTTGCTTTCTTATGTGCAACTCCCTTTTCTGGTCACGTGTTCCTGAGTCCTTTGAGCTCCACTTAGGCTCAGGGTCTGGATTGTTCCTGTAACCCAGCCTTCCCTGAACAATTGCCTTCAGTGGGGCTGCTGAGGATTCGGCTAGCCCCTTGCTGGTTGACAAGGGTCCTTAGGGCATCAAAGAACCTTCAGAGACCTGTGTGTCTGACTCATTTCCTGGGTGCTGCTACACGCCCTGCCTGAATCCCCAGTCCCCGAGGCTCTGTTGTGGAAGACAGTGCACTCAGACTAGCCTGGCTTGCCGATGGACCTTCTTGGGCCTGTGACTACCGCCCTCAAGTCTGGCCTAGACCAGTGCTGGGGGACAGATCCTTCTGTATATCCCCCCTGAAAGGTCCCACTACCAAGTTGCCCCTCAGAGTCACCGTGGGGCTGTGATGCTTTTCATGGTCCCTGACTCCAGCCAGGCAGTTCCTGTAGGGTTCAGAACTTTGCATCGCTGAGTTGATCCTCCTCTAATTCCTCCCAGTTGGAGGCTGGAGGTTCCCAGGTACGAGACAATAGATGTGCTCAGCTGTGCTCCTAGCTCCCCCACCTGTCTATGCAGAAGCCTGGGGCTCCTCTGGGGTCAGATTCTGTTTGCAGGGTCAAAGACCTGGGGACACGTCATTCTATAGCTAGTGATTGCCTCTTTTCTCCCCGAGACTCCCATGCCGGCTCTCTGAGCCATGAGCTACTAGAGCACAGGCCAGAACACCAGGGCCAGAGAGTGAACACTGTGGCCATTGTGGGTCACAAAATCTGAGCTGAGCTGCTCAGTTCTGATGTGTGCCTTAGATGATGGGCAGTGGGTTCCAGTTAAAGCATAAGCATCAATTGGGTAGGAGTTGGCCTGGGGTCCCTTTGTTTGTCACCTATCTCAGAATGCCCCTATCCTCAAGTGCCCATGACACCATTGGGATGTCATGTTGAACTATTGCTAGCTGGGTGATCAGGACTGTGGAGTCAGGGAGCAAAAGGGCTGGGCATGGTGGCACACACCTTTAATCACAGCATTCAGGAGGCAGAGGTAGGAGGATGGCTGTGAGTTTGAGGCCAGCCTGAGACTATAGAGTGAGTTTCAGGTCAGCCTGGGCCAGAGCAAGACCCTATCTCTAAAAGTCAGAAAAAGAAAAAAAGAAATCAAGGAACAAAGGGGTCTGGAAGATACAGCATTGGTTCCCAGACTGTAGGTAACCCAGATCCACCAGGAATATGTCACTTTTGGGGTGACCATCCTGGTTCTTGGGGCCTAGTGGCGGGACAAGGGGAAGTGGAGTCCACACACTGAGCCCTGTTCTTTTTGGTCTAGGTTGCCACTGCTTCATCCCCTGGTCTCATGAGGACGTATCCAGGTAAGCACTTGGCTTTGGGCTCTAGTACCTACAGCGCAGCGCTGAGAACAGAGCCGGGGCCTGCAGCTGACAGCCCAGCCAGAAAGTCAGGTGCTGATGAGCAAAAGGTGAAGGCATGGAGTGAAATGGGTGCTGGAGGACCCCTGGTACAGTTGACAGGGTAGGGCAGTGAATCAAGCACAGGTGAATGGCTCTGTGGTGGTGGCCTGTCTAGGAGTGGCCAGTGGACAGCTGGGTCGTGGTCTGTAGTTCTAAAGTAACCTGGGGGGAGTGGTTCTTTCGTAACCTTAAGTGTACCCTAGATAGAGAATAGGCAGGGCATCCCAGCTTCCCAGGGGGAGGGGAGGTCTGTGGAAGGGCACTGGGTGATTTGAGGACTCAGCAGGGAGCATAGACTCATTGGAGAAGCCCAGCTGTCAGTAAGTGAGGGCCAGGAGGGTGCTGGCTCTGATGCAGGGCAGCCCTGGCAGAGAAGCTGCAGGTCAGGGGCATCTGGCCTTTGGCAAAGTGACCAGAGGCCAGAGGCCATTCTGTCCTGTCTTCTCTGTGCAGTGAGTACTGTAGTTTCCTGGGTCTCCTCTTCTTTTTCTTTTCTGTTCTTTCTTTATTATTATTTTTCGAGGTAGGGTCTCACTCTAGTCCAGGCTGACCTAGAACTCACTATGTAGTCTGAGGCTGGCCTCGAACTTACAGTGATTCTCCTACCTAGGCCTCCCGAGTGCTGGGGTTAAAGGTGTGCACCACCATGGCCAGTGTTCCTGGGTCTCTATTTCAGAGGTCAGTGGAACCTATTTGGAGCCAGGCCCTGAAGCTAAGACAGAGCCCAAGCAGACCCCGGAAGACATTGGGGATTGGAGACTGGATGGGAATGAGTGGGCCTGTGAGCAGGCAGGGTCAGGACAGTGGTCCACAAGAGAGCCCCAAGCCTGGCTGGTGCTGAGGTTCATGGGCTGGGGTGCTCAGCTTGTATGCTAGGTCTGTGTGTGGGCCATGGTTCAGAGTATGACCCTGGAAACATGAAGTACCAGCAGTTATCATCTTCTCTGGCTCTCACCTCCCCTAGAACCTCTGGCATTGTACGCTGACTATTCTATTCTAAGACCACAGGGGTGGGCGGGAGTGGGATAGGCACTGTTTGAGGACAGGGCCCTGCCACTGAGTGCAAGGGTAGGGGCACGTGGTGGGGGGGACCATAAGACTGATGGAGGGCATATGTGTTTGCCCAGGGCCAAACTAGGAACAGAGATGTGCCTGTACCATGGCAGTCAGGTGGGTATTTAGCTGCTAGTTAGGGCTACCTGCTGAATACCTTGTTTTCTGCTTTGTTCCAGAAAGCATTTGAGGCCTCTTAAAATAACACTCGCAAATGGTGAAGATAGAATTAAATACCAGAAGTGCTTTGGGCTGGGGCCAGGAGGCACTCCTTTCTGACCACCCTCAGCTGGTCACATCCCTTTGGGGCCAGAGAGAATAGAAAGGGATTCAGCTAGTGATAGTGGAGGGTTGCCCACTGGGGACAGTTCATGGAGCCTTAAAAAGAAGCTCTCTCTGACCTGTGACTCGATGCTGGCTGGTCCAGAACCTTCTGCCTATCTCCCTTTGCTCAGGTGTCCTACTTCCACCCTCTCTCCTCCAGCCCACCTGTCCACACCATCTTGGAAAGTGCAGAGCCAACTTCAGAACAATGTGTCCAGCGTCAGGGAGCATAGCATGCCCCTGCCTCCTGAGGCCTGGGTGCAGCTCAGCTCCCCATTCTTGGCCTGGTGCTAAGGCCTGGCCTCTCCAGCCCTGATGCTCTGTCCAGGCCTCAGCTTGTCTGCATCTTTCCCTCCTTCCCTCAGCTGCGCCCCTTCCCCACCTGCTGGCCCATCCTTGGGAGACCTTCATCAGGCCAGGATGCTATGTGGTCTAGCCCTTCCCCACTGCCTGGGTGGGCAGTACTAGTTCTTTCTCTGCCTACCAGCTGACTCCTTTAAAGGAGGTTTTCTTCCACTGTGATGGATTCTGTAGGGTGCAAATGTTGCAGACTAACAGAAATCCTTTGCCTCAGATCAGAGATTTCCTGGGGATTGAGAATAGAGCTGAGCTGCTCTTTGCTTGACAGGAGCTAAGTCTGCTCTGTAACCTAAGCAAGCAAGACTCTCATCTCAGGAGCAGAGAGATAATGTCCCAAATGGCCCTGCACAGCAGCTGGGCCTCACCATACTCTGGACCTTATGACCTTGGTTGGCCAAGTGGTTGAGATGCATCCAAGAAGTCTGCTAACATGGGACCACCATGAGTCATACTTTCCAGACATGGAGTGCTTCCTGCCCCTCTGAGCTCTGCCCACCCTGAGTTCCATGGGGTTTGTACAAACTGAGCCATGAACTGCCAGAGTACAGGGCAGGACAAAGGGATGGCTTTTTAGGAGAGGATTTGAGGCACTAAGGTATGCTGGAAGGAGGAGGTGCTGTCTTGGCTAGGAACACAGATACAGTTGTGGGCTGTGCTCCCCAAAGGGGGTCCCCATGGGAATATCCCTTGTAGAGGACTTCCCAGAGTCTGTAGCAGGTGGAAAACCGGGGAGAGTAGAGAGAGGGGGCTGGCTAGAAAGGGGGAGGAGAGGTGACTGAGTAGATACAGGAGAAGAGCTAGACAGCAGGCTTTAGGGGTGGGGCCTGAACCATGGAGGGGACAGTAGGTACATCTTAGGATGGGGCTGCATTGGACCAAAGATGGACACTCCGGGAAAATGGGAGTGATGGCATGCTCCAAGGCCCTCCAGAGGCAGAAGGTGGGAGGAAGGGGCTGGACCATGAAAGATGGGACAGCTCTTTGTTGAATGGCCTTTGGGGGACACTAGATTTCCTTGGGATTCACAGCTCATCTCTCCACAGGATCTCTGGGGTTCACGGCTACTGAAAGCTTAGGGCCTGAGAGCCCACACAGCGAGACACCTACCTACGTGAACATACCCATCAGCCCCTCTTCCCGACAGCAGCTTCACTACATGGGCCTGGAGCTACCTGCGGCCAGAGCAGGCGTGCGAGGTGGGTCACCGCAGGAGAGTTAGGGCCATAGCCTTGAACCTTGGCCACAGGCATGTTAGCCCTGGACAGGGAGCTTATCCTACTGGTGCAAACCCGGTCCAGACCCTGCATCTCAGCTCCTTTAGGCTCCTCTGAGGCCTGCAGACCAGCTGTCCAGGTCCTGACAGAGTGACTAGGTGGGTTGGGGTGGAGATGGGTCACAGAGTGCCTGTCAGTCCTGTCACCCGAGGTCACAGGCACCTGCAGGCTGGGTCAGGGGCAGATGGAAGACACTGGGGGCTGTTCCTATGGATTCCACTAACTGTGGGCTGCTTGCAGGGGCCAGAACCTCTGGCTATGCCCAGATTGACATCACAGCCATGGAGACAGCACATCGTGTGGGGGCTCAACATGCACAGACTCGGGAGGAGCGGCTGACAGAGCTGGAGAAGCGGAGGAAGGGAGCTCCGTAGCCAGGCTGCCCTGTCTGGACTCTCTGACACGGCCAGGCAGCTGACCTGTAGGTGATGGTCCTTGTGACAAGGAGCCCTGGCCTCTCGGTTTCTTGGCTGCGTGTTGGTTGGCCATGACTTGGTCTCCTGCTGTAGGGGAGGGTGTGGCTGGTCTCTGTGCCTCAGGGAGAGTGGTGAAATGTTCCGGGTCCACATGGATTCATTCCAATATATAAAAACCACGTGGCAGCCTCCTCTCTCCCACTCGGGCCTCTCACCTCATGGGTGCCCACGGCTGAGCCTTCTTATGGCCTCAACAAGTCCCTCTGGACCTCCATGGGTCACCATGGGGCCCAAGTTTAGGCAGCTTCAGTGCATGGCAAAGCATCCTGGGCTGCAGTTATCCAGTGTGAATTGGGAAGTGTCTGAGATGGGATGCAAACTGCCCTTCCCATCCTAGATATGCTCATAGATGACAGCTATGTCCTCGTAGAGCATTCTGGACCAGGGTGGCACACCCCTGAAGCAGAGGGACCTGTGGGCCCCACCCACTGTACCACTGTGCCCTTGGCTTCTGAAACTGTGGCTGAGATACCACCACGTTCCCATCTTCTCCTGCAGTGTATCTCTGAGCTTCGACAGTGAGTCACCCCCCCCCCCGCTCACCCCTGCTGCCCAGCCGCAGTGTCCTGTGTCTTGGGCCATTATGAGGATAGACCTGTAGCCACTTGTTGGGCACTAGTGTGACATTCACCCCTGTGCTGGGACCTGAGCTCTCTCTCTGCTCTGTTTCTAAGGACCCACTTCAAACAGTCATGTAAATAGTACAAAAATGCTACTGTTTTATTTTTAACTGTGCATTATTCTCCTAAAGGTGTGTGGTCTCTCATGTGGTTCACTGGGCTGGATGGAACCATTTTGATCTTACTACTGGACCAGGGACTGAATTGGGGGCCCCGGTGAATGGAGCTGTTCTCCTTGGTGTTGCTTGGTTGGAGTTTCCATCTGGGCATTTCTCAGTGTGCCCATGGCCCTGGGGAGCCATATGGAAGTTCCCAGACTCAGAGAGCTGATGGGTGTTTCTAGGATGGTGGGCCTGGTGGGAAGAAGTGTTTGCAGAGGGCTCATCCCACAGCCCCTTACATCCATCTTCTGCCCTTGCAACATTTCCCCAAGAAATCCATGGAGGCCCATTGGGTCTCTTGTTGGCTGCTATGGAGAACAGAATTCACTATGTGGTCTCAGGATGTCCTTGAACTCATGGTGATCCTTCTACCTCTGCTTCTGAGTGCTAGGATTAACGGCGTGTGCCACCACTTGCTTTTTTCATAGGATCTCTGGTGTTAGTAGGTTTCACAGTTGGATGTGATGGCACACGCCTTTAATCCCAGCACTTGGGAGGCAGAGGTAGGAGGATCGCTGTGAGTTTGAGGTCAACCTGAGAGTATGTAGTGAGTTTCAGGTCAGCCTGGGCTAGAGCAAGACCCTGCCTTGAAATAAAAAGTAGGTTCCAGAACCCTAGCCCGCCCTGGCCTGCCCTGCAGCCCTGAATATCTGCCTGCTGCCATACCACTGACAAAAGGTGACTGGTGGTGATGGCAGAGACACAGGACATAGAAACCCTAGGCCAGCCAGGCGTTCAAAAGGTGAGTGAAGGTGATGTCAGGGAGGCAGGGCATATAAACCCTAGGCCTGCCAGGTGTTCAGGGGGATGCTTCACCTGGAGAACAGACCCTGGGAGCCATCCTTCTGGACAAGGGCCTGTGATACAGACATTCCAGCCAAGCCTGGTGTGTCTGCATGACCTGGGCCACATCCTTTCTGCACCAGGGAACTGCTCACTTAGAAGGATGAGGGGCTGCAGCAGCCAGTGGCTGTGAGCAGTTAGACTGGGGGTAGTTAGGCTTATCCCAGGATTCAGGCAGACATGGCCAAGGGGGCCTCAGGGAGGGTCTCCCCCATGAGGCCTCGGGAATGGGCAGGCTGCCTTAGATGGGGCTGCTCTGCTCTGACAGCAGCCTCCTCCAGCCAGGCAGCCTTAGGGGAATGCTGTGGCTCAGCCAGTACAGCCACAACACCTGATCTTTCAGAAGCCAACGGAGAGGCCATCTCTGCAAAACTGTCGCAGCCATGAGGTAGAGATCTGCATAGCTGTGGAGATCTTGAGGATCTTGACCTTCAACTCAAGCTTGGGAAGGGTCCTTGGCTCTGACTCCTGGGCTGAGCTCCTGCCTCTGCAGACCCTTGCGTCTGCCCTCTGGGTGCTCTTCAGCATCCCTTCCTCATGCTGTGTCCTCTTGGGTCTTCTCTGGTCTTTGCCCTCTCTTTGGTTAGATCAGGTGCTTTTAGGGTTATGGACCCAAGTCCAGTCCTAGACCCAGACCCTGATGGCGCCTGAGCCACAGGAGGACTGGAGTCTTGGGGATGGCATCTGCTCACACAGGTCCCAATGAAGTCGTGTGCTTGTTCCCATGATACAGATAGATCTGAGTAGGATCCCTCTGCCACCCCCACACTGGCCTTCCACGCTGGAACTGGGAATATGCTTCAAGTAGAATGCTATCTTGAGAAGGCCGAAGATCAGAAAGCTTAAATGCCCATTAATGGGGAACTCTGAGTCACTTGTCATCTACCCAGGTGACATGACTATAAATGGGATAACTTCTACCTGTGCAGGTGGAGGGTGGGTCCTGGAGACAAAGCCTGAGTACAGCGGCTGAGCACAGTGAGGCACGGAGCATCCTGGGATGGGCTATGGGAGGGCTGACTGGGAAGGCAGCCAGGCTGGGAGGGGTGGGGAATTTTTCTTCAAGCTTTCCTATAGGAAATAAGGTCACAGAAGGGTAAAGATAGGGGCCCGTAGGCACCCAGGACCCAGATCAAGGAGTGGGAGGCAGCTGCCTTGTTGCCATGCTCATTTCCATGTAGTTTCTCATACACTACTTTCTCAAGAAGTTTGAAATTTAGGATCTGGGATGGCCAGGATAGCTCAGTGGTTAAGAGTGCTTGCTGCTCAAGTGTGAGGGCCTGAGAAGGCCTGAGACACCTAAGTGTGATTTCCTAGCATCCACTTAGACAGCTGGCCGCTCACACCTGTAAGCCTAGAGTGTGTGTGTGGGGAGGGGTGCAAATTGGAGACTGGAGAATTGTTGGGGCTTGCTGATGAGAAAACAAACAGCAACAAAAATATACTAGCAAAAAATATGGCAACTCTGGGTTGAGACTGCCTCAAGGAAATAGGTGAGCAATAAGAGAACATTGAAAGTTCTTCTCTAGCATCTGCACACATATGCTCAAGGTATGCACACCTGTGCACATGTGTACACACACATACACACACACACATCATACCACACACTATACATATAAATAAAGCAAAAGATTAAGAATTGGGCATGGCGCCTCACATCTGTATTCCCAGCAGAGTCTGGGCTACATATGCAGGAAGCCCTGTTTCAGGAAAAAAAAAAAAGCATGAAAGTTTAAACAGATGACACCCTACAATAGACAGTTCCATGACGCTGGGATGAACATCCAAAGCAGGCACAGTATAGGAGGAAGGGATTTATTTCGAGCTTACAGATCTGGGGAAGGTTCTATCAGTCACAGAGGAAGCTGGCTCCTGTTCATAAATCCAAGCAGAGAGAAAACCATCACTGGCCAACAAACAGCAAAAAGCAGCCAGCACAAACCTGCAGCAAGCAGGACCCCGGAGCTTACACCTTTCTGCACACCTTTGGCTATAACTCAGATCCACCCCCAAACATACCTTTGGGCAGCATCCCAGGATCTGCCCCCAGTGCCACTGCCTCCAGCCAGGTGGCTAGAGACCCAAGTTACAAGCTTTAGTACACCTGAGTCTACGGGGGACATACATTCGAATGACCACACATCCTTAGATAGGAATGCCCATGGCCCATCCCCTCTAAATGCACTGTGAGCAGCTGTGTTTCCACCATAGCTAGTGATCATCTGGTGGTATACTGGGCATGTGGACCATGTAGGGCCACTGGGCATCACTGATGGATGTGGAGGCCCAGGCTTTCATGCTGCTACAAGCAAGACAACTACGTGCTTTTCCAAAGCTGCCTCCTGGCAGGTGGGCTTGCTTTTTCTGCCAGGTACCTATGGTGGTGGGACGTGCTGGGTTGGGAAGCTACTCATCTTTGGTTTCTCTGTTTCTGCCTGGTTTTGTATTCTTCATTAGTTGTAAAGTGTAGCGAGGATCAGGGGAAGGGTACCTTCTGAAAGGGCAAATATAAGGTGATATCTGAGTTCCGTTCCCATCTCTTTTATGAGCAGATTTTCATTTTCAGATGCTCCAATTGTGGGAAAAGGCTCACGAGCCTCAGTATAGTCCTTTGAATAACCTGCTGTGTCTTTTTCTTCCTTCTACTAGGCTGTTTATTAAGACGGCATCACTGACTTATTACACTTGTTAATGTTTCCTATCAGAGACATTTATCATGATTAAAAGTCATGTCGAGGGCTGGAGAGATGGCTTAGCAGTTAAGGTGCTTGCGCCTGTGAAGCCTAAGAATCCAGGTTCAATTTCCCAGAACCCACGTTAGCCAGTTGCACAAGGTGTCGCAGGTGTCTGGAGTTCGATTGCAGTGGCTGGAGGCCCTGGTGCTCCCGTTCTGCCAAAAGTTCTGCCCCCACTCCTGCCATCTTCCTCAAATAAATAAATAAAATATTAAAAAGTCGTATCTACAAGATTTATTTCTAAAGACAGTACCCCTGACTCTCAGCCCTTACTCTCAAATGTTTTAAGACCCTTGTATTATGTCACCTTAGGAACCCACTCCTCCAGGTCCTGTTCATCGACTCCATGCAGACTGAAGGTCATTCTTTCATAAATGAATGCTCCACTCACCTGCTCACCTGCATCCTCTGTACTTTCTGACTCTGGTCAGGCTAACCTTGAGCTTACCTTATGTGACTAAAATTTTCACTGACAGGAGAGCAAGATTATATGTCACTACTTTTCTTTGGTTTTCTCTGGGATGCAATTTTCTTTTTTAAAACTTTTTTTGTTTTGTTTTGTTTTTTGTTTTTCAAGGTCAGGTTTCCTCTAGCCTAGGCTGACCTGGAATTCACTATGTAGTCTCCTGGTGGCCTTGAACTCATGGCAATCCTCCTACCTCTGCTTCTCGAGTACTGGGATTAAAGGTGTGCACCACCATGCCTGGCTTTTTTTTTTTTTTTTAACTCTTTACATAAACTATGGTAATCCCCTCCCACCACCCCTGAACCCATCCTCCACTGTATGCTGCTTCTTTCTGATTTAGTCTATCTTGGATTTTGATGTCATCATGTTTTTCTCCTATTATGAAGGTCTTGGCAGGTCATGAATATCAAGGCCATTTTGTGTCTGGAAGACAGCATTGTAAGCAGTCCTACCCTTTCTTTGGCTCTTATAATCTTTTTGCTACCTCTTCTACAATGGTCCCCGAGCCTTGGAAGATGAGATAGATATGTCTCACTTAGTGCTAAACACTCCACGGCCACTTCTTCCCAGCACTGTAGTGAGTTTTGAGGCATCCCAGTGGTCAGTGACATGTGAAAAGAGAAGCTTCTCTAACCAAAAGTGAGAGCAACATTAACACATAGGCATCAGGCTGCAGAGATAGCTTAGTGGTTAAGGCACTTGCCTGCAAAGCCAAAGGACCCACGTTTGATTCCCCAGTACCGATGTAGGCCAGATGCACAAGGTGGCAAAAGTGTCTGGAGTTCTTTTACAGGGCTAGAGGCCCTGACATACCCATTCTCTCTCTCTCTTTCTGCGTCTATCTCAAATAAGTAAATAAATATTTTAAAATATATGGGCATAGGGTTAGTTAAGGCGTTTGCCTGCAAAGCCAAAGGACCCAGGTTTAATTCCCCAGAACCCATGTTAGCTAGATGCACAAGGGGGCGTATGCATCTGGAGTTTGTTTGCAATGGCTGGAGGCCCTGGCACACCCATTCTCTCTCTCTTCTCCCCCTTTTCTCTGTCAAATAAATAAATAAAAATAAATATATTTATAAAATGTATGGGAATAAACATAAGTGTTTAGAAGGCAACTTGATGGGCATATGTGCATTTAGTCATTACTCACCTAGGGCTAATGACCTCCCTAGCCATAGGCTTTTGACTAGGTAACAAGCATGTATCCCTCCTATGGAACGGGCCTCCAATCCAATCAGAGAGCAGCTAGTTTTCCCCATTGGCACATTTGGCTTGGTTAGTCAGTTGTAAGCCTTGCAGGGTCCACTGCTGGTTAACATTGTTGATGACCTCTCTCCCAAAAGGTTGCATGCAGCATACCTCTTTGCAGCATTCTGACAGCTAGTCAACAGGGAGAAGGTTTCCAGCTCAGCTCCAGCTTGATTTCTCAGTGACCTTCAGCCCAAGCATGTGGAGTCTTCAAAATAGTCCTACCATCTAGTTCTGATGGGAAACCAAGAGCCTTGGCAATGGCCTGTAATGTTTTGGGGACATCAGGGACCACTATGGCCAACAACTCACTGAAAGGTACCCCACCCTTGCACTGAAATTATTCTAACAGCAATCTATGGCTTCTGGGTGTACCATTAGCCACCTCCACAGGATGCTTCTGCCCAAACTCACCCTCTCTTTCTTTCTCTTTTTCTTCAAGGATATGTCTCAGTCTAGCCTGACCTGGAACTCACTATGTAATCTCAGGATGGCTTCGAACTTATGGTGATCCTCCTACCTTGGCCTCCCAAGTATTGGGAAAAAAAGTATGTGCCACCATGCCCAGCTAAACTCTCTTTTTAAACATATATAGCTAGCAAAGAAGTAGGTTTCCATATGGTTTATTTGTAACATTTTAAATTTTGATTAACCCTCCTCTCCTCCATCCCTTCCCCTGACCACACTTAGACCATGGAATATAAATTTCTCTTGACTCACCATGAACACCCCTCTAGTCATATAAATCTCATCTCAAAAGATTGCAGGGCTGGGAGCTGGAGAGCTGGCTTAGTAGTTAAGGCACTTGCCTGCAAAGCCAAAGAACCCAGGTTCAATTCCCCTTGGACCCGCATGATACATGCATCTGGAGTTCATTTGCAGCGGCTGGAGGCACTGGTGTGCCTATTCTTCTCTGCCTTTCAAGTAAATGAATAAATAAAAATAAAATATTTGGGGCTGGAGGGATGCCTTTGTGGTTAAGGCATTTGCCAAAGAACCAAGATTTGATTCTCCAGGACCCACCACATAAGCCAGATGCATAATGCTCTTGGAGTTCGTTTGCAATGACTGGAGAGCCTAGTGTACCCATTTTTTCCCTCTGTCTCTTTCAAATAAACAATTAAAAAAATTAAACGATTCCAAGGCTGGAGAGAAGGCTCAGCGGTTAAGGCACCTGCCCATAAAGCATAATGAGCTGGGTTTGATTCCCCAGTACCCATGTAAAACCGGATGCACAAAGTGTCTGGAGATTTTAGCAGCTAGAAGTCCTGGTGTGCCCATTCTCTCTCTCTCTCTACTGGGCATGGTGGCATGTGCCTTTAATTCTAGCCCTGAGGAGGCTGAAGTAGGAGAATCACTGTGAGTGTGAGGCCACCCCGAGACTACACAGTGAATTCCAGGTCAACTTGGGCTAGAAACAGACCCTACCTCAAAAATCAAAAAAGATCTCAACATGGGCTGCCATTGAATTTTATTTTGCTGAGTCTCTGGGCACCTTGATCTCAGCCCTGGAGACCCATGCACGGCTTTGCACCCAGGCTGCCCATGTTTTCTTGGCTTACTCCTTCATCTTAAGGAGCGCGTCCTCCAGCAGCAACCGAAGACATCAAAGGAAACAGAGATGGAATACTGGAGTAAATCTGGGATCTTACCTGGCTAGAAAGTCAGCTTTCTTCCCTCACTTGGCTGAGGGGAGACTGTTGTCCTCCTGTATTCAGAAGTCAGGGCTCTGTCAGCACCTGAAGGTTGTGGCTCCAGTCACTGCTGCCAACACCTAATGTCACCCTGGCACCTGCTTCTCTGAGCCAGTCTTCCTCTTTTAGCATCTTGTCTCCCAGCTCCTAAATTTCTGTCTTTCGTGTTGTCCCTTGGACCCTGCATTGTGGAAACTCATTCTTAGGTCATGAAAGTTTTCATGAGTTCTTTTTTTTTTAAAAAAAATACTTATTTAATATTTATTTATGAGAGAAAGAGATAGAGAGAACGGGAGTGCCAGGGCCTCCAGCCATGGAAATGAACTCCAAATGCAGTGCCTCCATGTGCATCTGGCATAATGACTCCTCATCTTTATGTTTTCTGCAATCTCTTCTAGATCCCTGCTATTAATTAGATGGTTGGGCCCTTTGCGTTTTCACAACGCCCTCCGCTTCCTTTGCATTTGTGACTCCCCCTACTTTCACTTCTAATCGTCGAGACTTATTTCAACGTTCAGGCATGTGATGCTGAAGGGCTGACCGTTACCAACACTTTCTGTGGTATCCTAGACATGGACACGCTCTGGCCTGAGGAGCTCCTTGGCTGCAACTTATCAAGAGCAAAACATAAAACTTCTGTGCCCACTTGGTAAACTTCCACACCAATGCTGCCATAGCTACCAGCCAGACCATGATAGGTGGCCCTGTCACCAGACACTTCTCATGCCTGTTCCCAGTCAGTACCCACTGGGAGGTAGCTGGCATTTTGGCACTTGTCACAAGATTAATTTTGCCTGGCATCCAGCTTCTCTCGCTCAGCCTCAGGCTGAGACTTGTCCGCATTATTGTACAGCAGCTCATTCCTTTAACGACTGCTCCTGTCTAGCACGAGCCCTCCCGCTCTCCCTCAAGCAGGCTGCACTTGCTGGGACTGCTACGTAAAGTTGCCGCGCCGCTCCTGTGTCTCAGGACACGCCGAGTGGAAGTGCAGGTTACAGAGCACAACAGGGTTCTTTTCTTTCTTTTGTTTTATGAGGTAGGGTCTTTTTCTAGCTCAGGCTGACCTGGAATTCACTGTGTAGTCTCAGGGGGGCCTCCTACCTCTGCCTCTTGAGTGCTGGCACTAAAGGCGTGCGCCCCCACACCTGGCCAGTGTTCACATTTTTAAAGACGCTGCCCACGGTTCTCCAAGGTTCTGCCATTTTGTGTGGCACACCAGCAACAGGAGTCCCTGTGGACACGCAGCCCGGGACCAGGGGACCTCTGAGCTCAGGCACCTTGCAGGGACAAGGGTGTGTGGTGGGACCTTACAAGAGTAGGCATTTCTGACACCTATGTACTCTGAGTGCCTCTGACACTGTTGTATTTCAGTTTTTTGTTCTCAGTTATTTATGTGTCTATCTGTGTCCGTGTGTGTGAGGCCAGGGGATAACCTCAGGCGTAGCACCTCTCAGGATCACTCACTGACTTGAAGCCCACATAATCAGGCTATACTGGTTGGCCAGCAACCCCCAGAGATCCACCTGTCTCTGCTCACCAGCACTGGGATTATAGCCACGTGCCACTTTGACATTTTCACAGTTGCTATGGGGACTACTTCTCCCTCTCCAGCCCTTTTACTGTTCAAAAATTTTTCATCTATTTGCACATATGTGTATGTATGTGCGAGGAACACCAGACATACTGACTTTACATGGGTGGCTTAGGAATTGAACCTGGGATGTCAGACTTTTAAGCAAGTGCCTTTAACCCCTGGGCCATCCTCCCAGCTTTTCTTTTGCTACTTTTGAAAATTAAAGATATTTTATTTGAGAGAGAAAGAAAAAGGCAGATAAAGAGAGAATGGGCATGCCAGGGCCTCTAGCCACTGCAAATAAACTGCAGGTACATGCGCCACCTTGTGTATCTGGCTTTATGTGGGTACTGGGGAATCAAACTTAGGTCCTTTGGCTTTGCTGTCAAGCACCTTAATTGCTAAGCCATCTCTCTAGCCCATCTTTTGCTACTTTTTAAAATTAATTTTTAGTGGGGGAGGGAGGGAATTACCATGGGATTTTTTTTTTTTTTTGCGTTGTTTTTGTTTTGTTTTTGGAGGTAGGGTCTCACTGTAGCTCAGGCTGACCTGGAATTCACTCTGTAGTCTCAGGTTGGCCTCGAACTTTCGGCGATCCTCCTACCTCTGCCTCCCCAGTGCTGGGATTAAAGGCATGGGGATTTTTTTTATAATCATGGAAAATGCTAATAAAAATTTAAAAAAAAAGCCACAGGAAAAAAAGTAAAATAAAATGAAATTGAAGAGCAATAAATAAATAAATAAATAAATAAATGAATAAATAAATAAATTTTTACATACTAACTTGAGAGAGACCACATGCATGCATGGGAACCCCAGGACCTCCTGCTGCTGTGGGATTCCCTGCAGGGAACCGAACCCTAGTCAATAGGCTTTGTAAGCATCTCCAACTGCTGAGCTATCTCCCCAACCTCTATTATCTTTTAATGTATTTTTATTTTTGAGAGAGACAGGGAGAAAGAGGGAGAGAATGGCCACTATGAGCAAACTCCAGACAAGTGCATCCCCTTGTGTACATGTGCGACATTGCACGCTTGCCTCACTATGCATCTGGCTATATTGGACCTGGAGATTCAAACAAGCATTCTTAGGCCTCATAGGCAAGCACCGTTAAGCCATCCAGCCCAATATTATTAGCAATTCTGGGTGGAGAGATGGCATAGAGGTTAAGATGCTTGCCTACAAAGCTGAAAGACCTACGTTTGATTCCCTAATACCCACGTAAGCCAGGTGCACAAGCATGCGTCTGGAGTTTGTTTGTAGTAGATGGAGGCCCTGGCGTGTCCATTCTCTGCCTCTCTCTCTCTAATAAATAAAATGAGAAAAATATTATCAGTTCTGATGAAAACCAATCAAATTTATCTTTTCTGATTCTTTATGTGGTCCATCTTAAAACCTCTCTGCAGATATTCTCCTAGGCTTTATTCTCATTTTCACACTAGTCTGTGACCCATCTTGCTTTATTATTTTTTTAAATTTTTTGTTGTTTATTTATTTATTTGAGAGCAACAGAGAGAGAAAGAGGCAGGCAGACAGAGAGAGAATGGGCACACCAGGGCCTCCAGCCTCTGCAAACGAACTCCAGATGCGTGCACCCCCTTGTGCATCTGGCTAACGTGGGTCCTGGGGAGTTGAGCCTCGAACGGGGGTCCTTAGGCTTCACAGGCAAGCGCTTAACCGCTAAGCCATCTCTCCAGCCCCCATCTTGCTTTATTTTTGTTTACAGTGCAAGTAAATTTAATAGCTCCTTTCCCCAATGCTTCAAGTGGCTCCAGCTCCATGTGAGAAGATAATTCTTTTCTTAGCCAAGGTCTGTTCTCTAGAACTAGAGATGACATGTGGCTCTGTGGATCATTCTGAGTCTCTCATTAATTTTTAAAAATTTATTTATCTGAGCTAGAGATTGATAGAGTAAGAGAGAGACAGAGAATGGGCACGTCAGGGCCTTTAGCTGCTGCAAAAAACTCCAGGTGCATGAGCCCCCTTGTGCATCTGGCTTATGAAGATCCTGGGGAATTGAACCTGAGTCCTTTGGCTTTGCAGGCAAGCAACTTAACCACTAGGCCATCTCTCTACCCTGTTTTTATTTTTCGAGGTAGGGTCTCACTCTAGACCAGGCTGACCTGGAATTCACTATGGAGCCTTGAACTTATGGTGATCCTACCTCTGCCTCTTGAGTGCTGGGATTAAAGGCATGTGTCACCACACCTGGCTCATTTTTAAAAATATTTTATTTTTATTTATTTATTTGAGAGAGATTCAGAAATAGTCAGGGGGAGAGAGAGAGAATGGGCACACCAGGGCTTCCAGCCTCTGCAAACAAACTCCAGATGCATGTGTCCCCCTGTGCAGCTTGCTTACATGGGTCCTGGGGAATTGAACCTGGGTCCTTTGGCTTTGCAGGCAAGTGCCTTAACTGCTAAGCCATCTCTCCAGACCCCATCTCTCATTTTTGTTAAGTATCAACACAAATTTTTTTATAGCTCACTGTGGGTCACCCAGCACTGACACCATTGCTTACCTGCTAGTCAGTGCCACCAGTTCTCACACATGGGTGTTTGTGACTTTCAACTGTGAGCAACTCAGGCTCAAAGTTATCTCTGAGTTGAAGTTATGGGAAGCCAGACCGCCTCGCCTAGGCCTGTGGCTCAAAGTCCCTGTTGTCACATGCTTGCATGAGGCCAGACAGTAAGAACTTATGCATCTGCTTTTCTTGTACCTCAAGGGATCAGGTGTTCCCTCAGACAGTTCTGCAGACAGTACCCTGGGCCTAGTGTTCTGTCTCCATGTCCTGGGCCCAGAGGGGCTGTGTGTGGCACATGGGCCCCTGGTGGATACCTGGATGTGTGTCCTGGTGCTGAGCCTGACAGGCAGAGAAGCCTACAGCAAACCTACAGAGAAGCACTTGTAGGCCTCACACTGCTAAGGTCCTCTGGACAGATACTAACCCTGACTGGGAGGGACACACCTCAGCTGGACTTAGTACTGGCAGATAGTGTGTGGATGAGCAAGCCATTCCATCTACTGAGGGGACCTATAATGTACTACCTGTTGCACCTCACTATTGCTGCCCCTGGCCCACAATTCCAGCCTGCTGCCCTTGGCCTTGATGTTCTTACAGAGCATGGCTAGGCAGACATTCCTTCTCAGCAGATCTCTGAGCTGAGCTGAGATCCAGTGGCTACCAAACTCAATGGGCTCCCAGCTGCCAGTTTCAGGGTCTACTCATGTGGAATAAGACACTGAGAATGGACATGGAGGTTTGTCAGCCCTTTGGGACCCTGGAGTTGCAGAGCTAAAAGGAGAAAGGTGTCCTTTCCCAAAAGCTGTGGCTTCGCCCCCCCCCTGGAGAAGAGGCTTTTCTCTGTTGTCTTGGTCTCAAAACTTTATTTCTAATGGGCTCTGATTTAAAACCAGGCCAGCCCATGCCACTGGGAAGGCAATGTAGGGAACGTGAGGCAAAGGATCTTGCGTGAAGACCAAAGAGATGGGAGACCTGAGGGTAACACCAGCCCTTTCCCACCTGCAACTTACTTTATTATATGCTGGCTCTAGCTAGGGAGGCCCCAACCCTAGAGACCAAGCAAGGACTGGGCAGTTCAAAAAATGGCTGTGTATTTAAGGACTTTGTACACAGCAGCTCCAGTGGCAGGTTTATGGGATTTCATTGCAAACCATATTGTTGCAGCATGGAGAACAGTCACACCTGATTGGCAGCAAGGTCCCCACCAGGGTAGCGATGGCCACGTTTGCTTCAGGGAAAAGAAGTCCTTGGCAACCAGGGACAGAACAGATCTGTGTGTGAAAGAATCCCTCCTGCCATGGCACTGTGACCAGCTATGGCACTGTGACCATGGGTCTGTCCACAGAGACATCACAACTCCCGGGTGCCTTCAGGAGCTTCTCTGGGCCCTCCTCGACCCTTCTGCTGGTGGTGGGCCCCTGTCTTCAGAGCTCGTTGTGTCGTGCTCTCGAGACCCTGCTGGACAGGTCCTGAAGGTGCTTCTTCACCTGTAAATGGAGACATCTGTCAACTGGGGGACAGCAAGGCACTGCCACAGCTGGAAACTGACATCACATGCTCAGGCTCATCTTCCTTCATACACAAAGAACACTAAAAACTAGCATCACAAGCCAGGCGTGGGGGTGCACACCTTTAATCCCAGCACTCGGGAGGCAAAGGGAGGAGGATCGCCATGAGTTCAAGGCCACCCTGAGACTCCCAAGTGAATTCCAGGTCAGCCTGAGCTAAGAGTGAGAAGACCCTACCTTTGAAAAACCAAAAGCCAACCAACCAAACAAAAACACAAAAAGAAACTAGCAGCTTGAAGTAGGTTGCCCTTGGAAAAAAGAAAACCTACAGGGAAGTAGGAAGTTGCCTACAGGGAAAGACAGTAGGACTTCATTTCTGACCCCTCAACATCCCAAGGGCACGGAGGAACCTTAGCAATTCTCTTCTCCAGCAATGGGATCGCTGCAGTGTTTGAATGCTCTGCAGCTTTCCTGAATCCCTGGCCATTGGGGCTGTCCCTCATGCATAGAACCTGTCTGGGGTCAGTAGCTGGCTGAAGGCCTCTTCCCAGGCATCACTCTATAGCCTCAGCCCCCGACTAATGGGGTGCCTATCACCCAATGTTGTAAGTTTCTTTGTGACCTGCCACGGCCAGTGCAGGCATCTCAATCATGCCCCTGTGTGGCCACCAGAGGCCACAGTGGCTGGTCTGGGACCTGAGCCCACTTCTCTGTGGGCCAGGTGACTGGACTCCATGTGCGCAAGCTTCCCCTGCGCCACTTCATTGCTCGGTGTCCTGTACGTCTGCAAGCATCGTGAACCTGAGCGACCCTGTCTGCTGAGCTGTGCACTCGGACCTCCCACCTTCCCCATGGGCTGCACTGTGTTTCTTGAAGTTCAAGCCCACCTGTCTGGGACATGAGTGCAGACGGGACAACGCTGAAAGCAGGAAGGACAGAAAAGGGGTGGGGAGGACCCTAGAGCCTGTGTCCGGGGCATGCCTGCCCACCTTGTAGCCCAGCTCCTTGGTCTTCTCCTCCAGCAGCGCGTACTTCTCCTTGTTCCGGCTGATGTGCTCCCGGTCGCCGATGCTCTCCACATGCTTCAGCTTCTGATGGGAAATTTCCAGCTGCTTCTGGTAGTGGTTGTGCTTTTCAATCTTAGCTTCAAAGTGCTTGAGCTCCTCCTACAATGTTTCACCACATTAATTCCTGGCAGTCCCCTAAATGCACATCTGAGAACTCCCAAGTACATACTGGTAAGAAGCTCTAGCTGAGACAGAACGTTTGCTGGAACCTGACGGCCTTTGAGACCTTTGCCCCACACCAGACATGCTCTGCTCCTTCCTGGCCATGTGTAGGCTGATACCCAAGGCTCTGGCTTTACCACGGCTTCCCTATGCATCACACCCTCCCCTCCCTGCTTATAGCCTTGACTTTCCCGGCCACCACTGGACAAGTACCCCAGCTTCCAGTGGTCACTTCACCCTCCATCTTTAAGGGGCCAATGACTTCCAGGGCTCTGCCATCCACTGCTTATCCCACCATGTATGCTCACAGCTGTAGTACCCTGTATCATGAGGGGTCAAGAACTTTCCAGGGCCACAAAAGTTCAAGTTTCATGCAGGTGGACCACATACACCTTATTTTCATGATGAACATGGACATGGCCCTGCTGTACCTGACCCCCTTCTTCCCAGGATAGACAGCTATTTCTCACACGCCTCCTGCTACACGCACCTCCCCTGCTAGCCCCATTTAATTCTGTGAGCTAAGTACTCACTAGAAGTTTAGTGGAAGCCTCCTGAACCCCACTCCACTTCTTGGGCACAGCAGAGTCCTGAACTCAGAGGGACCACAAACCACTGAGGCCCCAAGCACGCCCTCCCACCAAGCTCCGCAGAAGGTTCAGCACCCTTACCTCACCCTGCACTGTGCACACTGCTGTCAGAGCAGACAGTGTGCAGTACGCCTCTGGTTACCTCAACCCACTGGCCTCAGGCAGCCGGCCCTCACTGATACCTTGGTCAGGTGCTGCACAGGATGTACTGAGGCTATGCAAGAATGGGAGGCCTGTGCACGCCCAGTACCACTCGGCTGTCCACCAGAATGCCAGCAGCCTCAGAAGCAAGGTGTAAGAAGAAAAAAAAAGCACTGGACATGATGGCAGGAAGGAGAGCAGAGATCCATCTCCCATTACAGAGATGAAAAGGAGAGGCGGGCAGCATCACTTGCAGCTTCCTTACCCGAAATGACTCCAACTCCTTCTCAGTAAAGTTTGCAGATTGGGCCAGGTCCCACAGATCAATAACACGGGGCTCCTCGAACTCTGCAGGAGAATAAGGGCCGCTTGTCTGAGTGGGCGGCATATACCCAGAACTGGAGGCAAAGGAGGGCATGTGTGTGTGTGTGCATGCACACACGCGTTCATGTTCATGCTCACAGGACATGGGCCTTGGGCAGATCATTCTCCAACGCAGACAAGGGCTGAGCCTGACGAGCCTCCCATGCACTCCTGGGTCCATGCATCTATCCCTCAGGCGTGTACCCGACACACACTCTGCCATCCCAATACACAAGCAGACAGTGCACAGATGCCACATGTGGAGACACAGAGCTTACCAGAGGCAGGGCCATAGCCCTGGTGGCTGACCTTCCTCAGGCGGTCCAGACCCTGGGTGATGCTGCGAAGCCTGTCTTTCAGCTCCCCGTGCTTGCTGTACAGGACGTCACTCTTGATATGGCTCATGTCGGAGGGACTTATGATGTTTTCGTAACCTTCTGTGAAGAAGCAGAACGCCTGATGAGAACCTCCTGAGGGCCTGGGCCCCAGCAGCCAATGTGGTCCTGGCTGGGAGAGCTGCAGTGTGGCTGAGCATCTTCTCTCTTCCATCTCCCTCTTTAGATAGTGCTGGTTAGTAGACCTGCCCTTTCCAACCCAAGACAGGGATGTGTTCCATGGATGGATGTGGAAACATCCGTACCTGAAGACATGTCTTGGAGGACCTGTGTGGCCCTACTGGCTGACTTTCTCAGGGTCTACTTCGGGTGTTCATGCCCATAAGAAGTGATGTGTTAGGGAGATGATAGGTGGCCCCAATCACAAAGAAAGCAACCTCTCATCTGAGCAGTTGTACCCACCTGTGTGTTAGCACAAACACTGTTCCCACTCACAAACGCGAGTGGAGACCTGAGAAAAAAAAGAGTGCCCCCCCCCCCAGATGGTGCTGGCCGGCACAGGCGTACCTTCAGCTCTGCTCAGTGTGTCCAGCAGCACATTATACTCATGAACCTTCTCTTTGTGGTGTAGAAACTCCCGCCATAGTTTGTCCAGTTCTTCACTAGAGAACTTCCCTGAGGTCTTTGCCTAAAGGAAAGAGACTGTGGTGAGCATGCCTGCGGCCTGTCCTCAGCTTACCTGGGGGCTAGGTACCTGTCACCTCCTAGGAGCTTGAGCAGGATCCTAGCTCCAGGACAAAGTTCTGGGGCTGTTCCTGGCCTCTGCAAGCCTTTTGACTCTGCTAGGTTTGTGTGCCAGGAAAACAAAAAGCCAGTATCTTCTCCTTGACGTACCAGATTCAGCAGAGGATGGTGACAAGACTGGCCAGGGGCTAGGAAGGATCCTCCACTTTTGCCTAGGCTCTCCTGGCTGTAGATGGTGAAAATAGTAAGGCCATTTCCCTGGGTGGGGGCACCTGGGTCATCCCACTACCTCCTGGGCTGGATGGTAACCAGTAGAGAACACAGGCCCAGGACAGGCTGGGGTGACACATGAGGAGCACTCTGCCACCAACCTTCCCTTCTGTCCTCTTTGCTACCTCCCACGCCCATCCCTCAGGAATAAGCAGTGGGCCATCATGAGAACCCCAGCATGTTCTGGACATGCTGCTGTGGACCCTGGAGAAGCACAGACCACCAAACAACCACCACATGCCTATTCCTGCTTCATACTAGCACCCTGTGCACCCCAAAGCAAAAATTGGGCAGCCAGCAGCGCACATCCTTCCCAGCTCACCCCAATACCTGCACACAGCTGAACACACCCTTTCCTAAGCACAAGGACAGAGCCACAGGCTTGGACCAGATACAAAGAACTGTCACCTGACCTTACACCAGTGCTACACTGCTAAAGGTACGCCCAGTGTCTGAAGTCAAATCTAGAAGCCAAGTGAATTCCTTAATTGTGGGAAAGGATATTCTAAACAGGACAGAACAGGCTTCACAGGAAGGAGAAAGTGACCTCACTAAAGCAGAGTGGTGTTTCTTTCTCCAAGGAGCCTCTGAGACGCTCCCAAGCAGCAGACTCCAGGACAGAGCAGGGGTCAAGTGCACGCTGTCCGGTGCCAGCAAAGAGGGAGCTCCAGCAGACCCCACATCTTAACTCTCCGCGCACTAGTACAGGTTCTGGAAGGGAAGGCAAACATTCAAGGATACCTTGTGCCACAGCTTTTCCAGCCTGGGGTCCCCCAGCTCATCCTGGCCATCATTGAGGGCGTTGCTGTGTATCACCTGGGCGTCCTTCCTCCCATCCAGTCCATACCTGGCCAAGATGACTAGAAGACAGGGACATTTTGTTAGTCACTTTTTCTTCTGATAGACAGTCTAGAACTGACATGGCAACTCATGACTCCAATGAGTGAGACAGGTTTGCTTCTCAACTTCTGGAAGTTTCTTTTCACCCCTTCATTTCCTGAGCGACCACATAAGGTCTGGGAGACCATATACCATTTTATGTGCTCCAAATCCTCCAATGCTTATGAGCATGCCTGGGGACTCACTGGGCACCCCAGTCTCCACCACAGATGTCCCTGTTCCAGCCTCTTACAGGGAGCTCATAGAGAGATGTAACTGAGGTACATCAGTAGCTATGGGATGGTTCCCATGGATATGCTGCATGGACTTTTAAGAACACACCTTGTTGCTTCCATTTCTGACAAATAGAAATACCCCAGTAAAGAAAGCATTAGACAATGCCACAGGGGCCAGTGTGATGGCCAAGGAAGACTGACAACCCCTATGTCAGAACCAAGGGAAGCCAGCCAGCAGGGTGCTACCACCCAGCCAACGGAGTACTTCCTGTGCTAGTTTGAGTGTAGGGCCCTCACAGGCTCATACTCAGTCTGCAGCTGGTGGAGCCTTTGGGAGGTGGGGCCTTGCCAGAGAAGGTGCATCACTGGGGCAGACGACGTTTATTATTAGTCCAGGCTCACTGGGTGTTCCTAGCTAGATCATGTGGGCTACTTCTGTCCTCTGCTGTCTTGCTTGTGCTATGCCTTCCCTACTATGAGGAGGCTTCTGAAACGAACGCTTTCCTTTCATAAACTGTTTCTGGTTGGTGTTTTGTCCCAGCAACCACAGGTATGTGCAGCACCTACGCTCCATATACAACCACAGCCACTCCACTTTGGAGGACTTAGCACCTCCCGGCACAAACAGTGACAGGCCTGCCAGCTGACCCCAGAAATGCAGCTAATGAGGTCTGGCCTGACTGCCAGGCCCCACATCCCGGGCAGTACTCAGCCATGCTGCGGCTCTGTGGAATGAGCTTCCTGCCAGCCAGGCCCCACAGGCCCCATCCTGGTTATCCCTGTCCCACACCACAGGGAGCCATTCACACTCCTTGCTGGGTTGGTTGGAGGGCTTGCCTGCCACTGGCTTTGTCCTGTAGAGTCACTCAACCTTTCCTCACCTTGTGGCACCATCCTTCCTAGAAACATGTACAGGGCTTCCCTTTTGCATCACCCTATCTGCCTCACACTTGAGGACCTCATGGCATGCTGGTGACACAGTGAGCCATAGCCTCTCCTCCTTAGGGCCCTAGCACCTTCCCTGATCCTTACTGGGGCACTTACTTCTAATGGTGGCACTGTGGTGGTCTCCACACCCTCCTGGTTCAGCGGGCCCATGCTGACACTGAAACCTCTCAATTCTTTCTGCTGAGGTCTGCTCTGAGCTGCTGTCAACTCTGGAACTGTACCCATTGTGGGTGAATTCCAGGTCAGCCTGAGCCAGAGTGAGACCCTACCTCGAAAAACAAAAAAAAAAAAACAAAAAAAACCACCCAAATAAATCTGCCTAAATACCTCCCAGCCTGAGGCTACTCATTATTCACTAGCATTGTGAAGAGCTGTTGCTATCATTCCCTACACCCCCCCCCCCCCACCAGTCTGGGACAGACCTGGTGCCTGAGCTGGAGAGGTGGAGAGGGGTCAGGCTTAGGACATAAGCTGTACTGCACTCCTGCTCACAGTAAATTCTCCCAGACCTCTCAGAACCTGTACAAGGACAGTTCTGGATCCTGGGGTTGTTGGGCTCTGACTGAAATGGTATCCCAGGAAACTGAGGCTGGAAGAGTACCTTGGAGTGTGGTTAGGTCCCACCTGAGGAGGGAGGCAGCCTGGGGTATGTGTGGCAATAAGTATGCCCCTGAGACAATCTGGCAAGCCCTAAGCCCCTACCCAGGACTGAATCTGGGGTTTTGCAAGAGACAGAGACCTAAGTCTAGTAGGTAAGGGAGCTCTGGTGAGACTGGTTCTTCAGATGCTGGTCTGGCCTGGGCACCTAGGACAGATCTGGTTACACCTAGGGTTCCCCCATCTCCTGTTAATATGATTACCAGTAGCGTGTTTCTTGTCCCCAGGTTCTTGTTCTGGACAATGGGCTTTGTTTCCCCCTAGGTGTGGCATCAGCTTTGATGATGGCATGAGAAATAAGAGACAAGGGCCAACAGTCCACATCTAGAGGATGGCTGGCATTAGTGGGCACCCATCGCCTGGAATAAGACATGAGTGCTCAAGGGTAGGGGGACATCTGGATATCAACCTGAGTCCCACTGGTTCTGCTGCCAGATCACTTGGCACCAGCTAAGAGACATCACCCAAGCAGAAAACTTTGCCCTACTTGGGCTATGGGCCTAGACTTTATCAGGTTGGAAGAATATTGGCCAGCAGGAGTTACAGAGGCTCACTAGGCCACCTCCGTGTTTCTCTACTCCAAGGCCCCTGCCAGGGTCAATGGTGGCAGCAACCCCAGCTCCCTGTCCTGGGGGAGAACGTCACATTCCAGTATAAGGCCTAAGGAAGGGACTCTGAAAAGCAAATGTCCTCACTGCAGGGATCCCTGGGCAAGCCAGCCTGAGGGAGATTGCAGACTACAGTGAGGTGGCCTGTGACAACCAGGACCACCACCAGCAGCCTGCCTTGCCCTCTACTGGTGCCACGTGGGGCTGCTCCACTTGATTCATGACCACCTTGAGATAAGGCATGTGGGGTCACAGGAACAGTGTTTAAGTCAGGGAGTGGGGAGACTGAAGGTGTCTCTGAGCCACGAGTCAGGATGGGATCCCACTGCACCTCCTTTGCTCTGTGTGCAGACAGGAGGCTGGAGGCCTCTTCCCACTAGTGCCAGCCCATGGGCTGAGGGTACAGAGAAGACAGCAGTGGAGGGTCCAAGAGGTATAGTCATGTCCATCTTACGCAAACCTGGCCATGTCATACCTGCTACATGGGGCACATGAGAGCTCTGCCCATGGTGAACAGTAATGAGACACCACACAGCCTCACAACACGGTCCATTCTGACTGGAGCATCTGAAATCAGACCCTGGGGACTTACTTTCTCACAGGGTTGACCAAGCAGCTCTAGGGTATCAATGTGCCAATACCCCAGCCTCATTCTTCCCCATGGCTTGTTCAACAGCAGCCAGGAAACAGCACAGCTGTGACTATGGCCAAGGGCAAGCTGTACTTAATGTCGCCCTCCCTCATTTTGGCTAAGAATCAATCAGATAAATCAGTCCCCCGTACTGAAAACAGACAGGTACCATTGAGGCTGTTTATCAGCTTTGCCTCTTTTTCCCCATCCTCATCTAAGCCTTCGACCTTCAGCTTCTTCCAGTTGAGTTCATCCCTTTCTTGTATCTTCAGGTCAGCATGGAGCTCAGCCAGCTTCACAGGAGACAGATGCAGCTGCCCAAGGAAAACAGAGCAACAAGTGACAACAAGCCAAGGACACGGCCCTTAATGTGGGGGTGGGGACAGCTTGCAGTTCTGGGAAGAGGAGGAGGGGACACAGATGTGGTCACTGACAACAGGACTCAAAAAACCCCAATTCTGGGCTGGAGAAATGGCTTAGAGGTTAAGGCGTTTGCCTGTAAAACCAAAGGACCCAGGTTTGATTCCCTAGGACCTACGTAAACCAGATGCACAAGGGGCATATGCACCTGGAGTTCATTTGCAGTGGCTGGAGGCCCTGGCATGCCCATTCTCTCTCTCACATTCTCTCTCTCACATTCTCTCTCTAATTGCAAATAAATAAATACAATTAAAAAAACTAAAACAAGTAAAAAAATAAAGAAAAGAAAAGAAAAATGCCAGTTCCCAGTCAGCTTCACATTGCTGGGATGAACTTTAGAACTAGGCACAGTTATGGGAGGAACAGGATTTATCGAAGCTTACAGACCCAGGGGAAGTTCCCTAATGGCAGAAGCCTCTGGCCCATTCACAGGTCCACCAAGAGAAATACCACCAGCAGCACCAGGAGAGAGCAAACTCCAGGAACCTCTGCATACCTCAGTCTGGAATTCAGATATGCCTCCAAACACACCTTAGGGCTGGACCCTAGGATCTGCCCACAGTGACACCTCCTCCAGCAAGACAGCTGGAAAGCTAATAAGTTACAAACTTTTTCTACTGGGGAACATCCAATCAAACTACCACACCAGGTAAGAACTTCAAAGCAGGCCACAGGATTAGTAGGGAGTCCAGCTGGACACAGCTGTGGGCATGCTCTCAAAACCCCAAGTCCAGGCAGGGCGTGGTGGCGGCGCACACCTTTAATCCCAGCACTTGGGAGGCAGAGATAGGAGGCTGAGTCCAAGGCTATGCTGAGATGTGAGAGTGAATGCCAGGTCAGCCTGGGCTATAGGGACACCCCAACTTGAAAAGCCAACTACAACATTTTCTTTACACTGAGCATAAGAAAAAAACAAAACAAAACAAACAAACAAAAAAAACCCACTACCACCAAGAACACAAATAACTGATTTTCCAGAACACTTCCAAATAATATTTAAGTTTTTTGAGGTGTTGGAACCAAACCCTCCCTTCCTCCTCTTAAAGAATCAAGTAGGGGCTGGAAAGATGGCTCAGTGGTTAAGGCACTTGGCACTTGCCTGTGAAGCCTGAGGAGCCAGGTTTGGCTTTTCCTTTTTTTTTTTTTTTTTTTTTAAAGGTAGGGGTTCACTCTAGTCCAGGCTGACCTGGAATTCACTATGTAGTCTCAGAGTGGCCTTGAACTCATGGGTGATCCTCCTACCTGCCTTCCCAGTGCTGGAATTTAAGGTATGTACAGGCTTAGAACCCAGGTTTGACTCTCCAGTACCCACGTAAGCCAGATGTACAAGGTGGTGCATAAGTTTTTTTGCAGTGGCTGGAGGCCCTGGTGTACCCATTCTCTCTCTGTCAAAAATTAAAAAAGAGGGCTGGAGAAATTGCTTAGTGGTTAAGGTGTTTGCCTGCAAAGCCAAAGGACCTTGGTTCGATTCCCTAGGACCCACATAAACCAGATGCCCAAGATGGCACATGCATATGGAGTTCCATTTGCAGTGGCTAGAGGCCCTGGCACGCCCATTTTATTTCTCTCCCTGTGTCTTTCTCTCTGTCAAATAAATAAAATAAAATATTTAAAAAAGAATCAGGGCTGGAGAGATGGCTTAGCGGTTAAGTGCTTGCCTGTGAAGCCTAAGGACCCCAGTTCAAGGCTCAATTCCCCAGGACCCACGTTAGCCAGGTGCACAAGGGGGCGCACGCATCTGGAGTCCGTTTGCAGTGGCTGGAAGCCCTGGTGCGCCCATTCTCTCTCTCTCTCTCTGACTCTTTCTCTGTCGCTCTCAAATAAATAAATAAAAATAACAAAAAAAAATTTAAAAAAATCAATTAAGTAAGCACTAGGTATAGTGACACATCTCTTTTAATACCAGCACTCGGGAGGCAAAGGTAGGAGGATCGCTGTGAGTTCAAGGACAGCCTGAGACTACACAGTGAATTCCAGGTTGGCCTGGGATAGAGTGAGACCCTGCTTTCAAGCCCATGTGACACATCTCACATAAGTCAGTCAGAGTCCTCTGAAATGCAGAATCAAAGAGTGCAGCACTGAATGGTCAGCGCCCCAAACCAGAAAGGAGGGATGAGGCAGGTCACGTGGAAGTATCTGCCCATGCTTGAGGTTAGATGTTAACCATCCCACTAGAAGTACATGCAAATGGAAGCCTGATCTGTCAGGACTGGTGATAGGGCATTTAGCTAGCATAAGGTAATATAAAATCTTGGGTTCCATCTGTTAATGCCACAAAACAAACGTCAAATACAAAGCAGTGAGGTAACTATGAGGCATTAAATACCCAGAGAAGGAAGACAGCTTGCCAGAACATTTGACATCAGCCCTGAGCCAGAAGAACTGCACTTAAATTTCAGACATCTTGCTTGTAATGGCCCTGAGGTTCAGCACATACTTTATGGAGCTGCTCAGTGGACTGTTCTCCCTGAATGACCCAGGTTCAATCGCCCAGTACCCATGTAAACTCTCTCTCTGGCTTAAATGTGCAAATAAATACTTGTTTATACCAAGAATTCTCTGCTTCCCCCTGGAGGAACAAGTCCCATTTCAAATGTTTACCTTAGAGATAACTGGTTGGGGGGTAGGAATGGTACTGATCCCTGCTGTAACAAAGCTCCCATCCCCACCCTGGAAGCTTCCATATCTAGAAGGAAAAGCAGCTAAGAGTTAATGTGTGTGAGGTTGGAGAGATGGCTCAGAGGTCAAGGTGTTTGCCTGCAGAGCCTAAGGACCAGCGTTCTATTCCCCAGTAACCACCTAAAGCCAAATGCACAAAGTGGTGCATGCATCTGGAGTCTGAAGTATTTAGAGGCCCTAGTGCGCCCATTCTCCCTGTCTCTCTTCTATCTTTTTCTGCTTGCAAATAAATAAAAACATAGAGAGAAAAAGAGTTAACTTGTGTCAAGTCTTAGGCTCTATGAAACTGGGGAAGACATGCACGATCTCCTAAAGCAGAACCACTCTGAAGAGAGCCTCACTCTGTTCAGGCTTGCACAAGCCTAAGGGCTAGGACATGCTACTTAAGACCCAGTCAGGGCCAAAGAAAGCAGCTATCCCAGCAATGACCATGAACTAAGAATCAGGACAGGTGTGGGTAGAGCAGGGAAGAACACAGGTATTGCACAGGTATGGAGTGAGTGCAGGTGATCTGCCAGAAAAGGTCTGAGGAAGCCACCTGGGTATACAGAGGACTTTGGGGCTGGCTCCTGACAGCAAAAATGAACCCCAGGATTCATGGGCACCAGAATGCATTTCTGCAAGACAGCCTCCAACTCCCTAATCCTCATCTTGTGGTCAACTGTGGCTTGGCACACCCATTACAGCAAGCACTGGGAGACAGTGGTGAGGACAGGCCCTGTGTTCCAGCCACATCCCTGGAACTGACAGAGACTCCTGCCTCTAGATCCTTCCTCCAGGAAGCCACACTGCCTCTCAAGTCTACAGTTTGTTCCCCACCTCTGCAGGTTTGATACTGCCTCTAAGACACTGCTGGGCAATGAGCTGAGCCCAGTAGTAGTTTAGGAACTGTGGGGTGGTGTGTAGGACACAACCCCCTTCCCCTAG
Source organism: Jaculus jaculus (assembly GCF_020740685.1). Classification (NCBI taxonomy): domain Eukaryota; kingdom Metazoa; phylum Chordata; class Mammalia; order Rodentia; family Dipodidae; genus Jaculus; species Jaculus jaculus. The sequence continues at coordinate 59,278,288 of NC_059112.1, forward strand.
GGACCCTGCAGCCAAGGCCAAAGTTTCCTTTTTTTTTCTAGAACTCACCCTTGCTTTTGCAAATTATTTACTTCCAGAACTCTAGGAATGTTCAAGCCAGAGGGACTTAAGGGAGGAGCAAATCCAACCCTCTATATTGTATAAATGAAGATACAGAGGCCCTTAGGGTGTGGTCTGTTTATATACCTGTCCCTAAACATAAACTCAAGCTTAACAAAAGCCTTCCATTAATGCTGAGAGGGCATTAGGAGGCTTAAGACCCACTCCAGCCTTTACAGGCTGACCTTGAGAAGCCCTTTCCCTCTGGACCTATCTTCATTTCCCAAAGGAAGGAGGCCAGATTAAGGTATCATACGTGATCAGCATTCCCCAGGTCATGTCTTCTAAACTGACTCCCTCCCACTTTGGCATATCCTTCAGCCAAATTATCCAGCTTTTGCTTGTTGCTGTCCCCTCGCGCTGGCTCTGCTAAGGTCACCTGCTTTCCTTGTTTCGCCAGAGGGAGAATAAGGTGAGAGACTCCGGGTGAATGGCACTCTGGATGGCTACACTTCTATTTCGACAACTGGCTCACTGGGCAGAGCGGGCTGGTGTGTACAACCAGGATGGGTGGGCATCAGTCATCCTTTGGGGATCTCCGCTTTCAGCTACACTAAAGGAATCGCGGTCCCGTAGGGACAACGCCCCAAGTCATCCTGGACCTTTGGGTCTGTTTCCTCTTGCAGGTGGAGTCGGGGTGATCCACCTGACATTAGGAGGAGGCAGTAAAAAGGCGAGCCTGGAGGATGGTAGGAACCCTGCAGGGCCGAGACTGGCTCCACCGGCCCCGGCGCAGTCAATCCCGGGGCCCTACTCCCTTCCCACCCCCGATCGGTGCCCAGGCTAAGCAGTGCCCGGGACCGGTTCTCTCACCCGCCGGGCCTTCTCCCACAGCTGGTTCAGCTTCTCCATGCGGAACTCCTCCCCGGGCTGGCGCTTGGCGGACGGCTCGGGCTCATTCTTCTCCCGCGAGTACTTGCCGCCGTGGCTGGCCGCGGGCCAGGGCGCGAGCAGCAGCAGCAGAAGCAGCAGCGGCGGCGGCGGCGGGAGCGCGCGCAGCCCGCACACCTTCTCGCTCCGCGGCGCCATCTTCCTCTGCAGCCCCAGACGCCCGCCCACCTCCGGATACCACCGCCGTTAGGCTCCGCCCGCAGGACCGCCCGCCTCCCCGCACCACTCACCGTCAGGTCCAGCCCACCAGATCCCTCACCCTCCGCAAGGCTCACATCAGGTCCCGCCCACAGGCGCGCGCCCACCTAGTTACCGCCAGCGCTAGGCCACGCCCACAGAGCCTCCGCGCCTCAAGCCCCGTTCGCTAGATCCCACCCACCTGACCCCGCCCACCCCGGCATGACCGCCAGAGCCCCGCCCACCGCCAGAGCCCCGCCCGCTAGGCTCCGCCCGCCAGGCCCTTCTTGGCGCCGCCAGCCAGTCCGCAGGGTCTCAGGGTGCTTGCAGTTCCTGCTCCCGGAGCGTGGTCCCGGAGGCGCGAGCTGCAGAGCCCGCTGCTCCGAGTGTAGGCGGCGAGGGAGGACGGGCCAAGCCGAGGGTGCAGAGCCGGAAAGACCCAGGTCTCAGTTCTGCGCCCGCAGGAAGCGTGAAAGCTGGGAAAGCCGGGCCCTGCGGCCGAGGCTGGGCTGCAGCCGTCCTCTCTGCATCCCCACCTGGCCCAGACACGGTAGGGGCCCGTGCTGCGAGATCCCGAGGTCCGCCGGGCTCGCTCCTCTTGTGACCAGGCAGGCAGTGCGGGGTGAAGCGGCCCATCCCCATCCCTCTTTGCAGATGACCCAGGTGCACCTGCTGCATCCGAAACGCTTCCCCTCAGCACCGGTGTCTGTGTGAGAAGTATTGAACACCTGCCTTATCTTTCCTCCACCCGCTACACTGGAGTAAATACATTGAACTGAAAGCAGCATGGCCAACATGTTGGGGACATGGCAGTGCCCTGGAAGCAGAGTGCTTCCAGAAGGGAAGAAGGGAGCCAGAGTGTGTTCCCTCAAGGAGCTCAAGGTCCAGGAGACATTGGGAGCTTGGAAGGGGAGAGGACAGGAGTCATCTGGTAAGGATGACCTGGAAGGGTCCCCAAGAGCAGAGGGACATGGAGAACAAAGGAAGGGAGTCTTTGTAAGAATTAGTGTTTGTTTAGTTTTAAGTCGTATCCTGTGTTTTTCCAGAAAGAGTTCAGAGTGCTTGGAATCCAGGCGATTTGCTGTCCTTTGCCACCTGAGAGCCATCATTGTGTCCAGTTGATTCAGGCAAGGGAGTAAAGTCCTTCCTTCATACTCTGTATTTTCCAGAAGCATGCTGGTCTGTTTATGTTTAATGCACTCACCCTTTCCTTAGTTAGCTTAGACTGAGTACTCTGACAATCCCGGAATTGCCTAAGGCCCCAGAGAGAAGTTTATCTTTGCCCTTGTTTGAGTGTGAAAGGCAGGGTCACTTCTGGTGGTAGTTGGGGCGGCTAGGCTGCCTAACCGTCACCACACACCTTCCAAGACTGCATCACTCAAGGAAAGGGAGGCAGTCAATAAGCCAGCCCTGTTACCTCTATTCATATACCGCTGCCTAGAGCCTCCCCAATTGCAAGTTGGGTTGGGAATGCTGTGTAAGTTTCCCCAAACAGAAAGGATACGTATGTGTGGACAGGGTTAATGGTTTTTGTTCCCATTGATTGAAGAGAGTCCAGTGTACAGGGCCCCATATACGTCGTTTCCTGTCATCCTTTGAGCAGGCAGTTTAGGATTCTTGACACTAAGGGAGGCTCCTAATGTGAAAGAAAAACTAAAACAGCAGCGAAACAAGCAACTGGAAGAGCACAGAAGCGAGAAGGGTGGGGCGGGGTGGCTCAGCAGTCGAGCCCTTGCCTGCCAGGCCCCGGTTGGACCCTCTGCACACACACAAGGTAACAGGACAAGACACATGCAGGGAACAGAAATGGAAAAAAGCTTACCTTCCCAGAAACAAGAGAAGCTATTAAGTGGTACAATACATGCACATATATAATCATAGTCTGTATGATGCATAGCTATGTATAACAGGTAAAAATGTATCAGAACAACAACAAACTGTTGGAAACCGAACACTGGTATTAGAAATGAAAATCCAGGGTTGGAGAGATTTCTCAGTGGCTAAAGACAGTTGCTTGTAAAGCCTGATGGCTTGGGTTCAATTCCCCGGTATCCATGTAAAGCCAGATGCACTAAGTGGTGCATGTGTCTTTGCAGTAGCAGGAAGCCCTAGCACACCCATATTCACACTCCCTCTGTCTGCCTTTCTCTGTGTCTAAAATAAACAAAATATTTTTTTTTCTTTTCAATTTTTTTATTAACCACTTCCATGATTATAAACAATATCCCATGGTAATACCTTCCCTTCCCCCATAAACAAAATATTTTAAAAAATAAGTGCAGATCCACATAGAATGTTACGAAGATAATTGAGGGCTGGAGAGATGACTTAGCGGTCATGGTGCTTCCTGCGAAGCTGAAGGACCCAGGTTCAATTCTGCAGAACCAACATAAGCCACATGCACATGGTGACCCATGTATCTGGAGTTTGTTTGTAGTGGCTAGTACCCCTGATGTGCCCACTTTTTTCTCTCTCCCCCTTTCTTTCTCTGTCAAATAATAAAAATAAAATATTATTAAAAAAGAAGATAATTGAAGGGTTGGAAAGATGGCTCAGTAATTAAAAGTGTGCACAAGCCGGATGAATCCCCAGAACCCACGCGAATCTGGGCACAAGCAGTGCACACCCCTGTAATCCCAATGCAGCTGCATCAGTGGGAGGTGGTGTCGGGAGAATCCTGATGCTTGTGGGTCAGCTAGCCTGGTATTTGCATCAGCAAGCAAACAAACAAAAGACCCTGTTTAAAACAAAGTCTGACACCTTGAGGTTGTTCTCTGATCCCCATATGCTCACTGTGGCACACGTGACTATACACATGCACACACACAAAAGCAGAGAAAAAGTTTCAAGAAAACATTGAGACAGTGTATTGGAGAGATTTGCTTGGCCCTGGGAGGAGGGAGATTGTGTTAGGGGTGGACACCAAAGCAGGCTTCCGGTGTTTAGTTTCTTCATCTCGGTTGGGGTATGCATGAGTGCATTTGGTCATTTTTCAAATTGGGGGGGGGGCCTGGGGAGATGGTTCAGGGGTAAAGCAGAAGAATCTCACAAACATAATCTGAATTTGATCCTTGGTACCCACATAAAATGCCACCTGGGTCATCTCCTGGCAGGCTCTCTGGGGATGATCTTGAATGAACTTCGAGTTAGCCAGTCCTACTTCCATGATTATACCTTAGACTTTGTGAAATTATCTTCTTCTGTTTTATTTTTCCTTTTTTTTAAAATTTTTTTTTACTTATTTAAGAATGAAAGAAGTAGAGAGAAGAAGAGAGAGAGAATTAGTGTATCAGAGCCTCTAGCCATTGCAAATGAACTTCAGATGTATGTGCCACCTTGTGCATCTGGCTTTATGTGTGTACTGGGGATGGCAAGCACCTTAACTGCTAAGCCATTTTTCCAGTCCTTTTTTTTTTTTTTTCCGTGGTAGGGTCTCTAGTCTAGGCTGACCTGGAATTCACTATGGAGTGTCAGGGTTGCCTCGAACTCATGGCAATCCTCCTACCTCTGCCTCCTGAGAAATATTTATATTTATTTATATGAGAGAAAGAAAGAGGGAGGGAGGGAGGGAGGGAGAGAGAGAGAGAGAGAGAGAGAGAATAGGTGCACTAGGGCTTCCAGCCAATGCAAATGAACATCAGACGCATGTGCCAATTTGTGCATCTGGTTTATATGGTACTGGGGAATTGAACTAAGGTCCTTTGGCTTTGCAGGCAAGCATATTAACTGCTAAACCATCCCTCTACCCCCCCCCTTTTTTTTTCTTTTTGAAGTTGGGCCTCACTCTAGTCCAGGCTGACCTGGTATTCACTATGTAGTCTCAGACTGGTCTCAAATTCACAGTGATCCTCCTGAGTGCTGGGATTGACACCTAATTGGTTTTGGTTTTGTGTACTTGAGGTAGAATCTCACTGTAGCCTAGGCTGACCAGGAACTCAGTGATCCCCCAATCTCAGCCTGCAGTGTGTTAGGATTAAAGATGTGAGCCACCCTACCTGGTTCCCTCTTTTAACACACCACCCTCACCACCACCACCACCACCACCAACAACAACAACAACAACAAAACTTGGATGGGTATGGTGGCACATGCCTTTAATCCCAGTGCTTGGGAGGCTGAGTTAGGAGGATCAGCCTAGTACTACAGAGTAAAACCCTGCCTCAAAACAAACAAAAACTTTATTATTCTCTTTGTGTGTGTGTGTGCGTGTGTGGAGGGGGTGCACACCATAGCATGCACGTGGAGATCAGAGGACAACCCTGAGTGTAGGCCCTCACCTTCTACCTTGTTTGAGGCAGGGTCACTTTGTTGCTCACTGCTGTGACTACCAGGCTGCCTGCCGTTGAAGCTTCTGTGATCACCTGTCTCTGTCTCTCATTACTGTAGGAGTGCGGGCATGATGATACTCACTACTGCATCTGGCCTTAGGTAGGGTTCAGAAGATCTGAACTCAGGTTCTCCTGTTTGTGCAGCAAGCACTTTACTTGTTGAGACATCTCTATAGCCCTCGTCTGGGTTTTTGTGGATGTCTTCTTCCTTCTGACTAGTTTGTGCTCTGAGGGGAGGGATTATCTTTCTGTATCCGTTCCCTGTTACTCAGGGCTTTGTGATGGTAACAAATGATGTGAGGAATAGGTAGGTAGATGGACGGGTGGATGAACAGGTGGACAGATGAATGGTTGGATGGATCTGCAAGTAGGTGAATGGGTGGACTGATGGATGAGTAAATAGATGAATTGATGAATGAATGGATGGATGGATGGTTAATAGGTAGATGGTTTGATGAATGGATGAATGATGAATTCTCTTTTCCCCAGTCCTGTCATAGAATATGCTGCTTTTTCTCAGAAAACAAGTTGCCGCAAAGTCCCTGCTGTCAGTAGGGTAGAGGAATGGATGTTAATGTCTCATCCTACTTGAGAGCCCAGAAAGGCCCAGAAGAGACCTGAGTGAATTCAGCTACTGCTGAAAGGGTTGAGGATTGAGGTGTTTGGGTTTTTTTCTTTCTTTTTTGAGGTCGGGCCTCACTCTAGCCCAGGCTGACCTGGAATTCACTATGTAGTCTCAGGATGGCCTCGAACTCATGGTGATACTTCTAGCTGTGCCTCCCACCTCTGCCTCTCCAATGCTGGGATTAAAGGTGTGTGCCACCACACCCAGCTGAGGCTTTTTTTTTTTTTTCGGGGAGGGGGTGTGGGGGAGGAGCAGGCAGCTCCAGGCCTCTCAGCCTGACAGCCTTCTTCCTGCAGTGTTTCTGAAGCCGCAGGCAAGGTGGTCCTGAAGAGTCTCTCTCAGGTGTATAGCTGTCCTCAGAGTCCTTGCCCCCTCCCCTGCACCAGCCTCCACCCTACCCCTAACTGTCTATGCTGGCAGATCCAGGAGGCACCTCACCTGGGCACAGAGATCGTCGCTCAGCATCTCGCCCCTACACAGAGATGATTATCTTGTCTGTTACGAACACCTACTTAGTAATTCTGACATGAAACTCCCACCAGGCTGAAACTTGACACAGAACAGCAATTACTGAAAACATTTTTTTAAAAAAGTTGACGTTTCTATGAGAGTTTGTCCTCCTCCGCTCCCAGCCTCCCCCGAAGAGATAGCTATTTAAGTCCTTTCCGAATGAATCTAACTTTGCAAGTTGCAGTTAAACTGGCTCTGGCTGGTCCCCTTGCCAAGGCACTGGGTGGGAGGCCATGGCTCCCTCAGGAAATTGGTCCTCAAGGCTTGCTGGCCCCCTTCTAGGGTGCTCCCCGCTTCCTCCTGCAGCCTGCTTCCCAAGTCCCTGTTCCTTAAGGGAACGACTTCCCTGCATCATGACATAAATGACCTAGGTGGGCACCACAGGCCCCTTTCCAGACGAGTGACATTTTAAGGCTCCAAGGTCACATCACTTCCTGGGGCACCGTGGAAATTGTGGCAGGGCCTGCTGCTTGCGAGTGTGAGGACTGCAACAGCTGAAGGAGGCTGCAGTGTGGGCCTCTGCTAGGGAGCATCTGGTGAGCTTCAGAGCAAGTGGGATCCTTGAGGCCAGCCTGAGAGTGGTGAAGATAGTATCTAGTGATCGGAGCCAAGGGAATCGAGTCTGCTTCTTGTCACAGGGTTGCTAGTGGGTCTTACTCAGGGTCTCCTCCTGGATGGGGTCACAGGGCCCTGGGCTTTGACATTAGCACAGCAAGGACTGGGATAATATGCCTAGGGCCTCTGTTTAGGTCTCAGAGGTGGCCTGCATGAATGGACAATTCTTACCCAAAGATCTCGCAAGGGACCCAGGGCAGGAAGGAGTGGCAGGCAGCAATATATTAAAGAGCAACTTTTCCTGCCCAAGGGCTCAGACCTCCATCTGTTGTGAGTCATTCCTTCACTCAATAGGAAGTGAGGGGTGGATGGACTCTCCAGGTTCCAGACAGACCTGTGCCAGCACAAGGTGATGCACTGGAGACCATAGTGATGGCACAGTTCCTGAACCAAATGACTGCTATTATAGCATAGGACACATACACGTCATGGGAAACATGTTCAGTGCAATGTGACACACGGAGAAAGCATATAGCACACATGTATGAAGTTGGGCAAATACAGGTGTGTAGGTCTATTCACTAGCCAAGTGAAGCCATAAAACATTACACGTACCCCAAGAATCCCTTCCCTTGCCCTTAGCAATGATCACTAGTCTTAAGGGTTTTTTTTTGGGGGGGTGGGTAGTATTGAGATAGGGTGTCACTCTAGCCTAGGCTGACCTGGAACTCATTCTGTAGTTCCAGGCTGGCCTTGAATTCACAACTCCTCCTACCTCTGCCTCCTGAGTGTAGTGCTGGGATTAAAGGCGTGCACTACCATACACTTGGCCATTCTTAAGTTATACTGCTGCAATCATTTATTTTTATTTATTAGCTAGATTTAAAAAAATTTTTGGTTTAGGGCTGGAGAGGCGGCTTAGTGGTTAAGGCGTTTGCCAGCAAAGCCGAAGGATCCCAGTTCGACTTTCCAGGACCCACGTTAGCCAGATTCACAAGGGGGCGCGTGCATCTAGAGTTCATTTGTAGTGGCTGAAGGCCCTAGCATGCCCATTCTCTCTCTCAAATAAATAAATAAAATATTTAAAAAATTTTTTGGTTTATTTTTATTTATTCATTTGAGAGTGACAGAGAGAGAAAGAGGCAGAGAGAGAGAGAGAGAGAGAGAGAGAGAGAGAGAGAGAGAATGGGCACTCCAGGGCCTCCAGCCACTGCAAATGAGCTCCAGATGCCTGTGCCACTTTGTGCATCTGGCTTATGTGGGTCCTAAAGAATCGAGCCTCGAACTGGGGTCCTTAGGCTTCACAGGCAAGTGCTTAAACGCTAAACCATCTCTCCAACCCTAGATAGATTTTTACTTATTGGATAGATAAAGATAGAGATAGAGAAAGAGAAAGAGATGCACCAAAGCCTCTAGCCAGTACGAACAAACTCCAGACACATGTGCCACCATGTACATCTGTTTTATGTGGGTGGTGGGGAATTGAACTTGGGTCCTTAGGCTTTGCAGGCAAGCACCTTAACTTCTAAGCCATCTTTCCAGCTCTGGATGTATTCTTTGTGCTTTTCCCCTCTCCATCCACACCATGTTGGTGAACATAGCCCTGGTGTATATGTTCTTCTGCTGGGTGGAATCCCCTTGGGTAAATGGTCTGACTTACAAATCCTCTCCTTTCATGGTGAGCATATAGCTTGATGGTGATCTTTCACAGTTGTCAACAATGCTGGGAAGGACAGGTGTGCCCCAAGCTACATTCATTCCTTTGGAGAATGGTTTGAGCTAGGAGTGAAGCACAGGGCCATTTGGTTTGCATTTCCTCAGCTTGGAGAGAGATTTCAACTGTGCCTTCTGCAGTGGCTGTCTGCGGGCAGAGGCCATCATTTCCCCGATGTCATCAGGATGTCACTGCTGGTGCTGTGGAGCTGCACCTTACCGCAGGGTTGGTGTGCAGTTGCTGATTTCCAAATCAGCCCCTAAAATAGCTGAGCCCTTTGGATCTGTGTTAGCCCCTTGGATTTGCTTATTGTGAAGTTCCCATAGAAATCCTTGGGATCACTTCCTCTGTCTTCACATACTCTGGCTCTATCTGATTTATGTGTTGTGAATATCTTCTCTCATCCTGTGGCTGGCTGTTCACTCTTACCATGGTTCCTTATCTTGTCTCCTCTCCCTCTGTGACTCCCTCTGCCTTCTCTCTCCACCCCCCTCTCTCTCCCGCCTATCGCTTCAGTACTATCTCAGCTGCTGTTATGGCTCCTTAATGTCATGGTCAGTGTCACCCCCTTGGCCACTAGCCTATTCTGCAAATTGCCCCACTTTGTGAGTGTCTCCATTTTTCCCAAAGCCTTTATCCCCTTCCGCCGCACCAAGCTTATTTGTTCTTACATTGTGTTCATTCTTTGTTGGACATCCCTCCCATGAGCACCTATGTTCTGGGACTGGAGAGGTGTTCAGTGGGCTAAAGTGCTTGCCATGAAAGCATGAGGGACCGAGCTTGTATCCCCAGAACTCATGTAAAGCACTGGGCGTGCTGTTGTGTGCCTGTAGTCCCAGTGCTGGGGAGACAGAGACAGGAGGATCCCTGGAGCTTTGTGGCCACCCAGTGTCTAGTGGAATGATTGAGTTCCAGGTTGAGAGAGAGGCTGTCTCATAAAAATAAGGTGGAGAGCTCCTGCACACACATGCATGCCCACATGTGTATGCACACATTTATATACATGCACACCATCCACATACATACACAGACAAAAAATTCCAAGTTCTGGGCTGGAGAGATGGCTTAGAGTTAAGGTGCTTGCCCGTAAAGCCTGACCATCTGTGGTAGTTTGATTCAGGTGTCCCTCATAAACTTAGGTGTTCTGAATGCTAGGTTCCCAGCTGATAGAGATTTGGGAATTAACACTTCCAGGAGGCATTGTATTGTTGGGGGTGGGCTTATGAGTGTTAAAGCCAATTTCCCCTTGCCAGTGTTTGGCACACTCTCCTATTGCTATGGTCTACCTTATGTTGGCCAGGGGGTGATGTCCACCCTCTGCTCATGCCATCATTTCCCCCTACCATCGTGGAGCTTCTCCCTCAAGCCTATAAGCTAAAATAAACCTCTTTTTCCCAAAAGCTGCTCTTGGTTGGGTGATTTCTACCAGCAATGTGAACCGGACTGCAATACCATCCAAGTTTGATTCCCCAGTACCAGTGTAAAGACAGATGCACAAAGTGGCACGGACATCTTGAGTTTGTTTGTAGTGTCTGAGGGCCCTGGTGAGCTCATTCTCTCTGTGTGTGTGTTTGCAAAATAAATACATAAATAAAAATCTAAGTTCTATCAGAATCTCTGTTGGTGTTTTTGGAGACATGCTAGTTTCAGAAGCTGACATCCAGGTGAGGTGTTCAACTAGGGTTTGTTTAATTGAGTTTGTACCTTTATATGCATTTTAAGTTTTAGAAAAACTAAGTTGGGGATTTAAATAGAAATTTATTTGGTTTATCAACTTGGAAATAATGAATTTGTAAAATATCTATATTGTCTTCTAATCTATGAACATGGTATCTCCATTTACTTAAATCACCTATAATGTTTAGTTGTTTTTTAAGTTATTTATTGAGACAAGACCTCATCATGGAGCTCAAGATGGCCTGGAACTTTCTATGCATCCCTGACTGGACTCAACTCATGACCCTCTTGCCTCAGCCTCCTGAGTGTTGGATTCATAGACATGTATCATCATAGTACATCTTATAAGCTTTCCTCCTAGTGCTGTTGTGAATTGTAATGGGTTGGATCTTAAATGGCCACTATTTAAGATGTTAAAGGCAGCTGGGCGAAGTGGCACATGCCTTTATTCCTAGCCCTCCAGAGGCAGAGGTAGGAGAATGGCTGTGAGTTCGAGGCTACCCTGAGACTACATAGTAAATCCAGGTCAGCCTGAGCCAGAGTGAGACAAGGCTTGGTGGCCAGATTGCAGCACTATTGGGAGCTGGTAGACCTTCTAGGAGGAGGCACCTAGAGGAAGAACAACAGCTCATGGAGATGTGTTGTTGAAGAGGACATTTGGATTCTGACCAGGCCTTTCTCCTCTCTCTGCTCCCAGCTGCCATGAGGTCAGCATGTACCACAGGCCCAACACAATGAGGCCACGGACTGAAAAACTTTAAAATCATGAGGCAAAATAATCTTTTTCTCCTTTTAAGTTGAATATCTCAGGTATATTATTACCATAATGGAAAGCTGACTAATATATGTATTAGTCCTAGATTCTTGATAATTTATTTATTTATTTTTTGGTTTTTTGAGGTAATGTCTCACTCTAGCTCAGGCTGACCTGGAATTCACTATGTAGTCTCAGGGTGTCCTGAAACTCACAGTGATCCTCCTACCTCTGCCTTCCAAGGCTGGGATTAAAGGCATGTGCCACCCTGCCTGGCAATTCTTGATATTTTAAAGAATGTAATTTTGCAAAATGGTATTTTAAAAATATTGCTAATATATAGAAATAAACTGAATTGTGTGTATGGATTTTAAATACAATACATTTGCTAAACTCCTTATGAATTCTCACCATTTTTTTTTCTTGATTTTTCAAGGTAGGGTTTCGTTCTAGCTCAGGCTGACCTTGAATTCACTATGTAGTCTCAGGGTGGCCTCGAACTCATGGCAATCCTCCTGCCTCTGCATCCTAAGTGCTGGGATTAAAGGTGTGCACCACCATGCCTAGCATTTCTCACCATTTCTTACAGATTCTCTAGAGTCTGGCACTCAAGTCATATTGCCTGCGAATAAAGATGCTTTTGTTTCTTTCTTTGCAGACTGCACAGGGCTCGCTCACTGTGCTGTCTGCCGTATCTGGGCTGACATCTAAGAACACTGGAGCTCACAGTCATCTGTCTCCTTGCCAATCTCTTGTGGTGAGCTGTCAATATTTTCTCATTAACTGTGATTACTGCTCTGTGATATTTTTGCTGGATAGACTTTATCAGACGAACAGTAAGCCTTTCTCTTCTTGGATGGCTAAAATTCTTCCTTCCTTCCTTCCTTCCTTCCTTCCTTCCTTCCTTCCTTCCTTCCTTCCTTCCTTCCTTCCTTTCTTCCTTTCTTCCTTCCCTCCTTCCCTCCTTCCCTCCTTCCCTCCTTCCCTCCTTCCCTCCTTCCCTCCCTCCCTCCCTCCCTCCCTCCCTCCCTCCCTCCCTCCCTCCCTCCCTCCCTCCCTCCTTCCTTCCTTCCTTCCTTCCTTCCTTCCTTCCTTCCTTCCTTCCTTCCTTCCTCCCTTTCTTCCTTCCTTTCTTTCTCTCTTTCTTTCATTCTTAGAATAGAAGTTGAGTTTTATCAAGCACTCTTCTGTATCTACTGAGAAGACAGCATGATCTGGACATGAGAGAGTCTTGTGGCTCTGGTAGAGGAACATAGTCCACTCCAGGGAAGGGTTGAGGACCAAGGCATAAATACTCTCCAAACCTAGATTCTGGTTTTTTTTTTTTTTTTTTTGGCATGTGTGTATTCATATGTGTGTGGGGGGGCACACATGCCATGGTGCACACGTGGAAGTGAAGGGCAGCACTGAGGTCCCGGTCTTCTTTCACCTTGTTTGGGAAAGGTATCATTTGTTTTTCTAGTGCAAATATCAAACTAGCTGGCCCACACACTTTGGGATTCTCCTGACTCCACTTCTCATTGCTATAGGTGAGTTAGGATTCCAGATGTGTGCACTACTTGCAAATGGCCTTACATGGATTCTGGGGATCTGAACTTAACCCATGTCTACAGCTATACCACCCCGAATGTGCCCAATCTCATCTGAATTTAAGCATAAGGTTTGCTCAGCAAGCCCTTTTAACGTTTGAGCCACCTCCCAAAGGCACCAGGCCCTGCATTTCTTTACTCAGCATCTGTTTATCACAGGGATGGTTGGGATTGCTCACATCTCTTCTGAGCCTGCACTGAACTGCCCTGTGACTTAAGCTCACACAGCACACACGAATACATCTCCTGCCCTAGATCAACCCAGGGCCAACCACTGGGTGGCTGGGGCAGCTCTGAAGCCTACTTGGGTCAGCTATACTGGCCAGGCCTGAGCTCTTTCCCCTGCTCACCTTGCCCTTCACACAGAAACTTCCATCAAGGGTCTGACCTAGGCCTTGCCCTTGTTGCATCTGTTTATAGGAGAGCTGTGGGGTGGAATGCTAACTGTTCCTCCTCTCACTATCGCTGACATCTGTCAGTCACTTTGATGACTTAAGACCTGAGCACAAACCCTGCCTTCAGCATCATGATCTGCTAACACAGCCAGTGGTGACAGAAGGGATGAACCCAGCACTGTCATTTGGCATGTGGTGGACGGGAAACAAGGTATGAAATATACAAAGCTGGATGCTCCCCCCCCCCCCCCCCCGGGCAACTGCTGTGGTCAGTTTCCAGTTGTAAACTGAGCTTCCAGTTCCCATCAACACCTGCTCAGAAGGACATAACTTACAGAAAGATACACGTGCACTGGCATGCAAATAGAACTGCAAACCACTTGCATGTCACGCTTAAGCCATATGTTTTCTGCTTCCTGGCTGTGGAAGGAGAATTCAGCAGCAGGAAAGATGATTCTACTTCTCTTCCTTCTTTTTAAAAAATATTTTTTATTTAGTCAGGCATGGTGGTGCACACTTTTAATCCCAGCACTCAGGAAGCAGAGGTAGGAGGATCACCATGAGTTTGAGGTCACCCTGAGACTACATAGTAAATTCCAGGTCAGCTAGGCCAGAGGGGGACCCTACCTCAAAAAACCAAAAAGAAAAAAAAAATATTTAAGAGAGAGAGAGAGAGAGAGAGAGAGAGAAAGTATGGGTGCACCAGGACATCCTGCCCATGCAAATAAACTCCAGATATATGTACCACTTTGTGCATCTGGCTTCATGTGGGAACTGGGGAATCAAATGTGGGCCATCAGACTTTGCAAGCAAGCACCCCAAACCACTGGGCAATCTCTCCAGACCTACTTCTTTTCCTTCTGTGGAGAGGGTCTGAAGTGTGGATCAGTGGTACAAGGACTGCTTAGTATACCATACATGAGGCCTTAGGTTCCATACCTAACATAGCAAAATGAATTAATGAATGAATGAACAGATAAATGAAAAACAAAATTGTTGGGGCTGGAGATGTAGTGTTTGCCTAGCATCACGGAGCCCTGTGTTGTATTTCTAGCACTGCGTTAGAAGAGGTGTAGGACTGGAGGGATGTTCAGGTGAGGCACTTGCTTGCAAAGCCAAAGGACCCAGGTTTGATTCCCTAGTACCCACATAAGCCAGCTGCACAAGGTGGCATATAGATCTGGAGTTCATTTGCAGTGGCTAGAGGCACTGGCATACCCAATCTCTCTTTCTATTTCCCTCCATCTCTCTCTAATAAAGTAAATAAATAAAATATTGAAAAAGAGGTGTGATGAGGGCTGGGCAGATGGCTCAATAGTTAAAGGCAGTTGCTTGCAAAGCCTGATGGCCCAGGTTCAATTGCTTATCTGGAGTTCATTTGCAGTGGCAAGACATCCCCTGGCACACCCATTCAGACCCCCTGCCCACTTGCAAATAAATAAATAAATAAATAAATAAATAAATAAATAGACAAACATTCTTTAAAAACAGGTGTGGTGGCACATACCTATAATTCCATCATGCAGGAGGTAGAAGAAGATGAAACAAAATTTCAAGGTCATCCTTGGCTATATAACAAGCCAGCATGTATGCTGCTATCTCAAATAAGTAAATAAATTAAAAAAAGTAAAAAAATCAAACAAAATTGTCATACCATGAGATGACTAAATTGTGTATAGCCAAAAGTGTTAGGAGAAACATTATGAGATAAGTCAGGCTGGATGTGTATTTTGTGATATTTTTCAGTTTTTCAAAATTCAATTTGTCTTATTTTTGTTTCTGTAGGCTATGGGTTTTTAAAAAATATTTTATTTGGGCTGGAGAGATGGCTTAGCAGTTAAGTCGCTTGCCTGCGAAACCTAAGGACCCAGGTTTGATTCCCTGGAACCCACATAAGCCAGATGCACAAGGTGGCGCATGTGTCTGGAGTTCATTTGAAGTGGCTGGAGGCTCTGGCATGCACATTCTCTCTCTATCTGTCCCCTCTCAAATAAATAAATAAATAAAATATTAAAATATTTATTTATTTGCAGTAGAGAGAGAAAGGGAGAGAAAGACAATGGGCATGCCAAGGCCTCTAACCACTGCAATGCATCACTTTGTGCATCTGGCTTTACATGGGTACTAAGGAATTGAACCTTGGTCCTTAAGCTTTGTAGGCAAGCACCTTAACCACTGAGCTATTTCTCTAGTCTTTAAAATCACCTTTTTAAAAACCTTTTTTCTTTTTTTAATTTTTTTTTTATTATTTATTTGAGAGTGACAGAGATAGAGAGAGAGAGAGAGATGGGGGGGGGGATAGAGAATGGGCGTGCCAGGGCTTCCAGCCATTGCAAATGAACTCCAGATGCATGCGCCCCCTTGTGCATCTGGCTAACGTGGGTCCTGGGGAATCGAGCCTCGAACCAGTGTCCTTTGGCTTCACAGGCAAGCGCTTAACCGCTAAGTCATCTCTTGAGCCCTTAAAACCTTTTTTATTGACAACTTCCATAATTATAGATAATAAACCATAACTCCTTCCCCTCCTCCACTTTTCCTTTCACACATCCACCCTTCATCTTATCTCTCTGTCCTCTCAATTAGCCTCTTTTATTTTGATGTCATCATCTTTTCCTCCTATTATGAGGGTCTTGTGTAGGTAGTACCAGACACTGTGAGGTCATAGATATCCAGGCCATTTTGTGTCTGGAAGGTTGCATTGAATCATCTTTTTTTTTTTTTTTCCTCTTTCTCTTTTCAAGGTAGGGTCTCACTCTAGCCTATGCTAACCTTGAACTCACAACAATCCTCCTACCTCAACCTCCCAAATTCTGGGATTAAGTAAGCCTGACTTTGCTCCCTCCTTTTTTTCCTGAACATTTCAAGTAGAAACTGAGAAGTGAGTTCTGGGTGAGGGTGGCTGCTCTTGCCAGCACCAGGGTAGTGCCAGTGGCTGCACTTTTGGCCTGGCGGGAGGTGTTGCATGCAGAGAGTGGACAGCACTGCAAGTCAGGAGTTCTCTGTCCTGACCTGTTCCCCTTGCCTGACAACCAGAGGTGGAGGAGCAGGACAAGGAGAAGAAGTCCTAGTGGCCCTCCCATATGTGCCACCAGGTCACCAGCGTCTTCTACTCACTGAGTGGAAGGCTGACCTCTAGGCCCTGTGGGACAGGGGATCACCCACGTCAGATCCTTCATCCAGAGCCTGAGACTTCGTGACTAATGTGCCCCGTGTCCCTTCTCTGGCCTTGTTCCATGCAATCGCTGGGGAAGAAGAGTTGACTTGTGGGTTAGCCAGCCTGGCCTAGCCAAAACACAGTGTTGGGGCAAGGGGTTATACCTGGCTCTACTCTGGTTTGGTGAGTGGTTGGGGTCTTAAAGGTGTGAGGAAGTCAGGGTTCTATGCAGGAGAGGCCCCTGTGCTGTGTGCCTAGGACATTGCTATATATAAGAGAGGAATGGGGGCCAGGCAGAGCCCAAAGTTAATATGTATGTATATTTTTTCCTGGGATGGCAGGCTTTGCAAGCAAGCACCTTTAAAAAAATTGTTTTATTTATTTGAGAGAGAGAGAGAGAGAGGGAGAGAGAGGAAGAGAATGGGTGCACCAGGGCCTTCAGCTGCTGCAAACAAACTCCAGATGCATGCACCACTTTGTGCATCTGGTTTATGTGGGTCCTGGAGAATAGAACCTGGATCCTTTGGTTTTGCTGGCAAATGCCTTAATCGATAAGCCATCTCTCCAGCCCAGAGCTTAAAGCTAAAACAGAGGGGAGGAATGCTCTGGTTGGATTGGGGTCTCACATTAGATCTGCTTGGGCTATTGCAAGTCCCTACCCACAGCTGCACCTGCACAGCTGTTCTCTGGTCATTTCATTCCGTCCCAAGCTTGCTCTCCTGCGCTGGGGGTGGGGAGGCAGGAATGTGTGGAGACGTGTGTGTTAGGGGAAGACCTGGTTGTCATTTTGAGCCCTGGCCCCTCCTCAGTCAGCCCACCCAGCAGCACTCTTCTAGCTGGCGTTTCCCTCTGTGCTGTAAACCGCCATCTGGGCTCCTCCATTGCTCAGTGTTATTCTCTCATTTCCGGCTGTAACCAAGGAGCTCCAGCAGCTAATTGCGCCCCCATCGCCTTCTGTGCTGTGCTGGTTTATTATTGATTGCTGTACCATTGGACCATGTAGCATTTGCATCTAATCTCTGTTATGCTCACTCTTTGTTTTCTGCTTATTTTTCTACTTAACAACCTGGGCTGGAAAAAATGGCTCAGTGGTTAAGGTGTTTGCCTGCAGTGCCTAATGACCCAGGTTCAATTCCCCAGTACCCACATAAAGCCAGATGCACAAAGTGGTGCATGCATTTGGAGTTTGTTTGCAATGGCTAGAGGGCCCTGGCACACCTATTCTCTCTCTCTCCTTACAAATAAATAAATAAAATATATATTAAAAAATGGGTTGGGCATGGTGGTGCACACCTCTATTCCCAGTGCTTGGAATGCAGGGGTAGGAGGACTACTGTGAGTTGAAGGCCAGCCTGAGACTACAGAGTGAGGTCAGCCTGGGTTGGAATGAGACCCTACCTGGGGAAACAAACAAGCTGGTGCTGGAGATGGAACAAGGCATTGTGCATGCTAGGCAACTGTTCCACCACTGAGCTACACCCCAGCCCACACCCTGCTTCTGGTAATTTTTTTTGTCACAATTAATTACTCTTAGTGCTCTCTGCCAATCCTTTGACTGGTCTCTTTCATCCCTTGGGCTCCAAGGAATACATATATGCTCCTGGCTCCTTGAATTCTTACACATCTTTGAGCATGGAACTCTCATGGCAGCCTTCAGGCTTGAGGACAGCTGAGCTGGACAGATAAGTCAAATCCTCACCTCCTTGAGGCCTGTGCTAATTTTCTTAAAGCAACAGGAACTCATCCTCTCACATTCTAGAAGCCAGAGCTGCAAGCTCAAGCCCGGCAGGGCTATGCTCTCTTACTGAAGGCTCTATGAAGTCGCTGTGGCATGCAGTCCTCTTTGAATCTCTTGGTTATCAGAAATGTTTGCTGTTCTTGGCTGTGCCTGCTTTGTTCTAATGTCTACCTCATCGTCACATGCTGTCTCCCTGCGACTGTGACTGTTTTCTTCTCACAAGGAATCAGACATATTGGATTAGGACTCACTGTATTAGCTGAGACTACACCTTAACTTGATATCTGTGAAGATTATATATATATATATATATATATATATATATATATATATATTTTTTTTTTTTTTTTTTTTTTTTTTTTTTTTTGAGGTAGGGCCTTGCTCTAGCCCAGGCTGATCTGGAATTCACTATGTAGTCTCAGGGTGGCCTCAAACTCATGGCAATCCTCCTACCTCTGCCTCCCGAGTGCTGGGATTAAAGGCATGCACCACACCTGATGCTAATTTTTAAAAAAATCTTTAATTAATTAATTTAAAACATTTATTTGCAAGCAGAGAGAGACAGAGAAAAGAAAGACACACAGTGAGAGAATGGGCATGCCAGGGCCTCTAGCCACTATGAACAAACTCTAGATGCAAGTGCCCCTATGTGCATCTGGCTTTTTTCTTTTACATGGGTACAAGAGAAGTGAACCAGGCAAATGCCTTAACCTCTAAACCATCCCCCAGCCCCATTTTGGTGAGTTTTGAAGCTATTATCTTCAATGGATTGCTAAGGGCTCTAAATGCGATCACAGGCTGGTTCCTGAGGGGCTCCTGACAGGATTACAATTGATAAGATCAAATCTTGGGTGGTGGAGGGTAGGATACCTGTACTGTAAACAAAGTTAACAGTTTGAGAAAAGCAGACAATATCTGGGAAAAGGAATGAGGCCTTATTCAAGGTCATATACATTAAGTCTGAGTCATTGCTAATTCAACATAAAATGTCTAAATATGAAAGCAATATTATATCTTAATTTGGAACCTTCATAGTGACTGATTTTTTTTTTTTTTTTTTTGAGGTAGGGTCTTGCTGTAGCCTAGGGTGACCTGGAATTCACTATGTAGTCTCAGGATGGCCTCGAACTCAAGGCAATCCTTCTACCTCAGCCTCTCGTGTGCTGGGATTAAAGGTGTGCGCCACCACGCCTGCCCGGCTCACAGGTACTATTTACACATTTCATTTATAACTGTAAATAGGGCCTGGCAGAAGGTTCAGGGGATAAGGGGTGTGAGGATCTGAGCAAGGATCCCCAGCACACATGAAAATGCCTGGAGTGGCGGCACTGGGAATGTGGGGAAGACAGAGGATCAATCCCCAGGGCTTACTGGTTAGCTAGTCTAGCTCAATCTGTTATCTTAGTTCAAGGAGAGACCCTATCTCAAAAACAAAGGTCAAAGGCTGGAGAGGTGGCTTAGTAGTTAAAGACACTTGCTTGCCAAGTCTGACAGGCTAGGTTTAATTCTCCAGTACTCATGTAAACCCAGATGCATAAATTGGCACATGCATCTAGAGTGGCAAGATGCTCTGGCACACCTATGCAAACAAATCTCTCTCAAATAAATAAAGATATGCTTAAAAATAAGATTAGCAAAAAAAAAAAAAAACAAACCCTAAAAATAAAAATAAGATTAGCTGGGAGTGGTGGTGCATGCCTTTAATTCCAACACTTGGGAGGCAGAGGAAGGAAGAGTGCTGAGTTCACGGCCAGTTTGGCACTGCAGAGTATGTTCCAGGTCAGACTGGGATAGACTGAGAGACCTTACTTTGAAAAATTAAAAAAAAAAAAAAAAAAAGAAACAACCCCCCCCCCCCCAGGATCAAGAGTGATTAAGGAAAGCCAGGCATGGTGGCACAAGCCTTTAATCCCAGCACTTGGGAGGCAGAGGTAGGAGGATTGCTGTGAGTTCAAGGCCACCCTGAGCTAGAGTGAGACCCTACCTTGGAACCCCCCCCAAAAAATATATATATAATACATATATTATATATATTTATATAATTTTTTTCAAGAAGAAAGAGACAGACACAGAAAAAGAGAAAGAGAATGGTCATGCCATTGAGGTAGGGTCTCCAGCTGCTGCAAACAAACTCCAGATGCACATACCACTTTGTACACCTGGCTTTACATGGGTACTGGGGGATTGAACCCTAATCCTTAGGCTTTGCTGGCAAGTGCCTTAACCACTGAGAAATCTCTCCAGCCCCAATGATGCATCTTATATTAATCAACCAATTATACATAGACATAAGGTGATAAGCAGAGGTTTCTTCCTAAAAGTTCACTTAGAGGACACAGTTTGCCTTACTGCACATTCACCTAAAACTAGTCCAGGCTGGATGGTCTCCTACTGTTGTAACCCCAGATCTAAGAATAGATTTGAATAAGTATTGATCACAAATAATGGTCTCTAAAGAGAGGAGAAAACTAGTTCATTAGATGGAGCAGGGTGTATGTGCACCTTGGTGCGGTGGGAAAGGAGGGTCCCAGGTTTCCAATAAATTGCTAGGTGAATTGTTAGAAAACTGTGTTTACTCTCAAGCCAGGCAGTGTCCCAGGTTGCTAAACTATTCCATATGCTCATCTACCTCAAGTCTGTATTTAGCATTCTTCATAAGATGATGGCTCTTTAAGGAGTCTGTCTCCTGTAGGACAACCAGTACTTCCCCTCAACACGTACAGGGTCTCATCAGGAAATAGCTGCTCTCTCCTCAGGGGTAGTTCCCAGGAGGAGTTCCTCCTGGAAGTTTGCTCAGGTCAGCCTGCTCAGGGAAGGACTTCTGAAGCAAGTCTCCTCATGGAGGTCTCAGGGAGATTGTCTAAGAGTGGGGCTTCTCATACTGGTTTTCTCATGGGCTCTCCTTATGGAGGGTCTCCTCAATTGTTTCTCTAGAAATGCCAGTCTCCCTATTGAGTTCTCCCAGAGAGAGAGAGGTGCCCCTAATTCCATGTATCTGGGGCCTGTGATGTGATGTGATGTGAACTCCAATGGGCTTGGGCAGCCCTACCCTTATAGCCTTGCAATTTGCAGTCTATATGGCCACTATCATGGACTGGCTCCACGAGTTGCCTATGGCTATACTTGGGAGGTAGTCCATGGCCCTGGCATCTCCAACATTGTGTTGCTTGCACTGTAGCCTTCAAAGCTGTATGCATTGCACCCTCAGGGGCTGCCTTTAGGAATCCTGACCCTGTTACACATGTCTGGCCTCATAGGACTTTGAAATCTAGGTAGTTTCTTCCATGACCCCCAAAATCTTGAATTTTGCATGCCTACAAAACCAGCTTCATGTGGCTGTTGCCAAGGTCTGCCACCATCCAGAGAAGTAGTCAATCGCCCTTGGACTATATTAGCTGTAGAAGCCTTTGAATGTTTGGGTGGCTGAACCCATCAAACCATTTCCTTAGGTGGCCTTGTGTGGTCAGTGTCTTGGAACTTTGAATTGAAGTTCCTGAGCAAAAATCTGCATCTATCCTGTAAGACTATGAGTTGTTTAGAATTTCAGTGTAGAGAGATTGGAATGTTTCAGGTTCAGCAGGGGAGATGGCTCAGTGGGTAAAGGTGCTTGCTTGTAAAGCCTGCTAGTCCTGGTCCAGTTCCCCAGTACTCATGTAAAGCCAGATGCACAAAGTGGTGGGTGCATGCGTCTGGAGTTCATTTGCAGTGGCAAGAGGCCCTGATACTCTCATGTTCTCTGCCTCTCTCAAATAAATAAATAAAAAATATAAAAAGTTGCATGTTCGGAGCCAAATTATCTTGAGCTATCTTTAGCCCTCTGCATAGCTCTTTATTGATCATCTTTGTGTCTGACCTAAAGTCCTTGTAACTATCAGGTTATCAAGTGAAACCTTTTTGGAATGTACTATCAGATCACCAGCTTTCACTAACCCAAAGGCCAAGAATGTCATCAGATAACATCTGAAGTCTATTAGCAGAGACTTCCTTTCTTTGCTGATGTTTTCACCGATGTATTTGAAAAGCGGCTTTCTTTTGTTCTGTAACTATAAAACCTTAATAACATTGTTAACACTTTGGAATGTGAAATTTATGGAAACCTGAGTCTGTGTTCCTGGGCCATGCTTACTCATATTTGGCTCTAGAATAAACTATTTTTTTGTTCCCTTTGAGGTGAGAGCTGTGTGAGTTACTTTGACAGAGCTCTCTTCTCAAAGAAAAGTCTTTCAAATGAGTTAAAAATCTTTACAGTCTTGATCCTGGCAATTGTGGAGTCTAGCCACATCCTTAGATGCCCTGAAAACATCTTTCCTACTATTCTCCTGCAAAGTCAATTCTTTCTTTCTCTCCCTCCGCCCCGCCCCCCCCCCCCCCCCCCCCCAGGTAGGGTCTTACTCTAGTTCAAGCTGACCTGGTATTCACTTTGTAGTCTCAGGGTGGCCGTGAACTCATAGTGATCCTCCTACCTCTGCTGCCCAGAGTGCTTAAAGGATTAAAAGTGTACGCCACCATCCCCGGCCAAAGCACATTTCTTTAATAACACCAATCTCTTTAACAATCACACCCTCCTTGTCCACAACTTTAATGGTTTTCTTTTCTGGTAAAAGTGCACAGTTTTTCAAATCCTTCTAGTCTGCCTTTTGCTCCAGTTCTTTGTGAAAAGCAGTCAGCAACATCCATGCCACAACCTGAATGCTGTGCGGTCTTGAAATTCTCCCTGCCAGATTAGTCTGTTGCCTTTGGATTCTGCCTCACTCAAAATCTCAAGACAACAGACAAAATGTTGGCAATCTTTTTTTTTTTTGCCAAAATATTACATAAGTGGTTTGTAGTCCAACTCCCAAAAAAGTCCTTGTTCCAGTCTGAAACATTAAAAATATAATGTTTATTGTCTACATTTCCATCAATGTTCTGGTCTTCTGAGCTCCTACCAGCACCACCCATTAAGTTTTACTTCTAAGGTTTAGGATTTCTCTAGTCTGTATCTCCAGACATTTCCATATTCCTTCTACAAACAAGTTCCAAAGTAAGAACCTTGCGTTTAGGTTTAATCACAGCAAAGATCAGATTCTCTGATACAAACTTTTACTGTCCATCAGCTTTTCTCATCACTGTGACAAAATACCTAAAATAGGGCTGGAGGGATGGTTTAGCAGTTAAGGCTTAGCAGTTAAGGTTTGATTCCCCAGGACCCACGTTAGCCAGATGCACAAGGGTGTGCAAGCATCTGGAGTTCGTTTGCAGTGGCTGGAAGCCTTGGCTAGCCCATTCTCTCTCTCCCTCTTTCTTTGTCAAATAAATAAAGAAGAAAAAAATACCTGAAATAACAAGGAGGAAGCATTCATTTTGGCTCATTGTTTCACAGGCTTTGTTCCATAGCACTTGGCTCCATTGATTTTAGCACTGTGGTGAGCCATGGAAGTGGGAGTGTGTAGAACAGAAAACTGTTTATGTCATGTGGATGGGAAGAGGAGAGAGAGGGGGAAGGAGGGGAGGAGAGGGAAGAGGAGAGAAGAGGCTAGAAGGGACATAAAAAGAGACAGAGATTCAAGACATAATGTAGCCTCTAAGAATACGCTTCCAGGGACCTACTTTCAGTTAGATCTCACCTTGTAGTTTTCAGAACCTCTCAAAATAGTGGAACCAACACACGTGATATTTTATTTTCAAGTAATAATAGTATCCTCAGGGATATCTCCTTGTGGAGAATCTCCTCAGGCAGGGATCTTAGAGGTGTTCTCCTTACAGATGGTTCCTTAGTCATGTCTCCTCCGTGGGTTCTACTCAGGCAGATTTCCACAGGTAGGTCTCCTCATGCAGGTCTCTTAAAAGTGAATCTGCTGAAGATGTGTGCTTAGGTAAGTTTCCACATTGATATGTCCTAAGGGAGGTTGTCCACAGAGAAGGTCTTCTAAAATAGAGCTCCTCAAAAGGACTTCTCAGAGAGGTCCCATCAGGCAAATCTTCTTGGACAGGGCCTCCTTCTGGAGTTCTTCTTGTCGGGTCTCCTCCGGGAAGCTCATCTCAGGAAGGTATCCTCAGAAGTATCTCTTATGAGCATCTCCTAAAGGAGATGTCTTGAGAAAGGCTCTTCAAGAAAGTCTCCTTAGGGAAGGTCTGTAAGAGGTGTCTCCTCAGGTATGTCTTCCCATGCACATCTCTGAGATTTCCTCAGGTAAGATTTCCACAGTAATGTGTGCTTATTGAGGTTTCTTAAGGTAGGTTCACTCAGGAAGGTCTCATGAGGAGAAGTTTTTTTTTGGCAAATCTCCTCATGACAGCCTTGTCAAGAGTGGTTCTTCAGGAAGACTTTTTCATGAAGGATCTCCTCAGGGTGTCTTCAGTGAGTTTTTCTCAGGGAAGACCTATTTTATTTATTTATTTGAGAGAAAGAGAGGAAGTGAGGGAGGGAGGGAGAGGGAGATAGATAATGGGCACACACCAGGGCCTCTAGCCACTGCAAACAAACTCCTTGGCATCTGGCTTCATGTGGGTACTGGGGAATTGAACCTGGTCCTTAGGCTTTGCAGGCAAGCACCTTAACCACTAAGCCATCTCTCCAGCCCACTCACAGAAGACCTCTATAGAGAGGATCTCTGAGATTCGCACTGCTGGCAGAAATCACCTGACCAAAAATAGCTTTTGGGAAAAAGAGGTTTATTTTAGCTTACAGATTTGAGGGGGATGCTCCATGATGGCAGGGAAAATGATGGCATGAGCCGAGGGTGGACATCAACCCCTGGCCAACATAAGGTGGACAATAGCAACAGGAGAGTGTGCCAAACATTGGCAAAGGGAAACTGGCTATAATACCCATAAGCCCATCTCCCAAAATACATTGCCTCCAGGAGGCATTAATTCCCAAATCTCTATGAGCTGGGAACTTAGCATTCAGAACACCTAAGTTTATGGGGGACATCTGAAACCACCACATTCCTCCTCTGGCCCCCATAAACTGATAACCATCCATGATGTAAAATGCAAGGCATTCAATCCAATTTTAAAAGTTCCCATTTTTTTTTTTATCAATCCCAAAGATGTTCATACATCCCCATAATCCAAGGTCTTTTAACAAAGCAATAAAACCCCCAAATTCCCTCAAAACCCATAATGGCACAGAATAAACATTCACACTGCAAAAGATGGCATTGGACATAGCAAAGAAATACTCAAACAGTACATGATTTAAAGAGGCCAAATGCCAAACTCTGTAGCTCCAAGTCCAACAACTCTAGTTAGTGACAAATCTCCAAGTCTGATAATTCTAACCAGCAACAAGTCTCTGGAGTTTCAACCCCCCATCCCCTCCAGTTAGGCTACTCACAGTCCTGGAAAACTTCATCCGGGTTGGTAGCTTTCCTTAGCAGCCATCTCATGGTCCCAGCATCTCCAATAGGTCTTCACTACAAACCACGGTTCAACCTCATGGCCCTGTGTGGTCTCTATGCAGGCATCCAGCAAACCTGCTTCACACTGCCCATGGCCATTTCCAAAACACAAGACCGTGTTGCAAATTCAATGGCCCTCTCTTTCCTGTATTTCTTATACTCCATAATACCAGGTAGGGTACCAATTTGTTACTCCAGGAGGGAATAAAGCAGACTTTGAAGATCAGGACACTCCTTGAGTACTCAGGGCAGTTCAAAATAGTCTACATTCTTCCTGTTGCCCCAGTACAGATCAGCTGGCTCAATCTCAAAGGTTATAATCTCTCAATTGCAGCTGAACAGACAGTAGTTTACCCAAAGATATCATTTTTTTTTTTTGGTACCATATCCCTCTGCTCACACCAGTCCGTTTCTATGCAAAGCACCCCTGCACACCTTCTCAGGACCCAGGCATAACAGTAAGCTTCCCACACAAACTACTAGCCCCATCCAGGCAAAGCTCTTTCTCACCCTTATAAGCTAAACCTTACAGTCCGTAGTTCTTACTGCATTCAAGTCTTTCAACTATGACCAGAATAGTCCATCAAGTTGTACTTACAGCACTGCAAGGCATCTCTTAGGTCACAGTTTCAAATCCTTCCACCTTCCTCTTGAAAATCAGCTCTGGAAGGACAAAGCCACAGAGTCAGATGTCTAGCAGCAGCAACCCCACTCCTTGGTACCACTTTATTTTTATTTTTTTTAATTTTTTTGTTTATATCTATTTATTTCAGAGCAAGAGAGCAAGAGAGAGAGAGAGAGAGAGAGAGGGAGGGAGAGGGAGAGAGAGAGAGCGGCACATAGAGAATGGGCGCGCCAGGGCCTTCAGTCACTGCAAATGAACTCCAGATGCACACGCCCCTTGTGCATCTGGCTTACATGGGTCCTGGGGAATCAAGCCTTGAGCCGAGGTCCTTAGGCTTCACAGGCAACCACTAAGCCACCTCCCCAGCCTGGTACCACTTTATTTTTGCAGTCAGGTTTGCATTGCTAGCAGATATCACCCGACCAAGAACAGCTTTTGGGAAAAAGAGGTTTATTTTAGCTTACAGGCTTGAGGAGGAAGCTCCATGATGGCAGGGAAAATGATGGCATGAACAGAGGGTGGACATCACCCCCTGGCCAACATAAGGTGGACAACAGCAACAGAGGAGTGTGCCAAACACTGGCATGGGGAAACTAGCTATACCGCCCATAAGCCCACCCCCAGCATTAATTCTCAAGTCTCCATCAGCTGGGAACCTAGCATCCAGAATACCTAAGTTTATGGGGGACACCTGAATCAAACCACCACAGTCTCCTGGAAGAGTCTTCAGATTAAGTCTCTGTAGGCCAGTTTTCTCGGGGAGGTTTTCCCCGGGAAGATCTCCTTAGGCAAATCTCTTCTCAGAGGTCTCCTGTGTAAAGTTTTCTGTGAGCGTGTCTACTCTGGAAGGGATTACCTAGGTTGGTTCTTCTCTGACAGGTATTTTCAGGGATTGTCTCAACAGAGAGATCTCTGAAGAGTCTCCTCAAGGAAGTTTCCTCAGCTTTAGTATCATATGGAAGGCTGTTCAGGAAGAGTTTCCTCAGGGAGGCTTTCTACACAGACCTCTGCTCTACTAAAAAAATGTCTTATTACAGGGGTCTTCTTGTGATGGAGATTTGAATCAAACTAAAGTTTCTTTTTGCATTTTGTGTTGAGCAGTTTTTATAAACTCTCAGAGTCTAAACTAAAAATGTCCTGTCCTGAGCCAGTCAGATATCTTATGGGACTGAAACATGGGTAAAACACCCCTTTGAATAAATAGTTTATTGTTTTGTTTCTGTAGGCCACTTATTGCTCCTTGCCCATGTTCCCCGTCATGAAGCCCAGAAGTTTAACCCACCAATAGTGTAAAGAACTCAAGATGATGTTAAACTGTCTGCCATACTGTTTATAGAATCTCTGACAGAGCTCAACGCTTGGGCTTTGGAAGTTATTCCCCTGAGTCCACATCAGCATGGATAAATTTTCTGATTCTCCACTTTACCTCTGGTGCCAGCTCTGTGTGCCTCAGTTTCCTATAACATTCTCAGGAGAGTAGCTATACTAGTGTCTTTAGTGATATCTCGCTACAGTGTTCTCCTAGGGAAGGTTGCCTCAGGTCAGATCTTCTCACACAGGTTTCCTGAGGGAGGGCCTCCTCAATGAGGTCTTTTTGAGACAGATTCTACTCAGGAAGATCTCTTCAGGGTGGTCTACTCAAGAAGTGTTGCTTTAGGAAAGTCTCATAAGGGAGGGTTTCCTCAGGGAACGTGTCCTGAGGAAGGACTTCCAGGGTGAGTCTGGTCATGGAGAGCTCCTAAGAGATATCTTCAGCAAGAGTCTTCTTAGGCAGGTGTCCTCAGAGACTGTCTCCTGAGGGAGGTCTCTGAAGAGTCTTCCCAGAGTAGTCTCCTCAACCAGGGTCTCCAAGCAGAAAGGTCTCCTCAGGGAGAATGCCCTCACTCTGATGTCCTCAGAAAACCTATTGTCAAGCATATTTCCTCAGGGAAGATCCCTCATGGTGTTCTCCACAGGTGAGTTTCTTCAGGAAGGATCTCTTCAGTGAAGTTTCTTCAAACGTTTTCCCCTGTGAGGTCTACCAAAAAGGGTATCTTCAAGGAAGTCTCCTTCAGAACTATGTACTCTTTAGGTGTCTCTTAAAAAAATATTTTTAGGGCTGGATAGATGCTTAGTGGTTAAGGGACTTGCCTATAGATTCTATTCCTCAATGTAAGCCAGATGCACAAGTTGGCATATGTGTCTGGAGTCCATTAAAAAAAATAGAGACAAGGGCTGGAGGGATGGCTTAATGGTTAAGGCATTTGCCTGCAAAGCCAAAGGACCCAGGTTCAATTCCCCAGGACCCACGTTAGCTAGATGCACAGGGGGCACACATGTCTGGAGTTCATTTGCAATGGCTGGAGGCCCTGGTGTGCCCATTCATTCTCTCTCTCTCTCCCTCTTTCTCTGTCAAATAAATAAATAAATAGAGACAAAAATAGAAAACAAGAGACAAAATAGATTTTTAGAGACAGAGTGGGGTTGGGGTGATATGGACATATCAGGACCTCTTTGCCATTGCAAAAAAAACAAAACAAAACAAAAAAAAAACTCCAGATGCATGCTCCACTTTGTAAGCCTGGCTCCATCAAGGTGTTGGGGAATCAAAGCCAAGTTTCAGCCTTTACAAGCAAGTGCCTTTAACCACTGAGCCATCTCCCTAGCCTTGGAAGTGTCTGTTGCATCAGGTCTCCTCAGATAGAATCTCCTAAGGGACTTCAGTGGACCTGTATCTGTGGAATTCTTTGAGACCTAGATTTCAAATGTCCTTTCCTAGGAATCAGAGTCAGGTCTCCTGAGTCATATTTCTTCACTATTATCAAACTAACAGTATAGGAAGAGGAGACTGTACTGGAGGACTGAAGCAAGATTCTGTTTTTCTTTCCTTTTTTTTTTCGAGGCAGGGTTTCACTCTAGCGCAGGCAGACCTGAAATGTTAGAACTCAGGTTGATCCTCTTACCTCTGCCTCCCAAGTGCTGGGATTAAAGGCATGTGCCACCATGCCCAGCTTTCTTTTTTATTTATTATTTTTATTTATTTGAGAGTGTGTGTGAGAGAGAGAGAGAAAGAGAGAAAGAGAGAAAGGTAGATATATAGAGAGAATAGATGCACCAGGGCTCCAGCCACTGCAAATGCGTCACTTTGTGCATCTGGCTGATGTGGGTCCTGGGGAATAGAACCTGGGTTCTTTGGCTTTGCAGGCAAGTGTCTTAACTGTTTGGCTATCTCTCCAGCCCATTTTCCTTCCTTTTCCTTTCCTTTCCTCTCTTCTCCTCTCCTTTCCTCTCCTCCCCTCTCCTTCCCTTCTCTTCTTTCCTTCCTTTCTCTTTCTCTCTCCCTCCTCCCTTCTTCCCTCTCTCCTTCCCTCCCTCCCTCCTTTCTTTCTCTCTCTTCTCCCTTCCTTCCTTCCTTCCTTCCTTCCTTCCTTCCTTCCTTCCTTCCTTTCTTCCTTCCTTCCTTCCTTTCTTTTCTTTGGTTTTTCAATGTAGGGTCTTACTCTAGCCCAGGCTGACCTTGAATTCACTATGGAGTCTCAGGGTGGCCTTGAACGCCCAGTGAGCCTTCTACCTCAGCCTCCTGAGTGCTGGGATTAAAGGTGTGCACCACCGTGCCCTGCAGATGCAAGCACCACTTTGTGCACATGAGTACTGGAGAATCAAACTTGGGTTTCTAGGGTTTACAGGCTGAGCCATCTCTCCAGCCCCTGAAGCAAGATTTCTAGAACAACTTTGGTCCAGAAGCTGATGATTTCTTGCATGCAAAGTGCAGGTTAGAGTTAATTTCAGGAGTTTTAGTTCATCATGGCGAGGTGGGCAGAGCCGAGCAGTTCTTCATAGTGGCCAGGAAGTGGAGAGAAACAAGCCTCTATCTTGTATGTTCCTTTCATGAGGGTGTCTGAAGGTGCTCATCTCTTGGTAGCTTTCTTGGATCTAGAATTCCAAGTGGATGCTTATTTTCCCAGCATTTGGGTTCTCAGAATGGGATTCTGAGACATCTGGTTCCTGTAGGCTCTGTAGCTATTAGGTAACTGACTTCCCTGGAAGGCAATCTGGCTTTTTTTGTTTGTTTGTTTGTTTTGTTTGTTTGTTTTATCCAGGTAGGGTCTCACTCTAGTTCAGGCTGACCTGGAATTCACTATGTAGTCTCAGGGTGGCCTTGAACTCATGGTGATCCTCCTACCTCAGCTTCCCGAGTGCTGGGATTAAAGGCATGCATCACCACACCTGGCTCAATCTGTTTTTTTTTTTTTTTTCTTCATTATTTCTATTTACGTATGACACAGAGAGAGAGAGAGAGACAGAGACAGAGAAAAAGAGAGAATGGATATACTGGAGCCTTCAGCCACTGCAAAAAACTCTAGACACATGCACCACCTTGTGCATATGGTTTACATGGGTCCTGAGGAATTAAACCAAGATCCTTTGGCTTTGCAGGCAAACACCTTAACCACAAAGCCCTCAAATGGCTTTTAAAAAACTTAAGTAATTAATTTGCATCAGAGAGAGAGAGACAGAGAGAATGGAACTCAAGGGCCTTCTGCCACTGCAAACAAACTCCAGATTGCATGTGTACATCTGGCTTTACTGGAGAATTAAACCTGGGTCATTAGGCTTTGCAGGCAAGCATCATAACAAGTGAGCTATCTCTCCAGCCCTGAATCTGGCTTCATTTAAATCTTCCTTTTGTCTCAAATCTTCTAGAGTCTCTCTCTCTCTCTCTTTCTTTTCTTTTCTTTTTTTTTTTTGAGGTAGGGTCTCAGTCTAGCTCAGGTCTGGAATTCACTATATAGTCTCAGGGTGGCCTGGAACTCACAGAAATCCTCCTACCTCTGCCTCCTGCACGCTGGGATTAAAGGTGAGCGCCACCACGCCTGGCCTTACAGTCTCATTTTGATAGATGTGGATGTGGACTTGTTTATAGTTTCTGGGTTTTCGTCCATAGAATTCATGTTCTTAAGGCATGTAACCATTTTTGATTTTGCCAGTCTAAACTAATAAAAACTAGAGGGCATCCTCAGTTCCTTATCCAATTTTTTCAAGCCTTTAGCCAGCCCTGGGAATGTTTGAGGCCATCTGGAAAGTGCTTCTGATCTCTAGGTTAGAGCTGCTCTAGGTTGGAGGTCATGCCACTGAGGACCACAAACTCTTCCCCGGGACACTCAGAAGTGGGATTTACATTCCAGGGCTCCTGCAGGGTTGGGCTGAGGAATCCCACTCTTATTTGACTACTCCTTTTGTTTTGGTTCCCCCAAATCCTTTTACCAGAGTCCCCTGGAAGCATGCCTCTAAGTGGTTATTGCTTATTAAACCTCATCTTGAGGTGTGCTTCTGAGAACCCCATTTAGACCAGCTCCCTTGGAAACCTCTACTGCCTGCTGTTGGCTGATCACTAGAAGCCTTTGCTACTGTAAACTGTCCCATTTTTCAGCTCTCTGCCTATCTGTGCTCCATTCTGAATGATTTTTCAGTTTTTGTTTTTTTTTTTCATGGTAGGGTCTCTCTCTAGCCCAGACTGACATGGAATTCACCATGTAGTCTCAGGCTGGTCTCAAACTCACAGAGATCCTCCTATTTCTGCCTCTTGAGTGCTGAGATTAAAGGTGTGCACCACCATGCCTGGTTTGTCTTTCTGTTCTTGAATTTTTTTCTACAGCTGTGTTTTATCCTCTAATATTTTATTGACTTAATTGAGAAAGAAAGAGGTGGGGAGGCAGGGAGGGAGAGGGAGAATTGGTACATCAGGGCCTTTAGCCACTGCAAACAAACACCAGATGCATGTGCCACCTTGTTTATCTAGCTTTATGTGGATACTGGGTCCTTTGGCTTTGCAGGAAAGCACCTTAACTGCTGAGCCATCTCTCTATCCCATGGCTTTATCTTCTTTTAATCCATTTGAATCTGCAACTTCAACTTAATTATTTTCTTATAAAAATATTTTATTTATTTATGAGAGAGAAAGAGAGAAAGAGAATGAGTATGCCAGGGCCTCTAGCCACTGCAAACAAACTCCAGATGCATCTGGCTTTATGGGGTGCTGGAGAATTGAACCTGGGTCCTTTGACTTTTCAGGCAAGCACCTTAACCACTAAACCTTCTCTCTAGCCCTCAACCTAATTTTAACTTCTATTTTCTCTTTAAATTTGCTTATGAGTTTTGATAGCCTGTACTTTCAATATTCTCTTCCTTTTCTTTAAACATATTAATTTCCCTATTCTGTGTATCACCCATCTGATAATTCCAGTATTGTCTACCCTTGTGGGTCTGGTTCTTGTAGCCACATTTTTTTAGCTTTCTTCTTGTGATGGGTGACATTTGACAGTAAGCTCCCACCTCTTGGACTTGTATCTGTGGGCATTCTTTGAGGCCTGAGTTTAAACTGTTTTTTTTCTGTAGAGTAGTTGCTTTTGCCTCTGCTAGAAATTTATGTTGCCAAAACAACTTTAAGCTAAACTTCTGGCCTGATATATTTTTTTCAAGGTCGGGTCTAACTCTAGCCCAGGCTGGAATTCACTATGTAGTCTCAGGCTAGCCTTGAACTCACATCGATTCTCCTACCTTGGCCTCCTGGATACTGGGATTAAAGTTATGTGCCACTATGTCCGCCTGGCCTGGGATTTTTGGAGTCACTCAGGAAGTATAAATTATGACCAAATTCCACTGACCTGCGATTGTGGTCAGAATTCTCTAGTGTTCTTTCTTTATTCTCCAGCACCCCACTCCTGAAGCCTGTCTGTGAAGATTATTTTGGGCTTCCTGTGGACTTTGTCTCCTGTCCCTTGTGTGTGGAACCCATTGAAATCAACTGGAGAAAATCCAGAAACTCCATAGGGAGGTAGGTAAAGGACGAGGGCAGCTTGTAGGAAAGATACACATGGCTCTTACCATATGGAGAGCTGCTCAAAATAAACACATGCAAATAAAAACTGCATTCACACACAGTCCTCACTACATTGGCAAGGACTCAAAAAGTGTGACAACCCACTGTGGAGGAGGCTGTGGGAAACAGGTGTCCTCACACAGTTGGAGGAGGGTTGTTCTGCCCTGAGATATCTAACAAAATGAAGGAGGTGAGGAGGTGGCCCTTTGACTCAGAGACTATTTCTAGGAATTTCCCCAGGCTGTTGCTGTGCAAGTAGGAAACAAGGCATGCACAAGGTGGCACATGGTAGCCTTATTTATCACAGTGAGAGGTTAGAAACAGGTAACTTACGTGCCTGCTCATAGGAGAGGAGCTGTGCATCTGGTATAGGCACATAGAGAAGAACCTTACAGTTGCAAAGGTTTGGGAAGTTTCAGTGAACTAGAGTGGCAGGATTCCAGGATATGGCATTAAGGGAGGTGGCAACAGCAATATATTAATTACCTTCTCCTTGCTGGGACAAAATACTTGAAAAAATGAGTTTAAGGGAGGAAGGATTTATTTTAGCTCACACTTGTAGGTCTTAGAGTTTGAGGCAGCTGGTCACCCTCAAGCCATAGCAAGGAAACAGAGAGATGAGTGTTGGTACTCAGCCAGCAATTTCCTTTTAGTACAGTCAAGGACCCCAGCCCTTAGAATAGTGCCACCCGCAGTTAAAGAGGGTCTTCTCACCTCAATTAACCTAATCAAGATAATCCCTCACAGGATGCCTAATCTAGGTAATTCCTCACATGTGATTTGAGGACCTGTCAAGTTTACAATCAATATAAACCATCACAGGCAGGAACATCTAGATGAAAACAAAGGTTGAGGTGGAAATGTGCACACATGTACACATTATACACTCAAGTCACATGTATATACCTGTTGCAGTCAGGTTCACATTGCTGGCAGAAATCACCTGACCAAGAGCAGCTTCTGGGGAAAAAAAGGGTTTATTTTGGCTTATAGACTTGAGGGGAAGCTCCATGATGGCAGGGGAAAATAATGGCATGCATAGAGGGTGGACATCACCCCTTGCACACATAAGGTGGACAGCAGGAACAGGAGAGTGTGCCAAACACTGGCAAGGGGATTGACTATAACACCCATAAGCCCGCCCCCAACAATCCACTCTCTCTAGGAGGCGTTAATTCCTAAATCTCCATCAGCTGGGAACCTAGCATTCAGAACACCTAAGTTTATGGGGACACCTGAATCAAACCACCACAATACCCAAACCACATACACAAAAAACAAACACACACACTACACACATATAAATTACACAGATACACAAAATATGCACATGAATCACACACAGAAGCTGCACAATAAAGCAGACACAAACCACTGACACATAAACTTCCTATTAGATTATATACACAAACAATACCCCAAGACCACACACATGTAAATTATACATGTGTACAACATCTCCTCTTGATCCAGACTCAAACCCCAAATATAAACTATACACACATAAGCATGCATAGTAATTATACACACAGAAGCAACATGCACAGGCTATACACACAAAGCATGTATATTCAAATCATGCACACATAAACTATAGGCACAAAATACATACCACACATAGCACAGCCACACACAAATTATAGAAACATAAGTTATACATGCAACACACACGCATACAGACCACACACAGGAACTATACACACAGGCACTGTACACATGTAAGCTGTACTCATATATTAAACTACACATAACAAACTGTAGATGCATGTGCACTGCACACACACACACACACACACACACTTACTAGATGTATGTATAGATGAGCTGGAAGCAACATGTGTCTCCCAAGCCCCCCTCCCGCAGTCCACGAAGCCCTGTGATGAATTCTGACGCTGTGCCTGTTCAGAGTGCAGGCTTCCTCTGAATGAGGCGGCCACCAGTACCAGACAGGATCCTTGTGTCAGCCATGTCATAGAGAATGCCCCAGGACTGTCAGAGACACTTGAGAAGGACACAGGACCTAACCAAACTTGGGATGAATAACGAAGTATATCAGATGTCAAGTGGCCATGAGTATCTCTGGAGACTTGAGCACAGGGAGGACTTTCAGTGCCAGGCAGGGAGCATTGGGATCAGGATTCAGAGACCAAAGATGGTCCCATCTTTGCAACTCTCATGCAATGATTAGAACAGTCAGGCTAGGACCAGCAGTGGGTGCTAGAATTGCTGAAGAAGGCCTCTCTGATTATACCCTACTCGAACCCCAGTCCTCCATTCAGGGGCCAACTCATATGGCAAAAGAGAGGGAGCAGAGGCGGGGTGGGGGAGGCGGGCTCTGAAGACCGAGCCAAGGCAACAGGCAGTCCCAGAAGCTGGGGCCCTGGAAACGGTTCTCCCGCCACTCCCAGGAGCAGAGCTGCCCTGTTAGCACTCTAGCTCAGCCTGCTGCCCCCCAGGCCCGCCCGCGGGATCGGAAGCTACCAGACTTGAAGTCATTTGATACAGCAGCCCAAGGGAGCTCACTCGGGTGTGGAAGCCATCAGATTAGGGGTACTGGAGACAGGACACCTCTCGTAGGAGCATCTGTGTCCAGTACCTGAGGGAGTCCATTTAGCACCCTCCATACAGGCCAGACAGGTGCTGAGTGTCTCTGTGTGATGACATGGACATGGCGTCGCTTATAGGTGCTGCTGCCCCAAATGCCTAAACTGAGCTGCCCAGGGACAGCCCCCTCCAGATGTGAGATGTTTTGCAGAATGGGCCAGACTCCTCCAAAGCTTTCAGCATCTCTAAAGGGAATGAGATGGACCCCACCCCATATCCCTGATGATCAAGTGCTGTATGTCTTTTCATGGGTCTTGGCTCAGAACATACACAGAGGGGCTGGAGAGATGGCTCAATGGTTAAAGACGCTTGTTTGCAAAACCTGATGGCCCAGGTTTGATTCCCCGGAACCACATAGAGCCAGATGTATGAAGTGGCACATATATCTGGAATTCATTTATAGTAGCAGGGGGCCCTGGTATACTCATTCTCTCTCTCCTCCTCTCTCTTTTTAAAAATTTTTATGTGTCTCTCATAAATAAATAAATATTTAAACACACACATAGCTAGCAAAGATATCTGAGGAAAATTTGAATATTGACTGTGCCTTAGATAGCATTATTGCATCAGGTTGAAATGATGTAGCTAAGTTTCATGTATGTGTTTCCATTTGGTCAGTAACCTCTCAGGATCCACAGGGTACCTATTTTCAGGACCCTTCAGAAAAGGCAAAATCCATGCACCCTCTTGTGTAAATGGCATAGTATTTGTATATAACCTGCATACATCTTCCACGGATGCATACAGCCTTCTCTGACTGACTCCGAAGACCACACACCCGGTGAAGCTATGTAAACAGGAAGGTCTGCACATGGGTGGCTCAGGCATACATTTTGTTTTCATAGGTTTTGTATCTCATCTGCTTGAATCCATATTTGGAAGCTGTAGTCATGGAAGTGCCTCTATGCTTGGTTCTCTTTCTTTCTTTTTTTTGTTTGTTTATTTTGTCTTGGAGATTGGGTCTTACTCTAGCCCAGGCTGACCTGGCACTCACTCTGTAGCCGCTGGCTGTTCTCAAACTCACAGTGATCTTCCTTGTTAGACATTTGAAGAGTAAGCCGGGAGTCCTCCCTAGACTCTATGGGCCTTGGGGAGCTTCCTCCAGTTTCAACGTGCTATAGATTTGACCTGGTCCTCTGTGGCCCTCCCACTGTTTGTGGATTTATCCTTCTTTCTTGGCCTTGTCTAGGTTCTGGGTAAATGAGTTGGCCGCCTGAGCCTAGGAAGCTTGGGGATAGGTCGGTTGCTATGAGGGTTCAGTGAGTGAGCCACAGGACATGTGTGGGAGCATTGAATGGGCCAGGAGGGCTGCAGAGTCTCTATGAACTCATCTCACCCAGTGTCAAGATCAAGGTCAAGGCAGTCTGGGGGGTGAATGAGGGACCACACCCTATAAAGAAGGGCAGTGTTTGCCTGTCCCAAGGGTCCATGCCCACATGTGGCCCATGTGGCTGTACCTTTCTCTTGAGTTTGCAGTGTGAGCTGTCTGCCAGTATGGCACCCTCTCCTCTCCCTCTCCACCTGCTGTTCTCATGATTTTCCCATCAGTGCTATCACTGAAAAGCAGGGAAATGAAAAATCACCACACCATCTGTCCCCATTTGGGAAGGCACAGTGGGATGTCAAGTGGCAGCATGTTTATTGTCACGGCATGGAACTCTAAATATCAGGTAAACCTGGCAATGGAGTTCACCTCTCAGAGGGTGCACAGCAGCAGAGCACAGACTGGCCACCATCTTAGAGGTGTGAAGAGGGTCGGGGAGGGGCGTGCGTCCACTCTTCCTGATGGCCTGCTCTGTCTTTCAGCTTAGCCTTCGGTGCAGGTGGAGTCTGGGCATGGAGGAGTCTGTGAGCCTGCTCTGGCTCAAAATGTCCTGAATCTTACTTTGTTTTTGTGGTGGTTTGATTCAGGAGTCTTCCATAAACTCATGTGTTTTGAATGCCAGGTCCCCAGCTGGTGGCAATTTGGGAATTGGAGCCTTGCTGGAGGAGGTGTGCTGTTGGGGGTGGGCCTATGTGCGTTACAGCCTGTTTCCCCTTGCCAGTATTCCTCACTCTCATCCTTCTGTTTTCCACCTGCTGTGGCAGAGGTGATGTCCAGCCTCTGCTCATGCCATCCTTTCCCCTGCCATCATGAACTTCCCCTTGAATCTGTAAGGCAAAGTAAAGAACTTTCCTCCCACAGGCAGTCTGTGATGGCGTAGATGAAGGAGCTGTCTTCTTTGGCAGGCTGGTTTCTGTGGTCAGCTGGTGGCTGGGCTGGAGGTAGTTGCTGTGGATGACCTTGTTTCTGCCTGATGTCATCTGGTGAGATAAAAAGGACTGGGTCACAGTGGCTCGTGCAGGGGCTAGCCTCAGCACCTTCACACTGAGGGGGAGGTGTGGCAGGCTCCACATAGCCAAGAAGAACGAGCCCTGGCACCGGTGCTTCCCATGCCTTTGTGAACACCACACTTGTCACTACCCCACTGGCTCAACTGGGTGAAGAGGACATTGTTGCTTTTTGCTGTTTGGTGCAGAGGTGGGATCCAGAACCTCACTCATGCTCCTCATGTGTGCTGTCATAGGACCACGCCCGGACCTCCTCAAACTACTGGGGTTCAAACTCAAGATCCTTTGCTTGTGCAACAAGTGCTCTTCACAATGAGCCATCTCCTCAGCCCTCACTTTTTTTCTATAAAATAAGGTCTCTGTAGGTAGCTCTGTTTGGGATAGAACTCATGACCCTTCTGTCTCAGCCTTGTGAGTGCTAGGATTACATAGCGTGTGCCACTGTGCCTCGCTAAGGCTCCACTTCCTGATGGAAGAGCAGCTGCCGTAGGTCTGTTTCAGAAAGCGTTAGGTCACGAGGGTTTTGACTAATGGATAGGTTATCCCTTGATGGGTTAATTGTGATGACATGTATTAGTGGGAGGCGGAGGAGTGGGGGTGGGCCTATCTCTAGAAAGTGGGTCACTGAGAGTTTGTCCTTGGGAGTATATCTTGCTCTGGCCCTTCCTATATGCCTTTTTCTGTACTTCCTTTCTGCCAAGAAGTGAAGAATACCATCTGTCATAAGTTCTTGCTAGCAGGCTGGAGGGATGGCTTAGCAGTTAAGGCACTTGCTTGCAAAGTTATAGGACCCAGGTTTAGTTCCCCAGGACCTACGTAAGACAGATGCATAAGGTGGTGCATGTGTCTGGAGTTCATTTGCAGTAGGTGAAGGCCCTAGCATGCTCATTCTCTCTCTCTCTCAACAAATAAAATAAAAATCAATAAAAAATAAGTTCTTGCTGCCACAGTGTTCTATCTAACCATGGGCCTTGAAACATTGAGCCAAGTCACCATGTACTGATAAACAATTCCTCACTTAGGTTATTTATGTCACGTATTTGACCCCAGAGATGAGAACAGTAACTAGAGCACTGTTCAATAGGCGAGTGGCTTTGTTCCTGCACACACCATCATATACGGGCACTGAAAAATTTATTGGGCCACTTGGTCATGTCTGCAACCTCTAAAACTGTGAGACAAAACCAAACTCATCTATTTATAAGTTTTTTAAAAATATTTTTAGATTTTTATTATTTTTAAATATTTTATTTTATTTATTTACTTGCAAGGAGAGAGAGAGAGAGAGAAAGAGGGAGAGAGAAAGAATGAATGGGTGTGCCAGAGCCTCTAGCCCCTGTGCATGAATTCCAGATGCATGTACCACTCTGTGCACTTGGCTTTATGTGGGTACTGGGGAATCAAACCCTGGGTGTTAGGCATTGCAGGCAAGTACCTTAACTGCTGAGCCATCTTACCAGCCCCTATTTATAAGTTTTAATAGAAATCTGACCAGTACAGGTGCCTTAGACAGGTAGGCCCTTTTCTTTGAAAGGCATATTATGGTAGGGAGACTGTCTACTGCCAGGGAACCACCTTGTGGATCTCTAGCTACAATGAGATGGCCCTTCCCTGGCCTCAGGATCCTCTTGGTGGTGGCCTGACTTGAGGATACTTACAGCCCTGCTGAGCTTTCCTTGGACCATACAGGGCCTGAGGGAGGTTTCCTTAACCTTAGCAGGGGTCACCGACTGTTTTAGAGGGGCTTGTTGACTGTCTGCTTGGACCTGAGAGATGAGGGTCCCACGTGTTGGGGTGAGAAGCTCTCAGAAGTGGGGTGGGGCCCCCGAATGCAGTAAAAACTATGGAGCGTAGGTGTGCTGGAGGTGAGCCCCTTTGGAAGAACCAAGAGGGAACATTGGTGGGGCCCCTGGACCTTATTTCCTCCTCAGCAAAACCAGGAGCCAAGGGGGAGACCCACTTAAGTCTGAAGTCTGTGCTGGGAGAATGAGAGCACATGATTGGATTCAGCAGACAGCTGCTGGGCTGGCTGTGTAGGGTTGGCCTCTGTGGTGGTTTGATTCAGGTGTCTCCCATAAACTTAGGTGTTCTGAATGCTAGGCTCCCAGCTGATGGAGATTTGGGAATTAACGCCTCCTGGAGGGAGTGTATTGTTGGGGGCAGGCTTATGGGTATTAAAGCCAATTTCCCCTTGCCACTGTTTGGCACACCCTCCTGTTGTTGTGGTCCATCTTATGTTGGCCAGGGGGTGATGTCCACCCTCTGCTCATGACATTGTTTTCCCCTGCCATTGTGGAGCTTCCCCTTGAGCCTGTAAGCCAAAATAAATCTTTTTCCCAGAAGCTGCTCTTTGTTGGGTGATTTCTACCAGCAAGGCGAACCCGACTGCAACAGTAAAGTGGTACCGAGGAGTGGGATTGCTGCTAGACACCCGACTGTGTGGCTTTGGCCTTTTGGAGCTGATTTTCAAGAGGAATGTGGGAGGATTTGAAACCTTGGCCTCAGAGATACCTTACAGTGCTGTAAGTACAGCTTGATAGACTATTCTGGTCTGAGCTGCAAGACCTGAATGCAGTAAAAACTATGGACTGTGAGGTTTGGCTTATGAGGGTGAGAAAGAGCTTTGCCTAGACTGGGCTAGCAGTTTGTGTGAGAAGCTTGCTCTTATGCCCATGTCCTGAGAAGTTATGCAGGGTTGCTTTGCGTAGAAATGAACTGGTGTGAGCAGAGGGATATAGCACAGAAAGAAAAATCTTTGGGTGAACTGTTGCCTGTTCAGCTGCAAGTGAGAGATTACAACCTTTGAGACTGGGCTAACTGACCTGCGCGGGGGCAACAAAAAGAATGTAGACTCTTTTGAAAGGGCCTCAGTGCTCAAGGAGTGTCCTGTTCTTCAAAGTCTGCTTCCCCCCCCCACTGGATTAACAAATTGGCATCCTACCTGGTATTGTGGAGTATAAGAAATGCTGGAAAGAGGGTCATTGAGTTTGCAACACGGTCTTGTGTTTTGGAAATGGCCATGGGCAGTGTGAAGCCGGTTTGCTGGTTGCCTGCATAGAGACCCCATGGAGCCATGAGGATGAACTGTGGCTTGCAGTGGAGACCCAGTGGAGATGCTGGGACCATGAGATGGCTGCTGAGTAGCTGCTGGCCCCGATGAAGTTTCCCAGGACTGTGACTAGCCTAGCTGGAGGGGCGGAATTGGAATGCCAGAGACTTGTTGCTGGTTAGAATTATCGGACTTGAAGATTTGTCACTGGCCATAGTTGCTGGACTTGAAGCTACAAAGTTTGATGTTTGCTCTGGTTGTTTTAAATCTTGTATTGGTTGAATGTTTCTTTGCTATGCCCAATGCCATCTTTTGCAGTGTGAATATTTATTCTGTGCCATTATGGGTTTTTTGAGGTTAATTTTTTGGTATTACGGTTCAGGTAAAAGATCTTGGACTATGGGGATGTATGAACATCATTGGGATTGATAAAAACTATGGGGACTTTTAAAGTCAGACTGAATGCATTGTTTTTTTTTTTTGCTATTTTATTTTTTATTTTTTTTAATTTTAATTAACATTTTCCATGATTATAAAATATATCCCATGGTAATTCCCTCCCTCCCCACCCCCACACTTTCCCATTTGAAATTCCACTCTCCATCATATTACCTCCCCATTACAATCATTGTAATTACATATATACAATATCAACCAATTAAGTATCCTCCTCCCTTCCTTTCTCCACCCTTTATGTCTCCTTTTCAACTTACTGGCCTCTGCTACTAAGTATTTTCATTCTCACACAGAAGCCCAGTCATCTGTAGCTAGGATCCCCATATGAGAGAGAACATGTGGTGCTTGGCTTTCTGGGCCTGGGTTACCTCACTTAGTATAATACTTTCCAGGTCCATCCATTTTTCTGCAAATTTCATAACTTCATTTTTCTTTACTGCTGAGTAGAACTCCATTGTATAAATGTGCCACATCTTCATTATCCACTCATCTGTTGAGGGACATCTAGGCTGGTTCCATTTCCCAGCTATTATAAATTGAGCAGCAGTAAACATGGTTGAGCATGTACTTCTAAGGAAATGAGATGAGTCCTTTGGATATATGTGTAGGAGTGCTATAGCTGGGTCATATGGTAGATCAATCTCTAGCTGTTTTAGGAACCTCCACACTGTTTTCCACAATGGCTGGACCAGATTGCATTCCCACCAGAAGTGCAGAAGGGTTCCTTTTTTTCCACATCCCCGCCAACATTTATGATCATTTGTTTTCATTATGGTGGCCAATCTGACAGGAGTGAGATGGAATCTCAATGTAGTTTTAATCTGCATTTCCCTGATGACTAGTGACGTAGAACATTTTTTTAGATGCTTATATGCCATTCGTATTTCTTCCTTTGAGAACTCTCTATTTAGCTCCATAGCCCATTTTTTGATTGGCTTGTTTGATTCCTTATTATTTAACTTTTTGAGTTCTTTGTA
The DNA here is from genome assembly GCF_020740685.1 of Jaculus jaculus. Taxonomy (NCBI): domain Eukaryota; kingdom Metazoa; phylum Chordata; class Mammalia; order Rodentia; family Dipodidae; genus Jaculus; species Jaculus jaculus. Next base: position 59,320,780 of record NC_059112.1, read on the forward strand.
TATCCTAGATATTAATCCTCTATCAGATATATAGCTGGCGAAGATGTTTTCCCATTCTGTAGGTTGCCTCTTTGCTTTTTTCACTGTGTCCTTTGCGGTGCAAAATCTTTGTAATTTCATTAGGTCCCAGTGGTTAATCTGTGGTTTTATTGCCTGAGCAATTGGGGTTGTATTCAGAAAGTCTTTGCCAAGACCAATATGTTGAAGGGTTTCCCCTACTTTTTCCTCTAGCAGTTTCAAAGTTTCCGGTCTGATGTTAAGGTCTTTAATCCATTTGGACTTAATTCTTGTGCATGGCGAGAGAGAAGAATCTATTTTCATCCTTCTGCAGATATATATCCAGTTTTCAAAACACCATTTGCTGAAGAGGCTGTCTCTTCTCCAATGAGTATTTTTGGCATTTTTATCGAATATCAGGTGGCTATAGCTACTTGGGCTTACATCTGGGTCCTCTATTCTGTTCCACTGATCTACATGTCTGTTTTTGTGCCAGTACCATGCTGTTTTTGTTACTATGGCTCTGTAGTATAGGTTAAAATCAGGTATGGTGATACCACCAGCCTCTTTTTTGTTGCTCAGTATTATTTTAGATATTCGAGGTTTTTTGTGATTCCAAATGAATTTTTGGATTGTTTTTTCTATTTCCATGAAGAAAGCCTTTGGAAGTTTGATAGGGATTGCATTAAATGTGTAGATTGCTTTAGGTAAGATTGCCATTTTCACGATATTGATTCTTCCAATCCAGGAACAAGGGATGTTTCTCCACTTTCTAGTGTCTTCTGCAATTTCTCGCTTGAGTGTTTTAAAGTTCTCATTGTATAGATTCTTTACGTCCTTGGTTAGGTTTATTCCAAGGTATTTTATTTTTTTTGATGCAATTGTGAATGGGAGTGATTCTCTGATTTCATCCTCTGTGTGTTTGTTGGTAGCATATATGAAGGCTACTGATTTCTGTGTATTTATTTTGTATCCTGCTACATGGCTGTAGGTTTTGATCAGCTCTAACAGCTTGCTAGTAGAGTCTTTAGGGTCCTTTATGTATAGAATCATGTCATCTGCAAATAATGATAACTTGATTTCTTCCTTTCCAATTTGTATCCCTTTTATGTGTGTCTCTTGCCTTATTGCTATGGCTAAGACTTCCAAAACTATATTAAATAAAAGTGGGGACAGTGGACACCCTTGTCTTGTTCCTGATTTTAGTGGAAAAGCTTCCAGTTTTTCCCCATTTAGTAATATGTTGGCTGTAGGCTTGTCATAAATAGCCTTTATTATATTGAGATATGTTCCTTTTATTCCCAGTCTCTGTAGGACTTTTATCATGAAGGGATGTTGGATTTTGTCTAATGCTTTCTCTGCGTCTAATAAGATGATCATGTGATTTTTGTCCTTCAACCCGTTTATGTAATGTATTACATTTATAGATTTGCGTATGTTGAACCATCCCTGCATCTCTGGGATAAAGCCTACTTGGTCAGGGTGAATGATCTTTTTGATATACTCTTGTATTCTGTTTGCCAATATTTTGTTGAGAATTTTTGCATCTATGTTCATGAGGGAGATTGGTCTGTAATTTTCTTTTTTTGTTCTATCTTTGCCTGGTTTTGGTATCAGGGTGATGCTGGCCTCATAGAAGGAGTTTGGTAGAATTCCTTCCTTTTCTATTTCCTGGAAAAGCTTAAGAAGCAATGGTGTTAGCTCTTCCTTAAAAGTCTGGTAAAATTCAGCAGTGAATCCATCCGGGCCTGGGCTTTTTTTAGTTGGGAGATTATTGATAACTGTTCGGATCTCCATGTTTGTTATAGGTCTATTTAAGTGATTAATCTCATTTTGATTTAATTTAGGTAGTTCATATAGATCAAGGAAATCATCCATTTCTTTCAGATTTTCATACTTTGTGGAGTATATGCTTTTATAGTATGTCCCTATGATTTTTTGAATTTCTCTGGAATCTGTTGTGATGTTACCTTCTTCATCTCTGATTTTATTAATTTGTGTCTCTTCTCTCTTTCTTTTGGTCAGATTTGCTAAGGGTTTATCAATCTTGTTTATCCTTTCAAAGAACCAACTCTTTGTTTCATTAATCCTTTGGATTGTTCTTTTTGTTTCTATTTCATTAATTTCTGCCCTAATCTTTACTATTTCTTCCCGTCTACTGATTTTTGGTTTGCCTTGTTCTTCTTTTTCCAAGGCTTTAAGGCGAAGCATTAGGTCGTTTACTTGTGACCTTTCTAATTTCTTAATATAGGCACTTATGGCTATAAATTTACCTCTTAAAACTGCCTTCATTGTGTCCCAGAGATTTTGGTATGTTGTGTTCTCATTATCATTTGACTCTATAAATTTTTTGATTTCCTTTTTGATTTCTTCATTGACCCACTCATCATTTAGTAGTGTATTGTTTAGTTTCCATGATTTTGTGTATGCTCTATAGCCTTTCTTGCTACTGATTTGTAGTTTAATTCCATTGTGGTCAGATAGAATGCAAGGAATTATTTCAATTTTCCTGAACTTGTTAAGATTTGCTTTGTGTCCTCATATATGGTCTATTTTAGAGAATGTTCCATGTGCTGCTGAAAAGAATGTATATTCTGCAGCCTTTGGATGAAATGTCCTGTATATATCTGTTAGGTCCATTCCTTCTATGACCTCATTGAGTCCAGATGCCTCTCTGTTTATTCTTTCCCTGGATGACCTGTCAATTGATGAGAGTGGGGTGTTAAAGTCACCCACCACCACTGTGTTTGGTGTTATCTGTGACCTTAGTTCTAATAGTGTTTGTTTGACGAATTTGGGAGCCCCCATGTTAGGTGCATATATGTTTAGGATTGTAATGTCCTCCTGTTGAAGTGTGCCCTTAATCAATATAAAGTGACCTTCCTTATCTTTCTTGACTAACGTCGGACTAAAGTCTACCCTGTCTGATATTAGGATAGTAACCCCTGCTTGTTTTCTAGGCCCATTTGCTTGAAACACCGTCTTCCAACCTTTCACCCTAAGATAATGTCTATCCTTTGTAGAAAGGTGAGTTTCTTGGAGACAACAAATTGTAGGATCCTGCTTTTTAACCCAGTCTGCAAACCTATGTGTTTTCGTTGGGGCATTGAGACCGTTTATATTAAGAGATATTATTGAAAGGTGTGTATTTATATTTGCCATTTTTTTTTTTTTTTGTGTGTGTGTGTTTCTGGTTCTACCTGTGCTCTCTTCTGTTAACTGGTATTTGAGTATAGCTTGTTTTTTCTAGGTTCCTTATATGTGTGCTTTTCCTTTTGTTCAGCATGGAGGATTCTATCAAGTATTTTCTGTAGAGCTGGTTTTGTCTTCAAATACTCCTTTAACCTGCTTTTGTCATGGAATGTCTTTATTTCTCCATCTATTTGAATGGATAACTTTGTAGGATAAAGTAACCTTTGTTGACAGTTGTTATCTTTCAGAACTTGGAATATATCACTCCAAGCCCTTCTGGCTTTAAAAGTTTGTGTTGAATAATCTGCTGTAATCCTGATGGGCTTGCTTTTGTAGGTAACTTGATTTTTCTCTCTAACTGCTTTCAATATTTTTTCTTTGGTGTGTGTGTTTGGAAGTTTGATTATAATATGGCGAGGAGAGGTTCTTTCTGGGTTTTGTCTGGCTGGGGTTCTAAAGGCCTCCTGTATCTGTATTGGCACTTCTTTCCCAATTTGGGGGAAATTTTCTTCTATGATTTTGTTGAAGATGCCTACTATGCCTCTGGAGTGGAGTTCTTCTCCTTCTACTATGCCCTGAATTCTTATATTGGATCTTTTCATAGTGTCCCGAATATCTTGAAATTCCCACTCATACTTTTCTATAAGTTTGTCTTTCTCTTTGTTGGACTGCATTAGGTCTGCCACCTGGTCTTCTAACTTAGATATTCTGTCCTCTCCCTCATCCATCCTACTGGTGAGATTTTCTACAGAGTTTTTTATTTCACAAACTGTGTTCTTCATTGCTAGTAATTCTGACTGGTTTTTCTTTATTATTTCTATTTCCCTATTTATGTCTTGTATTGCCTTCTTTATTTCATTAAATTGGTGTCCTGCCTCTTCTTTGATTCCTTTGATTTCCTCTTTGATTTCTTCTTTGATTGTTTTCATGTGTTCTTTGACCTCTTTGAACATATTTATAATTATTCTTTTGAACTCTTTCTCAGGCATTTCCTCTAACTCTTTCTCACTGGAGGACATTTCTGATGCATTAATACTTTTAGGTGGATTTATATCGTCTTGCTTTTTAGTGTTTCTTGTGTTATAATGTATATATTTTTGCATCTTGGATTAAGTTAATGCTTGGATTTTCTAGCTAGCTGTGTATTCTTAGCTGTATCAATTGATTTGATGTAATATATTTTCAGGGTAGGACCTTAAGGTATTAGGTGTGGCTCTTAAGACTCTCAGAGTATTTACAAAGATGTTCTTAGGGGTTGAGTTTCCCTGCTATAGGAGTATTCAAGCAGGCTGAGTGGAATAAAATACAGGTAGATTCTAAAATTTAACTAAACACTGTACACATTCAATCAAAAACAGCCCCGAGTATGTATGCAAGAGTAGTTATTATAATGACCAGATCCTCTATCAACAAAGAGGTTTAGATTTCTGGTCTGTTGAGGGATCCAAGTCAGCTTGTGACCAAGTGAGACCCTTCCCTGGTGCAATCCCAGTTACCTTGGGTGATTTTGGTCTCAGTTAAGTTGCTGCCTGGGTCGTCGGGCTGCTGTTCTGATTTCTGGAGCTGGGCACTTGCTTTTCCTACGGGGCAAACTGAGCTGCTGCTGCTGCCTCTGCTGCTGCTGTAGCTGCCACTGCTGGAGCCACCACTGCTGCTGAAGCTGCTGCTGCTGTGTCCACTGCCGCTGCTCCCCCTGAAGCTGCTGCCGCCGAGTCTGCCGCTGCTGCCACTCCTGGGTCTGCTGCTGCTGGGGCCGCTGTTACTGGTGCTGGAGCCGCTGATGTTGCTGCCGAACTCTGCTCCTGCTTGGGTCCCGCTGCCAGCCCAAGTTGGCGTGGCCGGGTCCCGGGCCGCTGCTCTGTTCGCCGGAGCTGGGCTCGTGTGGTGGGGGAGGGGAGGGAGCCGTGGTTACTCTGGTTCTCTCGCTGTTCCATGTGTTCTTCTACCTCGCGGTCTGCTCCTCCGTTGCTCGCTGCCGCTCTCCCCTCACGTTTCCCGAGTTGCGGAGAGCGCGGTGTGAGGGGAAAATCCCGCACCTGGCTTTTCCTGCAGCTGGAGCTGAGTCTGGCCGCTTTCTGCTGTGCCGCGGCCGCTGCGGTTGGCTGAGCTGCCGGAGCCGCTTTTCCTGCCTGTGCGGGCTCTGGATGCTCTATAACTCTTCTACTTCTCTGCTGCCGCTTCAATTTCCTATACACCTCACTTTTTAGTAAAAGTGTGTATTTTGCTGAGTTTTTTTTTGGTCTTTTTCCCCCCTAGGCTGCTTTGGCGTGGTACCTACGCCGCCATCTTAACCGGAAGTCCCTGAATGCATTGTATTTTACATCATGTATGGATATCAGTTTATGGGGGCCAGGGGCGGAATGTGGTGGTTTGATTCAGGTGTCCCCCATAAATTTAGGTGTTCTGAATGCTAGGTTCCCAGCTGATGGAGATTTGGGAATTAATGCCTCCTGGAGGGAGTGTATTGTTGGGGGTGGGCTTATGGGTATTATAGCCAGTTTCCCCATGCCAGTGTTTGGCACACTCTCCTGTTGCTAGGTTCACCTTATGTTGGCCAGGGGGTGATGCCCACCCTCTGTTCATGCCATCATTTTCCCCTGCCATCATGGAGCTTCCCCTCGAGCCTGTAAGCCAAAATAAATCTTTTTCCCAGAAGCTGCTTTTGGTTGGGAGATTTCTACCAGCAATGTGAACCGGACTGCAACAGCCTCTGACATTCTTCACGTACATATCAGGCCTTCAGAGTCCCTCTGTTGGTTTGGTGAAGGCAGCAAGGACACAAATGTGTCACAAATGCTCTGAATGCTTTCTGACTTCTGTCTCAACTCTGCCCTCTTCTGGCCACAGGATGGGCCAAGCCAAGGCCTTGCTTGGTGTTCCCTCAGTGACCCCAGGCCCTCTGTGCTGTTCATTTTTCTGACCTGGTGTTGGGCCTCTCAGGGTCAACAGACGTTTGTCCTGAAGTTGCAACTAGAGGCTGAGGCCACACTTGCCTCTTTCCTCCATTGCTGCAGTGGGTCCTGTGACTAATTCCTGATTTATAGCCTAAAGGGCAGGGGAGGTGCCAAAGTGCGTAATCAGGCTGTCTGGGACCACACCCCTTGTCTCTGATCCTCCAGTTCTGGGCGAGACTGTCATGTTGGGGAGCATCTGTCCCATGGGGCAGCCTTCTCAGCGTCACTACAGCCCCTTAGGCCTGGTGCTCCTCCAGATAGATGCTCGGGCCCACTTTACCACTTGTCCTTAAGCCGAGAGACCTGTGCAGGCAAGCATAGCTGCCTTCCCATCATGTTATCTGCTTCTTTTCTTTCTTCTTTCCTTCCTTCCTTCTTTTCTTCCTTCCTTCCTCCCTTTCTCCCTCCCTTCCTCCCTCCCTCCCTCCCTCTCTCTCTCTTTCTTTCTGATTTTTTTTTTCAAGGTAGGGTTTTACGCTAGCCCAGTCTGACCTGGAATTCACTCTGCATGCCCAGGCTGGCCTCGAATACACAGTGATCCTCCTACCTCTGCTTTCTGAGTGCTGGGTTTAAAGGTGCCACCAAGCCCAACATGTTATCTTCTTTCATATGGTGTTTTCGTTAAAGTTCCTAGGGCCTGTTCTTGCTTTGTAGGCGACACAGACTCCTTCAGTATGGTCTCAGAACCCTTTCCCCCATGAGTCTCAGCCAGGTACTGCTATTGGGTCTGGCGTCTAAACCAGATCCCATGGACCCAGTGTAGTCCCTGGAGGCCAGACATGACCATCTGCATCCAGCTTGCTTCACACCTGAAAGTGTCCTCTTTTGTCCTCTCACTCAGGTACACTTGAGGCAGTTAGGGTTACTGGGCCCCCAAAAGTAAAGGCAGGAATGTACTTAGTCTGTCCTTGCAATTCCCACTTTATTAGAAAACAGAGAAAGATCTCTCCTCTCCTATCTCTTGACTAAAGGAGTTCCCTAGATCTGTTTTTCCACAAACCCTGAGCCCCTCCTGGGAAATGAGTTCCTCTTTCCTAGAATTTAAATGTCATTCTGACATTGTGGTTGGTCAATTTCAGGCCCCCCAAACTTGGCCTCTTTCTGAGGCAGACTCTAGCCCCAACTAATCAGCCCTCACCTTGGCTCTCCTGAGCTGGAAGGTAATGCCCACTAAAATAAGGTGATAACACCAGGTGGGCGGCCTCTGTCTTGGCTGGCTACTGAACCTCGAGGTTGTGGTAAGTCTCCCCTCCTCTCAGTCTGCCTGGGCTCAGATGAGGGAAGAACCCTCGACCCCTCTCTACCCTCTCCTGCCCTCCCATGGCGGGAGCTCTCTGCACTCTTTCCACTTTCCTCTCTTAATCTAATAAAGGCTTCCTAAACCTTACCATATGTCTATGGATTTTATTTCTTTAAATTCATTAAGACAAGAATCCAGGTAATCCTAAATTTATTGGTGCATTGGCATATAGGTAAGGAACCCCAAAATTCCCCTTTCATACTCACAAGAGGTTGGCTGGAGGATGAGGCCCTGGGAAGAGATCCCTCCCAAACCTGCTCTCTGCTCTCGGCCTCAGAACAGCTGGGCGTGAAGGCAGGGCTCTCGTGTGCGGTGCACTTGGGGCAGTGCTGGCCACAGCCACAACTCTGGGGATGTGGGATCTTAATGGGAGGAAGCTGGGTAGACTCAGATCCCACATCCCAAGGGTCCTGTAGATGGTGCAGCAAGAAGGAGATGCCAGCTGGCTGGGATCACTCTCCCCAGGATGGTCACCCAAGGTATCTCTCATGCTACCAGTACCTTTACTTGCTTGCTTACCCACTTGAATTCACCAACTTGTTCCTCCCAAGGCCTTTGTAATGTTCCCTCTATCTGTAATGCTGGCCATAGCTTGTCCCTTCAATAGATCTCCCTTCATTCCTCAGGTATTGGTTAACATGCCTGTCACCTCCTCCAAGATGCACTCCCTGGCCACTCAGCTGACAAAATGATGGCTGCCTAAGTTTCTGATTACCAATCAAAAAGATCTCATAGATGAGCCACATCTTGCACTTCAGCCAGGATCCACGTGACACCACAGAGGAACAGGTAAGTTTAAGCAACCTGTGCCAGGGAGATGGTGATAGACACTGAGGACACTCAGAACATATTAAAGCAGAAATCCAGAAGTTGCTGAGAGCTTAACGCTAAAGTAGACTTATAACACCTGCCAAGGCTCAGGGAAGGTTGCAGTAGAGGGCTGCAAGATTGTAAGAGCCACAGAGTGGGAAGGAATAGCAGGAGGCCTTGCTGCTCCCCTTCCCCGGCCACACAACTCATAACCCCTAGCTCCATGGTGAACTACCAGTAACCCCACTGAGGAGGGCCCTCAGTGTAATGGGGACGGGGAGGAAGGGAATGGGACCAACACATGATTTGTTCATAAAACATGGTTTCTAATTAATAATAATTAAAAAAGATCTCAGGATCCCAGAGTTCTGTGAGGATATCAGGTTCACAGCACTCTAGAGATAAGGGTGGGCCCCTCCCTGGTAATCACATGTCTTTGACTTGCCTGTGTGCACTAAGGTGGGCCGCTCAGCACGTGTGCAGCAGGGCAGTGGCCAGTGGTCCTTTGGAAGCCTGTGTCTTGTGGGCTGCCTATGCTCTGGCGTCCCACAGGACAGCCCGTTCTCTGGTCTGGTTATTACTCTTACGTAACTCCCTTTTGCTCTGTCCCTTGGGTCCCCAACTCTTCTGAGACAGGATCCTGTCCCAGCTCGACTGCCTTGAGGGACCTACATCAGTCTATTTATGGCAGAAAAGGTTAGCTGGCTCTTGAGAAATGTCAAGGGATAAGTCAGAGCTGGCTTGCCGCAAGGCCCAGTGACGCTCTGTCATTTTACGAGTCTTCTTCCTTAATCAGTCAAGTAGAAAAACAAACCATGAAGGGGTTCCATAGCAACCGGTTGCAGGACACAGGGTTACTCCTTGTATGAGCTTGTCCTAAGAGGACAGGGCTGGCCAGAGGCTGCTGACCCTGGTCTCAAATAGCAGGAGCTGAGTATCCCAGAGTGTGACTCTAGGCACCTGGGCTTGGGCTGGGGATGGCAGCTGGCTCAGCTAACCTAGCCAGAGGATCCTGCATGCTGGGGGAGGAGATGGGGAAGCTGAGCCCAGGGCGGCAAAAGTCAAAGAGCAGCTTTGTGGTGCCCATGACCTCAGATATAGCTCAGGGATGCTAGTTTTTTTCTTAAACCATAAACTTCCTATTTTTCATGAGCCACCTATCCACCATCCGTCAATCCATTGGCCCATTCATTTCATGTACCTACCTACCCACCCACCTATCCACACACGTATGTATCTACCCTTCCACCTACCTGTCCGTTCATTTGTCTATCCACCCCTCCCTCCATCCCTCCACTACCCGCCTTCTCGTCCATTCATGTACACATCTATCTTTCCATCTACTCACCAACCCTTATCCATCTACCCTTCTACTCACCCATCCTTCCGTCTACTCATCCACACGTTATCTCCATCCACCCACCCACCTACCCATATTTACCTGCCCTGCCCCCCCACCCATCCTTCCATCCACCTATCCATCTATCCATTTTTCATCTACTCATCAGCCGAGCCACACATCCACCATCCATCTACCATCTGCGCACCTGCTATCCCTGTCCACCCATCCACTTACCTACCCTTCCACCCGTCCACCCACCATGCATCCGCTCGTCCATCTATCCACCCACCAGTCATTTATCCATGCCAACACCATGCACTTGCAGTGTGATCTTTGATCTTTTCTCTACAGATGCCAACTCACCCTTGAGCTTTGCAGCATCCAACAGATGTTATCTTACCATCTCTAGCATATCAGGATACCAGAAAGAACATGGTTGTCATGGAGAACATCACTAAATATGAAGCCCAGGAGGAACCCTGGCTGGGTGGGTCTTGCATGTGCAAGTGAGAGGAGTAGAATGGCACTTTGCATGCAATAGGAGGCTCCAGGTATAGCTCTAAGGTCTGAGTCCTTCATAGTGAAATCTAAGCAGAGTTCTGAAAGCAGCATCTGATCCAAGATGGTTCACCTTCATTTCTTGCTTGTCTTTTCAGTAGGTAAGCATGTTCAAACTCAAAATAATATTTAGAACTAAGTCTAGACATATTTCACTTCCATAATATTGATAATTTGTTTCAAAGCTAGGAATTGTAGGTTTATTTATTTTTGTTTTCCAAGGTAGGGTCTCACTCTAGCTCAGGGTGACCTGGAATTCACTATGTAGTCTCAGGATGGCCTCGAACTCATGGCAATTCTCCTACCTCTGCCTCCTGAGTGCTGAGATAAAAGGCATGCACTACTATGCTATTTTTTTTAAAAAAATTAAAAATTAATTAATTAATTATTTATGAGAGAGATTGAAAATGGGTGCATCAGGCCTCTAGCCACTGCAAGCACCTTGTGCATCTGGCTTATGTGGGTACTGGGGAATTGAATCTGGGTCCTTAATGCTTCACAGGCAAGTGCTTTAACCACTGAACAATCTCTTCAGCCCAGGAATTGTGGGTCTTTAAATATATTTATTTATTTGAGAGAGAAAGAGTGGGTGAAAGTGAGTATGGGTGCTACTGCAAATGAACTCCAGAAACATGCACCATTTTGTGCATCTGGCTTTATGTGGGTACTGGGGAATTGCTTTGCATGCAAATGCCTTTGACTTCTGAGCCATCTCTCTAGCTTAAATTGTGTGTGTGTGTATTTTAGGTAGGGCCTCACTGTAGCCCAGGCTGACCTAGAACTACAGGATGAATTTGAACTCATAGTGATCCTCCTACTTTTGCCTCCTGAATGCTGGGATTAAAGGTGGGCCCCATCACACTTGGCTGAATTTTGGGTTCTGAAAACCTTTATCATGCTTAAGAAAGGTAATTAGAAAGACAGGTCAACATTTTTATTTTCATTTATTGTTGAGGTAGGGGCTCAGTCTAGCTCAGGCTGATCTGGAACTTACTCTGTAGCTCAGACTGGCCTTGAATGCATGGTCATCCTTTTCCTTCAGCACCTCAGCCTCCGGACTGTTGTGAGTAAAGGCTGCACCACCTGCCTATGCGCTCAACTTTTTATTTAAAGCTAAATATAGTCACTTGTCTTAGACTTAAGATTTTAAGTAAAACCTCACAAAGTGGGACTAAGATCTATCATGTTGGGTCATATTAGGAAATGACACTTTTGGATTTCTAAGAATTCATTAGAAAAATGACAAAATAGAACATCATATGTATGAATGCAATTGCATTTGAAGGTGTTCTGTCAGATAAATTTGCAAGGGGAACTGATGCTAATCAAATAGCCCTTTAGAAGACACTTTAATAAAGATTTGTGGGGCTGGAGAGATGGCTCAGTAGTTAAGGCACTTGTCTTTAGAGCTTAAGGACTGCAGCTCAGTTCCCTAACACCCACGTGGAGCCAGATGCACAAAGTGGTGCATGCATCTGGAATCCATTTGCAGGGGCTAGAGGCTCTAGCTCACCCCCTCTCTTCCCCCTCTTTCTGCTTGCAAACAAATAAATAAAAGTTAAAAAATATTTTAAAAATATTTGTGTATTCCATAGTTTGAGATAAAAAGCTTCTAGTTTTCTGGGTTTATAACATTAATAAGTGAAAGATTAAATAAAAACAAAGTAATTTCTGAATAATATCTTTTATGAATAAAAGCATAACTTGGAGAACATAAAAAAAATCTCATATTAGGGGCTGGAAAGATGGCTAAGCCATTAAGCCATTTGCCTGCAAAGGATCCAAGATCATTTGGACCTAACAATGCAGGTCCAATTCCCCAGTACCCATATAAAGTCAGAGGCACAAAGTGATACATGCATCTGGAGTTTGTTTACAGTTGCTGGAGGTCCTGGCATGCCCATTGTCTCTATCTTCTCTTTATCTCTCTCTCTACTTGAAAATAAATAAATAAATAAATGAATAAATAAAGATAACTTAAAAAATCTCATATTAATACTACCCATTCATACTTACTTTCATCTATCCACCTTCTTACTTACCTCTCATTTCCCGTCTACCTTGATATTGACCTATCTCCCAGCCCTTCCGCCTGCCCATCCTCCCTCCTTCCTTCCTTCCCTCCATCCATCTACCCATCCACCCACCCACACCTTTATGTACCTACCTACTTACCCTTCCATCCATCCCCCATCCCTCCATCCATTTATTTACCAAATAAATATTTATTAAAGGACTAAATAAAAACACCCACAACTAAAATGGTGCTGCTTTTGGTCCCACAGAGCTTTCATGGCTCCCAACACTGCCCCTCATCATGCTCTCCTCCCCTTACTTTGCCCCCTCACCCCCAAAACTGATCATGAGTATGATGGTGCACTTTGTGGGCTCTTTGGAAACCTGCAGTTGGTTCAAGTCCCACCCACACTACTTCTTTGCTTCAGGGCACTGATCAGTGGAGGAGGGGGGTACGTAGGCTCACAGAGAGAGAGTCATGGAGTTATTGTATGTGGGGTATATGGCCAATGTTTGATCAGTATGGTTCTACTGGATGGGCTTGCAGTCAGGTGTCCTGCTAGATAATGGGCCTGTGGGGCCTATCTGTGCATTGAGAGAGTGGAAAAGTGGTCTGAGGGGTGAGGGACATAAACAAATTCCAGACTGCAGTGGCTATGAGGGGACAAATTGTTGTCCTGAGCCATGAGTGGAAGGAAGCATCTTTCCATGGTGGGCATGACCTGTGGCACAGCAGGAAGTCCAGGCATGCTTGGGCCCTTCTACCAGTCCCCTCCAGAATAGCTTGTACCCCAGGGCCTTCTGGAGGGGAAGGGCTGCCTGGGGGTAATGAGTTGGCTTACAACATGCTAGACAGCCTAACCTATGCTATCCTAGCAGCACAGTTCAGAGGCCCCTGGAACAGGAACAGCAGCTCAGCCCAAAGTCAAGTCAAGTGATCTGTGTCTGTGCCCCATGCTTAATGGAGCCTCTGACAGGACATGGAGTCCACCCTCCAGAGAGCCCGTGACAGTATTAGGGCTTCCTAGAGCCTCAGTGAAGTGTGAGGAGGGCATGGCTCTGGCGGATCCCTGGAGGTGGAGTAGACTGGAAGAGAGTGGAGAGGGAGCCTGGTACAGTTGGTGTCTAGTGCTGTGCCCTGGCTTCATGAGGTGCCAGGGCCTGGCTATAGTTTCAAGATCCTACTCCTCTCTGATCCACAGTGCCAGGCCTAGAGGTGAGTGCACAGGACGGACGCAGAGTGGAAGGCCCCAGGAAGCCCTGTGGTAAGGGTGGAGGGGGTTGTGGGGCTGGGCCAGCCATCTGAGGAGAATTTGAAGAGGTGGTGATAGGAGTTTGGGTGGACTGCAGGAAGTTGGCAGGTGGAGGAGAGTCAGGGATGAGGCCAAGAGGTTGGAAGAAGTGTGGCTGGGGCAGGCTACTTGGGGCTGTTCCTTGAACATGTTCCCTTGTCCTTTAGTGAAGTGGGGAAGGGGTATGAACTCAGTCGCCTGCTTGCTTTCTTCCCAAACAGCCTCCTGGGAGGGAGACATAGGTCAAGGCCACAGGAAAGGATGAGCCTGGGCCTCTCACTCAGGCTCGCTGAGACACACCTCATCCCTGCTCAGGCTGGGGCAACAGTCCTTGATGAGGTTTGCGAAGCAGCATCTTTGCTGGCTGCCCTGGCCCAGCAATGGTGTGCCCCTGACTATCCCTGGAACACTGCGAACAAGCTCCCTGTTCGCTTGAGCTCCATCTGCCCTGCGTGAGGGTCCGAGGACTGCAGGCCACTGTGGTGATCAACTGCCATCCTTGTCTATTGCTGCCCAGGGAGCTTAGGACAGTATCACCCTGTGCCTGGAGCTGCCTGGTCCCTCTGCCACCAGGACCTTTTCTGGGGGTCTCACACCCTAGGGGCGGGGGCTGGTTCTGCTCTGGGACAGGGCCAGGTAGGGGACCTGAGGGGGGGTCATCAGCTTTCCTGACCAGCTTCCCGTGTTCCTAGGAATGGGCAGAGCTAGCTTAGCCTCAGGAGCTTACTTCTGTAAAGGGAAGTGACCAGCACATCTCTGGATCTGAGTTATGGGGGAGAGGGTCACGTGGATGTCGAAGCAGGATATCACCTTTTCTGTGACGAGGACTGTGGCTTGCATCTTGGAAATGGGGGCACCCTTAAGAAAAGGTGACTGAGGAAGGAGCATACCAGAGACAACAGGTGCTGTGGCTTATCAGCCCAGGGAGCTGCTGGTCCTGCGGAGGCCGCCTAGCACTGGCCATCCACGTACTGCCCGCTGGCTATGCTCCTGGCTAGACCAGACGTCCTTTCAGCCTTTCAGTGATGTGCCCTAGCGTGTACTGCCTCTCTGCTGGCCTTCTGTCTCTGGGGATCTGGACCGTCAGTGTGCAGGGCAAGGCAGGTCCTCCAATTCACAGGGAAGACAGGGTCTCGTGGTAACCATCAGGTATATTTTGAGGTTATGGAGTAAGTCACAGACACTCACGAATGGTAATGCAAACCCAGGGTTTAGCTGAGCCACAGCCTTGAAATCTCCTGTGCTTCTTTCTTGTGCCCCGAACTACTGACCACGACTCTTGGGCTTCTGTGACAATTGTTCCCCATGTTTTCATTGCAATTTGACCCCAGGGAAGGCCCCCAAGCATGTACTATTTTGTTTTGTCCCTGAATTGTGCGCAGTGGCACTGTGACTTGCTTCTGTGGCACAGTCTGAGGCTTGTGTGTGGGGCAGCCTAGTCCAGCTCCTGGCCACCGAGTACCCGTGGTTTGCCTACATTGTGGGGTAGAACTCTGCTGCTGTGCACAGTTAAACATCATCCTCAATGCTGTGTCGCAAGCTGTGTTCACTGCAGTGCCCGGAAGCAGAGATCCCTCATCAGTTTTGGACAACGTAAGCTTGGCCAGATGCTGCTAGGGGATTCCCAGAGAGACAGACATCCTACCCAAGCACAGCGACCCATCAGAGGCGCCTTGCCCACACCCTCACCCCCTCTGGGCTCATCTTCATTTCTTGTAGTGCTAGGAATTGAGCTCAGAGTCTCACATGCCTGGCGTGTGCTCTGCCACAAAGCTGCAGCCCCAGCCCCAGCCCCAGGCTTTAATATTGCGGATCATCAAATGCTGTGGAAGAGATCTAGCTGAGGCTCTGATTTGCATATTCTTGAATACTAATGAGGTTCTACATCTTTGCTTGTTTATTTGCAATTTTAATTTCTTTTTTGTGTGAAGCATCTGTTCAAGTATATTGTACACTATTGTTTTTTGTTCTTATCCATAGTGAGGAGTTCTTTGTCATTTTCTCAAGGAGTCTTTGCCTATTAGCTATGCTGCAAACCGCTCCCAGCTGTGGCTTATCTATTCATTTTTTTTTTATTGACAGCTTCCATAATTATAGACAATAACCCATGGTAATTCCTTCCCCCACCCATTTTGCCTTTGCAACTCTGCTCTCCATCATATCCCCTCCCCCTTTCAATCAGTCTTTTATTTTGATGTCATAATCTTTTCCTCCTATTATGATGGTCTTGTGTAGGTAGTGTCAGACACTGTGAGGTCATGGATGTCAAGGCCATTTTGTGTTTGGAAGAGTGTATTTTAAGGAGTTCTACCCTTTCTTTGGCTCTTACATTCTTTCCACTATCTCTTCTGCAATGGACCCTGAGCCATGAAAGGTGTGATTGAGATATTGCAGTGCTGAGCACTCCTCTGTCACTTCTTCTCAGCACTGTGCTGCCCTCTAAGTCATCCTAAGGTCACCACCATCTGAAAAGAGAGCTTATCTAACTAAAAGTGACAGTAGCATTAATATATGGGTATGAACATTAAGTAAAGTGCTCTCTGTGCAGTTTGGTGAGCATAGTATATGCATTTAGCAGACACCAGTAAACTTTACACCCCTAGGGCTCATGACTTCCCCCATCACAGGTTTTCAGTATCAGGCCTGTGGAGCAGGCCTCCAGTCCAATTAGAGAGCAGTTGGTTTCCCCCATAACAGACATGCCACTTTTGCTCCCATTGGCTCATTTGGCCTGGCTGGCCAAATTTAAGGCTTGCAGTATCCACTGTTGTTTATCTCCACTGGTGAGTTCTCTCTCCAAGGGAACTGCATGCAGCATAGCTTTTCCAGCTTTCTGTCAGCTGGTTTGCACAGAGGAGGTTTTCAGCTCAGTTCCAGCAGGATTTTTCAGTGACCTTGTAGCCCAAGTATGTGGAGTCTTCAGCAATAGGGTCTTACCATCAATTCCTGGTGGGAAACCAAGGGCCTTGGCAATGGCTTATAATGTTTTGAGGGTATCAGGGACCTTCCTGGCCAACAACTCATTGGAAGGTATCCCATCCCTGGCACTGAAATTTTTCCAATAACAATCTGTGGCTTCTAGGTGTGTCATTGTCCACAAAAGTAGGTTTTCATATGACTTATTCATATCCTCTTAGATTTTTTTGGCCTTTCCCCTATCTTTTCATTTTGATGCATCCTTCCATCAGAAATATAGTAGGTTTTAATGGAGCCCAATTAATTCCTCCTTTTCCTTCCAATTTACATGTTTTGTGCCTTGCTTAAGTAATCTCTCTGTGCCCCAAAGCCATACAATTTTGCCCTTCGTAGCATTCCAAAAGACCTATGAATTTATATTTAAGTCTGTAATCTACCTAATCTTGTTTTTTTTTTTTAATTTTTTAATTTTTATTTTGCTGTTTTCAAGGTAGGACTCTATCCCATGAACTAACAGTGATCCTTTTACCTCTCCCTCTGAGTGGAATTAAAGGTGTATGCCACAATGCCCACCTCTGAGCCATCTCTTCAGCCATCTAGCTTTTTGTTTTTTTATTTCCATGAAGAATGTCATTGGAATTTGATGGTTAATGCATTGACTCTATAGATTGCTTTCCGCAATAGATCCATTTTTGCATTAATTCTTCTGTTTCATGAGCTTGGGAAGTCTTTCCATCTTCTGGTGTCTTCATCAGTTTTTTCTAGTGTTTTAATGGTTTCATTGTGGAGGTCTTTCCCTTCCTTGGTTATATTTAATTTTGTTTGAAGCTACTGTGAATAGGATTTCCCTCCCTGATTTCTTCCTCTGCAAGGTTTTTGTCAGTATATAAGCAAAGCTGCTTATTTCTTAATGTTGATTTTGTATCCTGCCATTTTGCTGAAAGTGTTTATCAGATCTGCAAATTTTCTGCTGGAGGCTTTTTATTTATTTATTTATTTTGGCTTGTGCTTGTAACGTGGTATGTTGTAGTGTTGTGTTGTATGTTCATGTGTGTGCCCATTTGGCGTCCCATTTGCCTGTAGCTGGGTGCTGTCCCCTGCAGTGCCACAGTGGGTCGCAGGGTGTCCTGCTCCATTGTTTCTACCCTTTCTTAGTGGAGCCAGAGTCTCTTACTGACCCAGGAACTTGTGGCTTTTTTTTTCCTCCCAAGCTCTGATGATTGTTGGGTCCCTGTGAAGCTGAGGTTCCAGATGTGTGTGTGGCCACACCTATCTGCATATGTGAGTCATGGGGCTAGGGCTCCAGGCAGTCTTCCAGGCTTCCCCAGGCCCTCATTCATGCATGGGAAGCGTTCTTCACCACTGAGCCATCTCTCCAGCCCCTACTATAGTCTTTAGGGTCTGAAGACACGGATACTTTGACTTCTGCCCTTCCTATTTTGGTGGTGGTGGTGGGGGGTTGAGGAAGAGTCTCGCTCTAGCCCAGGCTGACCTGGAATTCACTATGTAGTCTCAAGGTGGCCTCAAACTCACAGCAATCCTCCTACCTTTACCTCCTGAGTGCTGGGATTAAAGGCGTGTACCACTATACCTGGCTATCCCTTCCTATTTTTGCAAAAAAAAAAAAACAAAAAAAAACAAAAAAACCATACATTCTTGTAAAATTAAGTTATTTGAGATATGGAGAGAGAGAGAGATAGATAGAGATAGAGTGAGGAAGAAAGAGGCAGATAGAGAGAATGGGTGCACCAGGGCCTCCAGCAACTGCAAAAGAACTCTAGACACATGTACCACTTTGTGCAACTTGTTTACCTGGATCCTGGAGAATTGAATCTGGGTTTTTAGGCTTCACAGCCAAGTGCCTTAGCCACTAAACCATCTCTCTAGGCCATCTATCCCTTTATTTTTTTAAAATATTTTTTTCTGTCTTTATTTATTTGAGAGAGAAAGAGGCAGATATGAGAAAGAATGTGCACATCATGGCCTCTAGCCACTGCAAACAAACTCTAGACACCTGCGTCACCATGTGCACCTGGCTTATGTGGGTACTGGGGAGTTGAACTTGGGTCTTTAGGCTTAGCAGGCAAACACCTTAAATCCAGTTCCCCTTTATTTATTTCTCTTGTCTTATTGCTCTAATCTAGAATTCAAGAATTATATTAAATAATCATGGAGAAAGTAGACACCTTTGCCTCATTCCTTATTTGAGAGGGAATGCTTTTAGGTTTCCCCTTTTAGTATAATATTGGCTATAAGTTTGTCATGTATAGCCTTTATTTTTTAAGTCTTTTATTTATTTATTTTCAAGTGGGGTGGGGAGAGGGAGAGAAAGGTGGGGGAGAGAATGTACATGCCAGGGCCTCTAACCATTGCTAATGAACTCCAGATGCATGTGCCACTTTGTGTATCTGGCTTTACATGGGTTCTGAAGACTTAAACTTGGGTCTTTAGACTTTGCAGGCATGCACCTTAACTGCTGAGCCATTTCTCCAGCCCCCCCCCCTCCATACATAGCTTTTATTATGTTGAGGTATGTTCCTTCTATTCTTAGTTTCTTTAGGGCTTTTGAAAATTATTGATCCAGGGCTGGAGAGATGGCTTAGCAGTTAAGGAGCTTGCCTGCGAAGCCTAAGGACCCATGTTTGATCTCTCTCCTGATCACACTTAAGCACAAAGGTGAGGCAAGCACAAGGTCACATATGCCCAGTAGGTGGCGCAAGTATCTGGAGTTTGCTTGCAGTAACTGAGGCCCTGGCATGCCAATGCTCTCTCTGTGTCTCTCAAATAAAAAATAAAAAAGTTATCCAGGCGTGGTGGTGCACGCTTTTAATCCCAGCACTTGGGAGGCAGAGGTAGGAGGCCACCCGGAGATTGTATAGTGAATTCCAGGTCAGACTGAGCTAGAGTGAGAGCCTACCTCAAAAAACAAAACAAAACAAAAGTTATTGATCCAATAAATATAATTTATTAAATTAAATTATTTGGTGTGTGTGTGTCCATGTGCCATGGTACATGTGTGGACATCAGAGAATGATTTTTTGGGATAGTCCTTGACCTCCACTTTATTTTGAGGCTCCAAAGTACTCCTCTCTGTTCTCTGGTTCTTACATTCTTTCTTTCTCCTCTTCTGCAATGCTCCTTGAGCCTTGAGGGGCCAGTGATATAGATAGCTCATGTAGTACTGAGCTCTCAACAGGCACGTGTTCTCAACACTGGCAAGTTTTGAGGCTCCCTGTCATTCACCAACCACAAAAAGAAGCATCTCTGACCAAAGGTGAGAGCAGCACTAATCTATGGGCATCAGCATAAATATTTAGAGTGCAATTTGATGGCTACAACATATGAATTTAGCCAAGCAACAGTAGTAGCTTCCCTCCTAGGGTCTATGGCCTTTGAAGCTATAGGCTTTTGACTAGGTTTTCATTACCAGATATGGATTCACTCCTAAGGATCGAGCCTCAAATCTAGTCAAAGAGCAACAGTTGGTTAATCCCAAAGCAGTCATGCTACTATTGCACCAATGGGCACATCTTGCGAGGTTGGTCAGCAGTATAGCTACGGGGTTCTCTGCTAGTTAAAGACTGTTGATGACTTTTCTTCTCCAGCAGCCTGCATAGCACTTTTCAGCACTGTGACAGGTAGTCAGCAAAGAGGAGGCTTCCAGCTTACCTTCAGCTTGATTTCTTAGTTGTGCTGCCAACAAAACATGTGGTTTCTTCAGCAGTAGGGTTTTACTATCTAGTTCTTGTGGGCAGCCAACAGTGGCTATTGCTGTATTGTTTTAGGGACCTCACAAGTCTCTCTGAACAACAATTCATCAGATAGTATCTGGAAATTTCCTATAATAACCTATAGTTTCTGGGAGAAGCAGTGCCCACCTTTAATGAGCACCTCTGCTCAAACTCCCTCCCCCCCATATATAATGTATATATTGGGCTGGAGAGATGGCTTGGTGGTTAAGGCACTTGCTTGCGAAGACTAACAACCTGGATTTGATTCCCTAGTACATATAAATATCTCTCTGCCTGCAAATAAGTAAATAAAAATATAAAACTATATTTTATGGGCTGGAGAGATGGCTTAGCGGTTAAGCGCTTGCCTGTGAAGCCTAAGAACCCCGGTTCGAGGCTCGGTTCCCCAGGTCCCACGTTAGCCAGATGCACAAGGGGGCGCACGCGTCTGGAGTTCGTTTGCAGAGGCTGGAAGCCCTGGCGCGCCCATTCTCTCTCTCTCCCTCTACCTGTCTTTCTCTCTGTGTCTGTCGCTCTCAAATAAATAAATAAATAATGAACAAAAAAAATTAAAAAAAAACCTATATTTTATGCTTTTATTTATTTATTTAAGTGAGAGAGAGAGAGAGAGAGATGTAGGGAGAGAGAGAGAGAGAAAGTATAAGCATGTCAGAGTTTCTTGCCACTGCAAACAAATTCCAGACACATGTACCACTTTTGTACACCTGGCTTTGCATATATACTGAGGAATTGACCCAGGCTGCCAGGCTTTGCAAGCAAGTGTCTTTAACTGCTAAGCTATCTCTCCAGCCCTCAAAATGTTTTTTTTTTTTTTTGGTTTTTTGAGGTAGGGTCTCACTCTAGCCCAGGCTGACCTGGAATTCACTATGGAGTCTCAGGATGGCCTCAAACTAACGGCAATCCTCCCACCTCTGCCTCCTGAGTGCTGAGATTAAAGGTGTGAGCCACCACACCCAGCTCAAAATGTATTTTTAATTAGTTGACAAAGAAGTAGTTTCCCATATGACCTTAATATTTTATTTATTTGTTTGAGAGAGGGGGGGCATGGTAGAGAAAGAGAGAAAATTGGCTCACCAGGGCTTCTAGCCGCTGCAAACAAACTCCAGACTCATATACCATCTTGTGAATCTGGCTTATATGGGCACTAGGGAATCGAACCCGGGTTGTTAGGTCTCACAAGCAAGTGCTTTAATCACTAAGCCATCTCCCTAGCCCTTATATGACTTTAGTGTTGGTTAACCTTCTCCCCATCTTCTCGCCCCCTCAACTCTCCCACCTCCATCCACACTTAAATCCTCCCATACCCAGTCCACCATCCTATTGTATTGAAATATTCCTTCCTATGGGGAGAGGGAGGCTCCATAGGCTCAGTTGGTCATATTTGGGAGAGCTAAAACTTAAAGTCCCCTCTCAAAGTTATATGGGGGAAATGACTGTTTGGGTAGAGACTCTCCGGTCAGTTAAGCTGCCTGCGGCCTGTGCAGTCTGCTCCAGCAGCACAGCTTCCACGAGCTGTCACCTGTGCTGGTGGGGCTACCTTTGGCATGCTCCTGTAAGCCAGCCCTCACCCCGGACTGTAAGTAACCCCAATAAACTCATTGGTTTGCCAAAACTGGTTTTGGTGCAATTGTGCTTTGGTTTGTCATCTGTGCCCTATTTGGGGTGAATAGGTGTTTTTTTTTTTTTTTTTTTTTTTTAATATGTATCCCAGGCTGGCCTCGAACTCCTGATCCTCCTACCTCCGCCTTTTCAGCAATTTCCTACTGGTGTGCGCCACCACAACCAGCATGAATAGGTGTTTGTTTGTGTCTTCACAGGGAAAAAGTTTCACTCAGCACATCCCCTCCCTTGAAGCCTTCCCTGTATTTTTATCCCTCTCATGGCCCATTTCTAATGTCTAGGCCTCCATGACTTACCAACTTAGAAACAAATCTAAGAGTTCAAAGCTAGCACCTGAATTTGAGAGAGAACACGTGGCACATGTCTTTCTGAGCCTCAGTTGCTTCACTTACTATAATATTTTCTAAATCCATTCATTTTCTTGAAATTTTCATTTTTCTTCGGCATAATAAATCTCCACTGTATACATTTACCACATCTTCATTATCCATTCATCAATTGATGGGCATCATTCCATTTCCTAGCCAGTGTGAGTAGAACAGCAATAATGATAAACATGGACGAACAAGGGTCTCTGCAGTAACGTGTTGAGTCTTTAGGGTATATGCCCAGGGGTGGAGCAGCTTTGTGAGAACTCTCCACACTGATTTCCATAATGGCCATGCCAGTCTGCACTCTCACCAACCATGAAGAAGAGTTCCTAAAAAAATAAAGAAGAGTTCCTTTTTTCCCACACCCTTTCCAGCACTTGTCATTTGAATTTTTTTTGATGGTAGCCATTTCTGACTAGAGTGAGATGGAATCTCAAAGTAGTTTTAATTTGCATTTTCCTTGTGGCTAAAGATGTTGAACATTTTTCAAAATATTTCTTGGCCACTTTAAAAAATAGCTTATTTTATTTGAGAGAGAACTATTTTATTTATTTACTTGAGAGAAAGAGAGAGGGAGAGAGAGAGAATGGGCACAACATGGCCTTTAACCATTGCAAACAATTTCTAGGTGCATGCACCACCTTATGCATCTGGCTTTATATGGGTATTGGGGAAGTGAACCCAGGTCCTTAGGCTTTGCTAGGCTTTCCAGGCAAGCACCTTAAACACTAAGCAATCTCTCTAGCCCACTGAGTAACAGTTTTGTTGCTGTATAAAAGTGTTAATTTCATGAGGTCCCATTTTTTGATTCTTGACATTTATTTATTTATTCATTTTTGGTTTTCCAAAGTAGGGTCTCACTCTAGCCCAGGCTGACCTGGAATTCACTATGGAGTCTCAGGGTGGCCTTGAACTCACGGTGATCCTCCTACCTCTGCCTCTTGAGTGCTGGGATTAAAGGCCTGTGCCACCATGATTGGCTATTTATTTATTTTTGAAAGAAAAAAAAGGGAGAGAGAGAGAGAATGGGCACACCAGGACCTTCAGCCTACTGCGAATGAACTCCAGACACATGTGCCCTCTTGTGGCGCATGTGCAGCACTGCGTGCCGGCATCATGATACATCTGGCTGTGTGGGACCTGGAGATGTGAACATGAGTTCTTAGGCTTCGCAGGTAAGTGCCTTAACTGCTAATCCATCTCTCCAGCCCAGCTTTGATTTATTTTTAAATACTTTTGCATGTGTGGTGTGCATGTGCATATGCATGTTTATATATATGTGGATGTGTGTATGGTTGCAGATGCACATGTGCATGTGCATGCAGAGGCGAGAGGACAACCTAGGTGTCATCCTCAGAAATGTTGTCCTCTTCCTTTGAGGCCAGGTTTTTCACTGGAGCTCACCTATTAGGCTAGATTGTCTGACAGGTGAGCCCCAAGGATCCTCCTGTCTCTGCTTTTCCAGTGTTGAGATTACATGTATATACCACCGTGCATGGCATTTCATGTAGGTGCTGGGGATCAAACTCAGGTCCACATGTGTGTGAGGTATAGCAGTTACCTTCTTGTTGCCAGGGGGAGGGGGCACCTGACCAAAAGCAGCTGATGGGAGCAAAGGGCTTATTTCATCTCATGTCTCAAGGGGATGTTTCAGCTTGGCAGAGAAAGCATGGCCGAATAGAGGCTGGGCATCATCTCTCATCACATCAGCTGGGAGGCAGCAGCAAGTATGAGATGGCTAGTGAACACCCAGTGGGCTGTATTAATGAACTTCAAGGTTCATCTATACTTACATACCTCTTCCAGCAAGGCTCCACCTTTCAAAGCCACCACAACTTTCCAAATTGTGGTTTGCTGAGGACCAAGTATCCAAAGCACATGTGCCTATAGTGGACATTTCATTTGAACCACCACGTGGGCTCAGCACTTTGCTTGCTGAATTGTCTTCCCAGTCCTACTTACAAAGGTTAATGACCTGGGTTCAATTCCCCAGTACTCATGTGAAGCCAGATACACAAAGTGGCACATGTACCTGGAGTTTGTTTACAGGAGCTAGAGGCCCTGGTGTGCCTATTCTTTCTCTGTCTCTTCCTCTCTGCTTGCAGATAAATAAATCAAATAAAAACATTTAAGGTAAAAAAATAAGGTGCAAAGCAATTAAGGAAGACATTCAGGGTCCATTTTTGGCCTCTCCACACATGAACACATGCATACATACTTGTGTACCCACACATACAAACATGCATATATACATATGCACACACACCACACACACACACACGCATATGAAAAAGAAGAAAGGAAGGCAGAGAAAAGGCATTGACAGGTGTGTGCTGGGAGTGGCCTCTTGGCCCTTGGCCTGTGAGTGAGCCTGTGTTCCAAGCAGCACAAGAGCTCTGCCCCCGGGGCACCACAGCTTCCTGGCCATACTCTGTGTCCACTGTGATGTGAAAATGCCGAAAGCATCAACAGCAAAGATAGCAGCAGCACTGAGCCCCTGCCTGCACGTTCTCCCCAATCAGTTGTTCACACGCCAGCTCTGGGTATGGCGGTACATGGGTACTGGGCTGAGCAGCCAGCCCTGGCTGTGCAGCAAGGCTCTGGATGGCTCTGTGCAGGGCCAGCTCCTGAGGAGCCTCACCTCTGCACCTGCCTGCATCCTTACCTTATTCTCAGGATCCTTGGGAAAGGGAGCTACATGCCCTGAGGTGCCAGCATAGAAACAAATGGCAGAATATTCTCAGTGGGTTTGGGGTAGCAAGGACATCACATTTACCCATCATGTCCACTCTGGTATTCAGAACCAGAACCTTACTCTCGTGGAGTTAAGCACTTCATAAGAGCCATATATGAGAGGAGTCCTTGAAACCATAGACTCCCCAGAAACAAGGGTCCTTAATATTCCCTGTGGGCAGGAAGCCTGACCCCACCTCCTGACCACCTGGAAGCAGACAGCTTGACACTGTGCTCAGGCCTCATGCAGCTTCCCTGGGAAGCTGGGAAGTCAGAGCCTGGGAGTCACTGGCTTCCTGAGTTCTGTCTGCCAGAAGAGACCTGGGCCCCAGACAGGCATGGCTTCCACAAACAACACCTGTTCCTCAATCTTTCTTGCTATGGGAGCAAGAATCCCAGGATAAGTCAGGGGCTGGCTTGAGGGGCTCATGAGCTGAGAGCATCTGCTATGACCATACCACCCTGACCATGCCTGATCTCATCTGATCTCAGAAGCTAAGTAGGGTTGGGACTGGCACAAAAGAATGGTGGCCAGCTGAAGAATGGAGTCTGCAGAGGGCCCATGAATGACCTCTTGTGATATGTATTGATTTCCAGGTGCACTTTCTCTCCAGGCGAGACTCTGTCATTCACCTGCTCTACCAGAAGAGACTCTATGGTGCCCACTTGCACTTCTAGATAAAACTCTGTGGTGCACTTGCACTCTAACATGAGACTCTGCATTTCTGATAAGACTCTTTGGTGTACCTGCATTAGCAGGCACCACTCTGTGGTACACCTGCTCTTCCAGTGAGAGACTCTATGGTGAATCTGTGCTACCAGGTGTGATAATGTGGGGCAGCTGCTCTCTCAGTGAGACTGTGGTGAACATTTGCACATCTAGGTAAGACTATAGTGCATCTGCACTCCAAGGTGAGAGTCGGATGCGTCTGCTCTTCCACTGAGACTGTGTGGTGTAACTGCTCTCCAAAGGGACCAGTCAGAGAACCTTTCAGGTAGAAGGGACTGGATGTACATTCTGTGGGGACCACTCTTTTTCTGACCTTTGACTCTGGGCACTGTCTTGAAAGGTAGGCTTTTTTAGTGTCTGTGAGGGGTGTGTGTGTGTGTGTGTGTGTGTAGAATAGGATGCAGACATAAAAGTTATAGATGTAGGAAAGACCTGCAAGAATTTGCCGTGATATTGATGGAGAAAGGAACAATGCTTCTGTTGCAGTCAGGTTCACATTGCTGGTAACAATCACCTGACCAAGAACAGCTGGTGGGGAAGGGTTTATTTTGGCTTATAGGTTCGAGGAGAAGCTTCATGATGGCAGGAGAAAATAATGGCATGAGCAGAGGGTGGACATCACCCCGTGGCCAACATCAGGTAGACAACAGCAACAGGAGAGTGTGACAAACACTGGCAAGGGGAAACTGGCTATAATATGTATAAGACCTGTCCCAACAATACACTGCCTCCAGGAGGCATTAATTCCCAAATCTCTATCAGCTGGTAATGTAGCAGTCAGAACACCTAAATTTATGAGGGACACCTGAATCAAACCACCACATTCCACCCTAGCCCCCATAAACTGATATCCCTACATGATGTAAAATGCAATGCATTCAGCCCAACTTTAAAATTCCCCCCAGTTTTTAACAATCCCAGTGATATTCAAACATCCCCATAGTCCAAAGTCTTTTAACTGAGCCATAATACCAAGAAAAACCAAAAACCAAAAAACAAAACAAAACCCCCATCATGGCACAGAATAAACGTTCACACTGCAAATGATGGCATTGGGCAGAGTGAAGAAACATTCAACTAATACAAGATTTAAACAGGGCGAACATCAAACTCTGTAGCTTCAAATCCAATAACTCTAGCCAGTGACAAGCCCCCAAGTCCAATAATTGTAATAAGCAACAAGTCTCTGGAGTTCCAATTCTGCCCCTCCAGCTAAGCTACTCACAGCATTGGAGAAAACTTCATCTGGGGCCAGCAGCTCTCCTTAGCAGCCATATTGTGGTCCTGGCATCTGCACTGGGTCTCCACTGCAACCTATGGTCAATCCTCATGGCTCCACTGGGTCTCCATGTGGGCATCCAGCAAACCTGATTCACACTACCCATGCTGTTTCCAAAACACAAGACTGTGTTGCAAACTCAATGACCTTCTCTTTCCTGCATTTCTTATATTCCACAATACTAGGTGGGAGGCCAATTTGTTAATCCAGGGGGAATAAAGCAGACTTTGAAGAATAGGACACTCCTTCAGCATTCAGGCCACTTTAAAAGACTGCATTCTTCCTGTCATTCCAATGCAGATCAGCTGGCCCAATCTCAATGGTTGTAATCTCTCAATTGCAGCTGAATGGGCATCAGTTTTACCCAAAGATTTCATTTTTTCTATGCCATATCCCTCTGCTCACACAAGTCATTTCTACACAAAGCAACCTTGCACCAGTTCTTAGGACATGGGCATAACAACAAACCTCTCACACAAATTGCTTCTAGCCCAGTACAGGTAAAACTCTTTCTCACCTCATAAGCCAAACCTCACAGTCCATAGTTCTTAGTGCATTCAGGTCTTTCAACTCTGACCAGAATAGATCAAGCTGTACTTAGAGTGCTGCAAAGTGTCTCTTAGGCCAAGGTTTCAAATTCATCCATATTCCTCTTGAAAATCAGCTTCAAAAGGCCCAAGCCACACAGTCAGCTTTCAAGTAGCATGACCCCACTCTTGATAAAACTTTATTGTTGCAGTCAGGTTCACATTGCTAGCAGAAACAGCTGACCAAGAGCAGCTTGTGGGATAAAAGGGTTTATTTTGGCTTATAGGCTTGAGTGGAAACTCCATGATGTCAGGGAAAGAATGGCATGAGCAGAGGGTGGACATCATCTCCTGGCCAACATCAGGTGGACAACATCAGGAAGAGAGTGTGCCAAACACTAGCAAGGAGACATAATACCCCTAAGCCCACCCCCAACAATACACTGTCTCCAAGAGGCATTAATTCCCAAATCTCCATTAGCTGGGAACCTAGTATTTCAGAAAACCTAAGTTTATGGGGGCACCTGAATCAAACCACCACAGCCTCCTACCAGAAGTTCTTCCCATTATAATAATAGCCAGGAAGCCAAGAAATGGAAGGCTGAATAGAATGTCCCAAGCAGTGCCAGGCAGGGTCCCTGCTACATGTGGAGTTGAGTGCTGGTTACTGCTGTATGCTTCTCTGCTTCTCTTCTCTTGACCGGCTCCAAGAATCTTTGCACAGGATGGGCCTGGCTTAGTCAATAGAATGCCTCTCCTAACCAGACAGCTCAGTCCTTGGCTCAGTTAGCACAATGTGTAGGGATGGGCTCTTGGACTCTTGGGCAGATATGAGGTGGCTCAACAGCTTCTTCCCTTGGGGCACACCAGGACACCTTGGGGTGGAGGTTCTGAGTGACCAGGCCATGAGACCCTTTGTAGGGGAGTGCCAAGCACTGCTACCTGGGTCACCATCTGATCAGCTCTGCCTCCTCAGTTCCATCTTGTGACTTTTGCAGGTGTTGTGCACTTAAGAACTCATTGGGTTTGTTGTTTTAGTCATTTTTTTGGAGAAAAATGTCCCAAACATGCTGCCTGGTCCTTATTCACCTCTTCCTGACAGCTGCAGGGCAATGCCTACCCTGACAGTGTCCACTTTTAATGAGAGCTCTTGGGCATCTATTCAGTGCTCTGATAAATGTACGCTAATGTTTCTAGTGTTACTTTCTACTTGTTAACTGTATTTTTCTCTCTTGTCTTTTAAAAGTATATTTTTATTTATTTATTTTCAAGCAGAGAGAGAGAGACAGACAGAAAGAATGGGCATGCCAGGGCCTCCAGACACATGTACCACCTTGTGCAACTGGCTTTAAATGGGTACTGGGAAATGGTTATTAAGCTTTTCAGCACCATATCTGCTGAGCCATCTTTCCATCCCCTCCTCAGCACTTTTTTTTTTCTTTTGAGAATATTCAAGCAAACAGAGGAATTGAAAGAATAAAATAGTGACCACTTGCACTTACCTTCCAGTTAAATTCACCAATTGCTGACATATTGTCCTAATTGTGTGTAGACAAGTCCACACAATATAAAGACCAATGAGTACTCTGTATTTATTTATTTTGGTTTTCCGAGATAGGGTTTCTTGCTTTCTAGCCCAGGCTGACCTGGAATTCACTATGTGATCTCAGGGTGGCCTCAAATTCACAGTGATCCTCCTGCCTCTGCCTCCCCAGTGCTGGGTCACCACACCTGGTGACCTATGAGTACTCTTAAACATACATGCCCATGCGCACATACCTAGAAACACAAATTTGTGCAAGCATTTCTGTTTTGTGTACATGTGTACATATGCCTGTGAGTGACCACATACACAGACATGTCCATGTCTGCATGTTTATGCACCCATGAGTATACATACACATGTATACATACCTGCAACACAGGTTCATACACATGTTCCATGTATACACATGTCCATGTACCTACAAATGTACATGTACACAGACATATCCATGTATATACTTGTGCATATACATGTAACACACATGTACACAGACATATGCATGTATATGTGTGTACCCATGCCTGTGAGTGTATTTATACATACACATCCATGTATTCACACGTACACTGACTTACACTACACATACACATATGTACAGATGCACGCATACTTACATGCATAAGTGCTATCTTAAAGCATTCCATGCGTCCTGCCCCACCCCTTGGCCTTGTGGAAGCATTCTTAGTGTTGGACGTCTTTGCCAGCACTTGATATTATCCTAGTTTTGACGTTTTGCCAGCCGGTGGGTGTGCAGAGGCGTCTTGTTGTGGCTTGAATTTGCATTTCTCTAGTTTTGCATGTGGCTGAGCATCTGGGCCTCCTCCCTCGCAGGGAGCCCATCTGCTCGCGTGCCGTCAGAGCTCGCCGTGGGGCGCTGTTGGTGGCGTGCCTGCCTGTAGCTGCCCTTTCTTGTCCGCATTTGCAGGATCCGTGTTCCAGACCCTAGGAACCAACTTCAGAGTAGTACGTGGGCACTGTCCACTGCACGAGCCAGCAAGGGAGGGGCGCCAAGTCTCCGCAAAGAGTCATAGGAACTCACCCCCCTTGGAACAGAATGGCACTGGTGACTGACTTTTGCCACAGATCACCCCAGTGGTAGTGGTAGCTTTGGGTGAGGCATGCTCTGGGGTTTCCATGGCGTCCAGGGGGCCTTATCTGTTAGCCTCTGGGCTTTGCCTTATCCTAGGGCCTTGTGTTCCCAAACTACGTACCAAGGTCTCTGGGGGCTGTGATTGCAAGGGTGACTTGGATCACATGTGTCCTTGAGTCTCTGGTCAGGGGTACGGAATGTTCCTGCTGGGATGGACTTAGCTTTTCCTAAGCCATGTAGAGCCCCAAGCAGAAGTCAGAGCAGATGGAAGGGGACAGGATGCGGGACTCCATCAACAAATGGTCATCTCAGTCCTGTGGCCTGGAAGGCTCTGTGATGGCCATGCCGGTGGCTCAGTGATCCCTCTTGCTTGCTTTTGGGAATATGCCTATGCACCAGATGGCTGAACCTCTTGGAAATCTGAGATGTGGGAAATTGGAGAATTTTTCTTAATTATGAAAATTGTCATAATGGAATAAAAGCATATCGAGTATGTATACCCTCACCATCCTGAGGCTCAGGACTTGAAAGGAAGGAAATCCTTCCTCCCTAATTTTCTACTGAGCAATTCACCATAAGTGTTGAGCACTGTGACACTTTATACTCTAATCCTTAAATTCTCATCTGTCGAAAACAAGGACATTTCACATAGGATCCCACCACCATGTTCACACCCAAGGGAATGAACAATCAATCTGAGATGCCATCTAATGTTCCTTCAGAATGCAGGTGTCTGAAATGTCTCCCATGTCTCTGTATGATCAAGACCTAACCAAGATTTACTCACTGCATCACAGATGTGTCTCCTTAGTATCTTTTAATTCAGATTGTGTACCATTTTGTTTAGATTAAAAGTTTTACTTATTTATTTTGCATGTGATGTGTATGTGGTATGCATATATATGCATATTATTATGTCTGTGTTACATGTGTGTGGAGGCCAGACATTAATATTGAGTGTCTTCCTCAATTACTCTCCACCTAGTTCTTTGAGACAAGGTCTCTCACTGAATCTAGAACTCACTAATTTGGCTAGACTTACCTAGCGAGTGAGCACCAAGGATTCCCTATCTATGCTGGGATTTGTGCTGGCATTGTAGGCATGATGCACCAGGCCTGGCATTTGACATGGGTGCTGGGCATACAAACTCAGGTTTTCATGCCTGTATGGCAAGCAATTTATCCACTAACCCATCTATTCATCCCTAGGTTTAAAGTTTAAAACAGGATGGTTTCTTTTTAAGACCATGTTAGTTGCCTTGGAGGGGGATCACATTCCACATTTGTTTGTTTCCTCATAGTACCCCTGGCTTGTTCCTATATTTTTAAAAAATATTTTCTTTTTATGTAATTGTTTATTTGACAGAGAGAGAGAAAGGTGGGGGACAATGGGCGCTCCAGGCCATCTGGCCACTGCAAACGAACTTCTGATGCATGCGCCCTCTTGCGCATCTGGCTAACGTGGGTCCTGAGGAATCAAACCTGGGTCCTTTGGCTTTGCAGGAAAATGTCTTAACTGCTAAGCCCTGTTCCTATATCTTATATCTTTTCTGTAAGTAAAAACATAGATGTACAACCTTTGAAAGTGAGGGCTCCACTTTTCTGTTTTTTCCATAAGTTGAGGCCAAGTTCCTTGGGTGGCTAAGTATCAGCAGAAGGCGGCACAAGGCCCCTTTCTAGACTGGTTTGCCTCACGTCTCCTCCTCCTTGAGGAAATATTTCTTATGATTCTATTTTACCTCTTCTATTGGCTTATTGATCCCTCATTAAGCTGTTTTGGTAGTTTTCCTATGATCTATGTTTTAAAATAACCTACACCTCCTTTCAAAGAACATCACGCCTCTTCCAGAAAGCTCCAGGACCTTCGCTGGCATAAACACATTCCTCCCTCTGCTTCTTGTGCTGTTGTTAGCACACATTTTGACATATGCTGCAAACACATAAAAAATTCTCATGATTTCCCCTTTAAACTGTCAGTGATCTTTTAGAGCAAGCGGAGTTAAATATTGCTTTGCGTCACCCTCCTCTGTTCCATCTCCAGTATCTTCATTTCCTTGTCTAGATCCATATTTCCTCTTAATATTCCTTTGGTTTGGAGGACTTACATGTTTTTCTTGCAAGGTGGGATCTTGAGGAAACAAATCCCTCAGATTTTGTTTGAGAAAGACTGTATTTGTCACGTGTGCATGTGTGTGTGTGTGTGTGTGTGTGTGTGTATAATTTTGCTTGCATAGTTTTTTTGTCTTTGGCTTTCAGTGGCTTGAACATATGCCCAGGCATGCTCTGGTTTTCTTAGTATTTATCCTTTTTGTGCTTTTTTGGATCTGTGATTGCGTGTCTGTCACTATTTTGGAACACTTTTAGTGATAATTTCTTCTCATATTTCTCCTGACCCCTTGTCTTTTTTTCTCTGTTAGGTACACCAATGACACATGTGTTAGGTCATCCCATGATGGGGATCCTACCTCCTCAGGTGTGACACTACCTCTCTCCCCAGCTGCAGTGTGCACCTCCTTGAGCCCCAGGGCTCTTGCCTCTCCTCTGCTTTCCTAGGCTTTTATGGGCTCTTTCCTGGGGGGCAGTTGATGAGGTCCCTAGGAGGGCTGGAAAAATGGCTCAGTGGTTAAGGTGCCGAGCCCAATGATCCCAGTTCAATTCCCTAGTACTCATGTAAAGCCAGATGCACACAGTGGTGCATCTGGAGTACATTTGCAGTGGCTGGAGGCCCTGGCATTCCCATTCTCTCTTTCACTACCGCTCTATGATTATAAATAAATAAATAAAAATGTAGAAAGTTCTTTATTCAAGCATATCAGAGGCACAATATTTCTTAATATTTATTTATTTGAAAGAAAGAATCAGAGAGAGACAGAGAGAGAATGGGTATGCCAGGGCCTCCAGCCACTGCAAACAAACTCCAGACACATGCGTTCCTTTGTGCATCTGGCTTATGTCGGCCGTGGGGAATTGAACAGGGGTCCTTTGGCTTTGCAGGGAACCACTAAGCCATCTCTCCATCCCCACAATATTTCTTGATTATAATAGTTTCCTGCCTTGGACCATTATTAAGGCCTCCATCTGCATGCTGAATGATGGATTTGCCCTTATTTTCTATCACACCTGAGGGGTATCTTGTATCATGTTCACCTTTACTCCTCCCTCCTCACTGTATGACTTTTCTTTCCCATGGTTTCCAAGTTATTTTAGGGTGAGGCAGGATCTCACTGTAGTCCAGGTTGACCTGGAGCTCTGTAGCCCCAAGCAGGCCTTAAACTCACAGCAATCCTCTTATCTTAGTCTTCCAAGTGTTGGGATTATATGTGTGAGCCCCCATGCCCACCTGGTTCCAAGTTCCTGGATCCCAAGAGGGGCTCTTTGGCACAGATCTAATTTGTACTCCCTTTCCCGTATGTCCCCAACCACAGGAAATGGAAGACCAACACCTCATGCCCCTGTTCCTTTTTCCCACCTTTCATGTCAGTTAGAGGCTAGTGCAGAGGATCACATCTGTGATCTTTTTCTACTAGAGTTCCTCCCTTACTTGGGTAAGTTCTTTCTGAGTCTTAGTTACATGTCTTCTCACCCATAGCAAAGGCCACACAACTAATACCACGGCCTGCTTACGTTCCTATCTCCCATAGGTGCTATTTTTATGGATTGCAATATATTCTCTAGTCTGCTTCCCTACATGGCTGGCTCCCTTCATCAAGGAAGTGTGCTACTGCATACCTCATAGAGGAAAAAGATCACCATGGGAGCCCCTCCCTGCAGACACTCCCCCTTCAGATGGAGCAGCTTTAGTACCTGTCTTAGTCTGTGGGAACCACGCAACTGCTACAGCCAGAACGTACGCCATGCCATGCCCCAAGGGGATGGCCATTGAGGATTGCCTCCGTGGATGCTCTGCCTTCAGCCACCTTAGCGTCGGTTGTGTGTCTTATCCCCCCTATCAGGGACAATGCAATTGCTACCCCAGCATGAAGATGCCCCATTCCACACCACACAGGAAGGACGGCAACACTGGAACCACCCCTGCAGACGCTGTGCGCTCAGGCGGCTCAAGTTCAGTCACGCTGGGCGTGCCCCTCCCATCCGTCCTCGGTTTCTGTCAAGCCCCTGTTGGTGCGTCAATGCTGTGTTACTGCTCCTGGGGCTATGTGAACAAATGTCTATGCAGCCCAGAAAGGGCACCCCAACAGACCAGAGGAATGATTCCACCAGTCTGACTTGGTGAACCAGTTAGTTTAACTGGGGTTATTTACAGCAGCATGGGCCCCTCCCCTAGCAACCACTAACAGCTTATAGGTCCTGAGGGAAGGGCTTCACGTGTACCCTCACGTGTCTTCTCCTGCACCCCCCTCCCACTAAGGAATGTTAATTGCCTCAATCTGGTGAGGGTCTGAGACCAATCACATTTACTCTGATTTCAAGATGGCAACAGTCATGTCCTGCTCAGAGGACAGGAAGTCACACAACACCATTTGATGTCATTCCCTGAATCTCTAATTTTTAAATTTGTTCTTCTCTTTCTTTCAGATGGGAGCATGTGTGCTATTCTTTCAGCTCACCAGCTCTTTCTTTTGTTCTTTCCCAGTGCAGGAGATCCAAGCCATGGTTTTGTGCATGCTAGGCAGGCTCCTCTGCCCTCGAGCCACGCCCAGCCTCTTTCATGTGCAGCTCATCCAGTGATATTTCATCCCAGAGAGTGAACTTTTCAGTGTTAGAATTTCCACTTTTTTTTTTTTTTTTTTTTTAGAGCTTTGCATTTCTCTGCTGACAGTTTCCATCTGCTCACTCATTGTGACCATCTGGTTCCCTAAGTTCTTTGAAAAATTGTTTGGTGTTCAACCCGTTTGCAATAGCTGCTTATCTGGGAGTCTGCTGCTTCCCACATCTCTGGGGTGCTTCTGTACATGGCAACTCTCCTCCCTGGTGTGGTCACAGTTTCCTGGTTCTTCACATCTGCTCGCTCTTCTGGCTTGCCTGATGGATGATGCTGCCTTGTAGAGCCTGGCCGTAGCTGGAGTGCTCCTGGTTGGCAGCTTTTTTTCTTTTCTTTTCTTTTCTTTTCTTTTCTTTTCTTTTCTTTTCTTTTCTTTTCTTTTCTTTTCTTTTCTTTTCTTTTCTTTTCTTTTCTTTTCCTTTCCTTTCCTTTCCTTTCCTTTCCTTTCCTTTCCTTTCCTTTCCTTTCCTTTCCTTCCCTTTCCTTTCCTTTCTTTTCTTTTATTTCTTTCATTTTCCTTTCCTTTCTTTTCTTTCTCGAGGTAGGATCTCCCTCCAGTGTGGCCTTGAGCTCATGGCGCTCCTCCTACCTCTGCCTCCCGAGTGCTGGCATTAAGGCATACACCACCACGCCCGGCCTGGCAGCTATTTTCTCAGTGGCCCTTTGTGAACTTGGTTGGGGAGGACATGGTATGTCCCTGGCTTTGGGCCAGGAGGCTTTTCCGTTTGCTTGGCCTTCTGGCTGAGTGCCTGGGTGCTGCCCAGCCAGGGGGTAGTACAGACTCTCAGTGCCATGCAGCTTCTGGAACTGTGGGGTTGTTTTCTGGAGTCCCCTCCACATCTTCCTTGCTCAGGCAACATGCTGTTCAGAGGACATTGAGGTCCTTAGATACATCGGGCATCTCTCCTCTGGACCTGACCCTTCTCTAACCCTATCCCCATGGGTTCCAGCTGCCTCAGTTTACCCTGCTCTACTCAACAAGATCACTATGCTCTATAAGAGCCACCTCTCCATCCAGTGGGCCAGAAAGTAGTCTGTGTAGAAACTAGGGGGAAGGCATCACCTATCACTCATGGCTATAAACAGCTATGTAATCTTTGTCTGGTTCAGGGCTGTGTTTTGTAGGCGCTGCCAGTTTCTTTGTCATAGAAGAGCCTGCAGGCCAAGTGTGTATATATATTTTTTCACAGAAGTGGTGTTCTGCAGGCCCCATTCTGTTCCTTGTGCTACCTGCTGACCAGCATCCCAGAAAGAACCGTGCTTGGATGCACAGAGAGCTGGCCCCTCCTTGTCCCAACTGCCCAGGGTCCTATTGTGTGGCCGAATCTTGGTTGATGCAGCCAGTTGCCTGCTGAAGGATAGTGGAGGCATCTCCATTGTGCTGTTACTAATAACACCTCTACCAGCATCCTTGCAGTGTGCTCTTCCTAATTGTGGAGATGCATCCTCAGGGGAGGCTGGACAGTATAGTACCAGAAGGCCAGACTGAATCACACTCACCAACTTGAACTTTGAAATGGTTCCATTTCCAGAAAGCAGGAGATTCCTATCAACCCAAATCAGGTGACAGAGAAGTTACTTTGCTTTGGCCTTGAAGTGCCCAGTCCTCAGGGCCTTGTTCCTTCTTCTGTCTGTGAGGCCAGTGCTCAGCAATGCCATTCCACCCTGTAGAGCTAGGTGATACCAGATTTTAGAATACCATGCAAAAGCCAGCCATACCTTTAGGCTAAACCTGCTGTGGTTATATCTTGGACACCTTTTTGTACATTTCCTGGTAAGTTTCTTCTTTTTTGGTGTTGGACAACTGAGGTCCAGTGATTTTAAATGTTAATTCCTCTTCCTTTTGCACCGATTTCTTCAATTATTCTTGTACCAGTTTTCTTGTTCCTGCCCTCCCCCACCCCAGAGCTTCCTTGCTTCTGATAATTGAGGTGGTTCTAGCCCTTTCATTATGGCCTTTAACTTGGCACTGCCCACACCTGCAGTTCTGCGGGCTCTCCCTGCTGGCTTCTCTTCTCTAACCCTGTTCTACCCCTTCTGTCTGGCCATGGTGAGCCACCTTCAGGCTCTCAAGCCTCTGGGCTCTTGCATATGCTGTGCCCTTAGCCTGAAACATAGTTGCTGCTACCCTCTTCAGTCCGTTGTTTTTTCTGTTCCTCACAGTAGCCTTTTCTCCATACGCCCAAGTGTAGCTGATTCCCCTGCTCCTGCTTCTGATCTTACAGTGAGTCCACAGGCCAGCCCTGACTGTGATCCAGGCAGGCCACATGGCTACCATTTGTAAACAGCATCTGGTCCCTGCCAGTGGGACGAGGAAAGAAATAATGAAGTGTTACGTGGCACAGAGGGGCTGCAGTACCCCGGGGCTGGTCCAGGTGGCTCTGTGAAGAGCTCACACTCAAGTGTGAGCCATGCTCAGGTGAGCTGGTAGAACTCCAGCTACAGGCCAAGTGAAAAGCTTGAGCGAAGGTCCTGACACGCAGGGAGAAGAGTGGGATAGGCCAGGCAGGCCCAGGGTTCAAGGACAATCTGAGCCTGAGGTGGCTTTGGGTGAAAGAAGTACACTGGAACATGACAGAGGTCTGCACAAGGGGACAATGGCCTTACATCCCTTCTGTTGGGCAAGTGACACCTGTTTCTAGGGCTGTCACCCTTGGAAGCTTTGGTGGCCAGCCAGCACTGCTAGGGTCCATTCCCCTTCTTGTGGGGCAGCAGTGTGCCAGCCCTACCCTGGTCTCCTGCCCATGACCATGTACCCAGCAGCACCTTCTTCTGGAATCCCAGCCCAAGCCCTCTCATGCTGACCACATGGCTCCTATGTTAGAGCCCCAGTAAGCTGGACCACCAGTGACAGAAGGAGGTCTGACCTCAGCCTAGCCAAGCCTGGAGCCGGGAGAAACTGGGCCCCTGAGGCCAAGTCTTCCATGTCTGAGCCCGCATGGAGCAAGCACCCTGCACAGGGCTAGCACCCCATGGGCCAGCCTTGCACACAGCAGGACTCGCAGCCACATGCCATGCCCAAACCCTCCCTGACATCCACTTTCACAGACTCTGGAAGGGTGACAGACTCAGAAGGAGCTGGACTTCCCAGAGCCATCAAAAGTGTGTGCAAAGCTGGGCATGGTGGCACACATCTTTAATCCTGGCACTCAGTAGGCAGAAGTAGGAGGAGCTCTGTGAGTTTGAGGCCACCCTGAGGCTACATGATGAATTCCAGGTCAGCCTGAGGTAGAGTGAGACCCTACCTCAAAAAAAAAAAAAAAAAAAAAAGTGTGTGCAAGGTTGCTAAGGAAACCACCCACAGGTGTGATTGGCAACACTGGTTCCTGTCACTTTCCACCCGCTGCGTGACATGGTATAACAGGGAGCCAAAGAGTGTGTGCACATGCCCATAAGTTAGTGAATGAGTGTGTGTGTGTGTATGTGTGCACATGCATGCGCTCATGCACATGTATTACTGAGAGTAATGTTGGACTGTCTCTTTT
Source organism: Jaculus jaculus (assembly GCF_020740685.1). Taxonomy (NCBI): domain Eukaryota; kingdom Metazoa; phylum Chordata; class Mammalia; order Rodentia; family Dipodidae; genus Jaculus; species Jaculus jaculus. The sequence continues at coordinate 59,359,013 of NC_059112.1, forward strand.
TCCATGGAGAGGCAAAAAGCCAGTTCAAGGGTGCCTTTATAACCCTGTCCTCCTTGTAGGCACATCTTACCTGAGATAAAGCCTCTCTGGTCCACATTATATTCTTTTATTTTTCAGATCCTATGGCCCCTTCTGTGTGGGAGCAAGGCCCTGGATGCATCTCCATAAGCACAAAGAGTCTATGCTTGGTATTCCAAGACAGGACTCAGGGTAGATGCCTGCCCAGACCTTGGGATGTTGAGCATGGATGATCCCAGCACAAGTTTGTGTTCTGAAGGCAATAGTGGCTGTGGTTATGAGCCTGGGGGTGACTTTAATCTAGAAGGTTCCCTGTGGCTGCGTGGAGAAATGGCTCCAAGGGGTGAATCCAGGTGGGCCATCTATCTAGGAAGTCTTGGGCTTCCCAAAGGTCAAGGCTGAAAGGGCCTTTGGCAAGTGTAAAGTTTAGCTCTCACTAACAGTGCTTAGCAGAGAGCTGAGGGGAAGGCTCTCAGTCTCAGCAGTGGCCACAGGTTTTAGATGTGTTCCACGGCTGGTGGATAGAGAGGCTCCCAAAGCCAGCTAAGGACACAAGGGGCTCGCCTGGGTCCTGCTTCGCTCCTTTAACTCTCCTCACCAATAGTGGCTCCTGCTCGCTCTCGGGCATCCGCTCACTGCAAAGGCATCTGGGCTGTAGCAATTTCTCAGTAGCTGCCTGGGAAGAGTTCCCCCATCCCAAGCGGCTGTGGGTCACCAGGCAATAGTGAGCCAGAGCAGCCTGGTGAGCCTCAGCGGCTGCATGTGTCCTTTTTGGTGCAGCCTCATCTCCTCTCCCTCTTGGTTACCCTCTATGCTTTATGATTTCCTGGGATCAAGGACAGGCCTGGGCTCCTGTGTCTATCCCAGCTGCTCTGTGCTCACAGCAGAGTGACTATTTGGCTTCTAGATGTCTTTGGAAACTCCAACACTCTTGCTTCTATTTGGAGGCCTTTGTCTCTGAGGGCTTACTGGGCATTCCTCTCCAGAGCTTAATCCACACCTCCTTCCCTTCCAAGCTTCTCTTCTCTGAGAACCCAGTGGAATTGTGGGTGTGTGTGGGCCACCTGAAAGAGCCCTGGATATCTGATGAGAAGGGCCACTCACAAACACTCTGGCCAAGAAAAGAAACATGCCTGCGCTTTTTATTTTTACACCTTCTTAAAAAGAAAATAGCAGCATCCAAATGTTAAAAATAAACCATTTTTACTTTAAAAGGGCAAAAACAGCCCAAACAAACAGCTAATGAAGGGCTCTTGGCTAGAGGCTGCACTTGGGAGCTTACTCCCAGATTCTCAGATGGGAGCTATTCAGACCATGATAAATCTAGCCAGCAGGGTGCCAGCCCTGTGCACAGGGGCAGCTAGGACGCCCTCAGAAAGGGAGGCACACATGGCACTTGCAATGTGCCTACAGAGCCAGTAACAAGGCATCTGTCCTTGGAGGGCTTCTGCTGGGGTGAGATGAAGACGGGCGCAGTTTCACAAACAGCCCCATGGCACGGGCAGTCAGGGAAGGCATCATGGAGGAGGTGGTCTTCTGTGCTGAAGGCAGCAGTTCCTGTAGGCGAGGGGTTGCTGCAGTAGGAGAAAGAACTAGGTGGTGTGCAGGGAGCTTGTGCAAAGGGCAAGAGCTCTAGGTTTGAGTTCTGGTCTATATCTTAGGAACTGTGCCCTCTGGCACCTCCAATTCTCTATGCCCCTTCTACTCATCTACACAAATAGAGGCAGCAAGAATGCTTGAGGGCAAGACCCTCAGCCCTCGCCAGGCCAGTGATGCCGAGCTATGTGGATCAGCCTAGACCTGACTACATCCCAAGTTGTTTCTGTGTCCCCATTTGATCAGGTCATTTGTTACCTTATGAGAACTGCCTCACTCACTCACTCACTCACTCACCAGCCGCCCTAACTCCCTCCTCTGTGTGGTGCCCTGCTCTCCCGCTAGGCTGAGGACACCGAGAACACTGGCCCAGAGCCCTCTGGTTGTGCTTTGGAAGCCACTCTGCTCGGTGGGTGGGGCGGGGTGTCTCTGAAACAGCTTCAGGCACTGCTGCCATAGCTGGGGAGCCGAGGAGCTCAGGACAGCAGTCCTGGGGACCTGAGGCCCAGCTGCTCCCCAGCTATGGCTCAGCAGGCCCCGGGAAACTGGAGCAGGCAGTTGCCCATGCCCTAGCGGGGGATTTAGATTCAGGAGGCTGGAATGGGGCCGGCCATCATCTCATCCACACCGTGGTTGGTGTGTCACGCAGCGCTGCCCACTGTCCTCTAGGAACACCGCAGCTGCCCTTTGGTGGTGGATGGGGGCAGGGGCACAGGCAGGTCTGTGCTCAGGACAGGTCACCACCTGCTGTGTACACTCGTTTCAAAGGTTTCCCATGCAAGAGACTTGTGCTCCTCCCGCTGGCCCTCGTCCCCCCTGCAGGTCCTGGGTATGCCTGCAGGGAAGCAGACAGGACTTGCTGGGACCCAGCCCCCAAGGCTGGGTTGTAGGAGGTGGCGACTAGGCCCGGGAGGCTGAGGAAATCAGGCTACCAAGGTCATGGGTAAGGAGGAGGAGCGATTTTGGAGTGGGCCTCTTGCTCCAGCATTCTTCCACTCTGTCCTCTGGGGGCCACGGGTCCTGGCACAGCCAGCTTAGGGTAGAGGGCTCCAGGTTCAGGTTGCCATTCCGCCAAGGCCTTCTTAGCAAAGTGCTTGCTCTGGGTTTCCTATTCTCCATGACCCTTGGCAGGGGTCATGTGTTCCCTATCTCGGGAAGGGTTGGATTGTAAGGAGGTTGGAGCAGCCTTTGTAGGGGACTTTTGACTGCTCTGAACTGCAGTTACAGTGTGTGAACGCCATAGACGTGGTGGATTGTAAGGAGCTGGAGTACAACTCAGGAGTGCTGAACCCATTCCCATTAGTCCAGGATCTGCGTTACCACCTCCCACGGCAGTCCCCTCTGAAAGGTGGATGCCTCTGCCTTAGCTTCTGGTGCAACTGGTACCTAGAACTCTTTTGGTGAGGCTAACTTGGCTCTAGCCACCCAACAACCTTCACCTCCCAGGTTTGGGTAGGTCCAGTCATGTGGCTGGCCCCTTCCCACTCTGAATTGGCTTGGCTCTTGAGATTGGCTCAGCTGTTGTCTGAGGTCTGGCCTGACCAGTTCCTGCCTGTAGGTATCTGCAAGGGCCTGCCAGGCTCAGCTGGACCCGTATGTGCCTGTCTGTTGGCTGCTTGGGCTCACTGGTTGGCAGAGTGTCTGGTGCGGGTGGGACATGCAGGCTGGCTATGAGCCATTACTGTGCAATGGCTATGTGAGGTCAGGCCAGTGGCATGGAGCATGGGGGTGGGTAGGAAAGCTCAGGGTCTCTGTGTCCTGAGGCTCATGGGGCAGGCATAAAACATGTAACCCTAAAGGTGGAGAGGATGGGTATCCTACCCAGAAGACAGTGTCCTTTGCTGTTTGCCCAGGGAAGAAGTCTCTTCTGAGTTTAGCTACCCCTGGGCTTCCCTCTCTGTTGTCCTTTCTAATGTCTCCAGGCCAAGGGCAGTGATGTTGCACTCCAGCGTCTTCTGCTAAACCTAGGCATGGTGGGGCCAGGCTGGACTGAGTGAATGCATGGTGGGTGAAGAGTATGTGAATGAGTGAGTGTGAGTGAATGTGAATGAGTGAGTCTAAGAACTTTGAGGCAGGCAAGGACTGGGTGCACTTCACTCCTGCTGAGTCCTGGTTGGTTCTTGGGTGCTGATGCCTTGTAGCCCAGATGCCCCTTGTCTCAGAGGAGAGTCACTGTTTGTGGGAAATAAAGGCAGGGGTGGTGGTAAGGTGGCAGTGGACTCAGAACCAGTGGGCCTTCCCTGCCCTTGCCCTGCTGTGTGGCTCTGTGTAGGCGGCTTCACCTCCGTACAGCTTTGTTGATCTGTGGAAGGGCCGGCGCAGGACATTTTTCTGATGATTGGTATAGAGGTTCCAGGGACCAGTGTCATTTAGTGGCATCTAGAAATTTCTTTACAGGTTGTAACTCATTCAAGGCCAGACATTGCTGGTGGCATCTTGTAACATCTGTTGAGCTTTTCCCAAGCCCTCTGCAAGCCTGTCCTAAGCCTGACTTCTCACTCCACTCACCACCCTCCTTGTCTGGATCTTCTGTGACCTTCGAGGAAAGTTCTGCCTCACAGCCTTTACACTAGCTGCTTAGTGCACAACACCCATCCTCACTGGCTCCCTGTCTCCTTGCTTCAGGGATCTGCCCAATCTTAACCATGAAGTCTCCCCTTTATTTTTTAGAATTATTTTATTAAATAGAAACTTTGTATGGACACATCATGTGTTGGTACCATTATTCCCTTCCTCTTTGCTCCCATTCCACTAAGTCCCCTTCTCAGTGGGATTTCTGGTGTTCACCATGGGGTTGTGGGGTGTGCGGTATGAGAGTAGCAGTCAGTCTTTGAGGGGGCAGGGGCAACGTCCCTGGACACTTCTTCCTACACTGTGGCTCTTACAAGCTTTCTGCCTTCTCTTCTGCAAAATTCCCTGAGCCATGGTGGGTGTGTTTGAAGTCTACTTTATTTTTAAACATTTTTATTTATTTATTTATTTGAGGTAGGTTCTCAAAATGGCCTTGAACTCCTGCTCTGCCTCCCAAGTGCTGGGATTAAAGGTGAGCACTACCATGCCCAGCTTAAGTCTACTTTAATATTGAGCTCTCAGCAGCCTCTGGATTTCTGATTTTGGGCGTCTTGAGTATTCTCAGCGTCTGTTGTCGTCACGCTGGCATGGCTTGTCAGGCTCACCACGGGAGCAGCACTCTTGCTCAACTTGCCAGTTCCTCTGTGGTTTCACCTGGGCCTGGGCTGATATGTGAGAGGACTCATCTCAGGATAGGGGTCAGCTCTCTTTTCTTGTCATGGTGGTAGATTTTGGTTGACCTTAGTTTTTGCTGCCTTCATGGGAGTTCTAGCATGGCTGCGAGTCTGCTGTCTCCCTTTGACTTCACTGTTGAACCACCACAGTTGCCCCTCTCCCCCAGCAGATGTGATCTCCTCCTTCCATCCTTCTCTGTGCCCTTGGCCACATCCTGCCAGTCCTCTCTTCTCCTTCATTTTGTTCTGGCCTTGCTTCTGGAAGGCTTTGCCTGTTTGCTCATGGCTGCCCTCCTTTAGTACTGGCTGATACAGACGGGGCACTTGAAAAGTGTGTATGCAGAGAAGGAACAAATGAGTGAAATAGGCTTACCCGGAGATGAACTCTCCTAGGGAGGTCTGATGGAGAGGAGACACAAAGGGACCCCAGAGCCTCTAAGGGAGGAAGGGCAGAGCCAGTCCAGGTCTTGGAGAGAAGCTTAGGGATCCAGGTGTGGGAAGCCAAGGAGGGCTGTGGGCCGGCTTGTGGGGTCAGATGGGACAGTTGGGTGGATGGGAGGGTGAGGTTGGAAGGAAGGACAGGACAGAGCTTTGGGAGAGTTGGCAACCAAGGTGTCCAGATGGTAGTCATTTGCAATGCCAGGGAAACTAACATGGAGGAACAAGGTAGGTGGGCCTCCTCCATCTGTGCAAATTCTGGGCCTGCCCAGCTGGGTCCGTCTACTTCCATTCTGTGGATGGGCATCATTTCTGACTTGTATGGGCAAGGAGACAGAAAGCCCTATGTCCCTGCTGCTGTGGGGATGAGCAGGAGAACAGGGGCTGGCCCAAGCCAAGGTTGTCCTTGTGGGTGAGGTACTCAGCAGTGTAATAGTCACTGCCCAGGTAGGGCCACTTGGTGGGTGTGACACTCAGGACCCAGTGCTGGCCAGGGTGGAGGGGCTTGCTGGTAGGGACCATTTGTCCCCCCAGAGTCTTGGCTTGAGGTCAGGCACATTTGTGGTGAGCACCGTGGGGGTGAGGCTGTGCCACTGTCTTCTAGCCTTCAGTATCTAAAACATCACGTGGGACCCAGGGAAGAAAAGATTTGGATTTTAGAATGGACAGATGAATGGTGTCACCTTCTCTGTATCCTCTAAGTCCATGTGGCACAGACTCCATGGGAGGTTTCAGAGCAAATGTGCTGCTGTCTGTAATCAGAGATGGGTGCAGCAGGGAGGCCTTCCTGGAGGTGGCAGGTTCAGGGAGAAGGCCAGCTGGCACCCACACTGGTGAACTGATTGTGCATAAGCACTTTTCACCAACACCACAGTCAGGGTGGGGAGGTTGCCCTATGGAAATCAGCAAATGTAAAACACAGGCTCTTCAACCCTTGCTATCAGAGCTAGTTGTTTAATTTACACTTAATAGCACAGCACTTGTAAGGAGCAAGAAGGGACAAAACAGGGGCCAGAAAGATGGCTCAAGCAGATAATGTGCTTGCCTGCAAAGCCTACGGGCCTGATTTTGACCTCCTGGTACCCATGTAAAGCCAGATGTGCAAGGTGGAAGTGGCTAGAGGCCCTGGTATGTATGCCCATCCTTTCTCTCTCTCTCTCTCAAATTCAAATAAATACAATATTTAGTTTTAAGGAAGGAACAGAGCAGAAGGAGTTCTTGCCATGAGCCATGGAGACCCTGGAATGAACAGATGCATGCAATTCCCCAGACATGCAGATGGGCTTGCATATATATATATATATGTATATGTATATGTATATGTATATGTATATGTATATGTATATGTATATGTATATGTATATGTACATATGTATATATATGTATGTATATATATATATATATATACACACATATATGTATGTATACACACACACACACTGGTATACACTTGCACATAAACTCACAGAATCTCATCCCACCTCCACCATAGACACATGTATGAACAGGAACAGATGAGATTCAGCCAGCCTCTCTTGCTTCCTCCAGCCCAGTGCTTCTGAAGGGTGGTCAGCCTTCTCCAGGCTACTTGATCTGTTTCTGATCATTGTCCATACTGATAATATGGACAAATGGAGCCTTACTCTATATAGAGCTTAACTATATTGAGCCTTTGCTCAATGGCCAAGTCATCTGTCCATCCATCCAACCATCCATCCATCCATCCACTCATGCACCCATCTATCCACCATCCATAATCCATTTACCCATCTACCCTTCATCATCTATCCATCCACTGACCCAGTCTTCCATCTGCCCATCCATCCATCCACCCACCCTCCCATCAATTCATCCAGTAATCTCTCCACACATCCACCCACCTTTATCTATGCACCACCCTCCCATCCATTTCTCCATCCATACACAATTGTCTATCCATTGTCCCCAACCCCCCATCCACTGGAATGCATATTTAATCCTTCTTAACATTGACCCAGTGTGCTGAGTGGAGCCACCTGCTGAGTGTACTTAGGTACATGCCCTGGGTGCTCTCTCTCTCTGTGTACAGCCTAGAAATGGGTCCTTCCCCTTCTCCTTGTAGACTGACCATTGCAAAGCAGGGTAACCTCTGGGGAAATGTCAGTGCCTTGAGGGGACTTAGACAAGCTATGGTTCCTCTTTCTCTTCCTCCCTCCCTCCCTCCTTCCTTCCCTCCCTCCCTCCCTCCATCCTCTCACTCTCTCTCTCTTTCTTTCTTTATTGAGGCAAGCCCATCAGACTGACCCCTGTTTTTTATGCGGGAGAGTGAGAGAGAATTGGTGCATCAGGGCCTCAAGCCACCGTAATGGAACTCCAGCTGTGTGCACCACCTTGAGAGTCTATGTGACCTTGCGCACCTGCATCACCTTGTGCTTCTGGCTTACATGGGAACTAATGAGTTGAATGTGGGTCCTTAGGCTCCGTAGGCAAGTGCCTTAACCATGAATCCATCTCTCAGCCCTCTTTTTTCCTTTCTTCTTTTCTTTCTTTTTTAAACAAAGGAAGGTTTTATTTATTTGAGAGAGAGAGAGAATGGGTGGCATGCCTTCTGTCACTGCAGATGAACGCACTACTTTGTGCATCTGACTTTACATGGGTACTGGGGAATTAAACCTGGGCTTGTCAGGCTTTGCAGGCAGGAACTTTTAACCACTGAGCCATCTCTATCTCTCTAGCCTGTGTGTTTCCTCTTTCTAGATTGGGGAAATTGACTGCTGAGAGTGTCAGCAGCAAGCTCATGGCCCTCTGAGAGAGCTGGGGTGATATCTGTGGATCATGTCAGCCTGGGAAGTGGGATCAGTTTGCCTCCTTGTTAGTTGGGCTGTCCTGGGGCAGGGATGGGTCCTGCTGATCTGGGTCTCTTCACTGGGCGTGCTTCCCCTGTCCACGTTTGCTGCTCTCCAGGCCACCCTCTCTGTGCCCTGCCGTCCAGGTCTCCTGGCTGTCCCTTCTGCTTGGGTGACCACTGAGGCTGCTCCGCTCGTATCCCTCCCTCGTAACGCGCACACGCTAGTGCGTGGAGGACCCGCCTGCATTGCCCCTGGTGGTTCCAGAAGGAGATGGAGAAACTCAGAGAATGACTAGCAGGCTCCACAGTGGGGATAGGCCTGGTAGGAGGCAGAGCTCGGCATGTCCAGCCTGGTACAGGCCTAGCCAGTCGGGACATTGCTAATGGCAAAGTGCCTGCTTCTACCTTTTGCACTGGCCTTGTTGCTTGGTGACCAGGCCTGGGCAAGGGCCCCGGCCTCCACTTGGCCTACAAGGCAGAGCCCTGCCCCTTTCGTTCTTACCCTGTCTTTCTTGGCCCTGCCTACCTCGGGGTTCCAGTCTGCCTTCTGTCCCTCTGAAAGCAGCTGGTGTGCTGAGATAGATGTCTTGGAGGTGTGAGGATAGAACTGAACACAGGGAGGCTGTGGGGCAACCAAGGAATGTAGAGCTGCCTACAAACGACAGTACTGTGCTGCAAAACTAGACTGCCAAGAAAAACAAACACACCCAAAAAAACCAGAAGAACAAAACTCTCCTAGCTTCTGGCTTCCGGGCAGCTCAGCCACTGCTGTCAGGCCTCAGGCTCAGTGGACGGGACATTTGTTTCTTTCTCCCAACACTTGCATGTTGGCACTTAGTCCCCAAGGGGAGGGGCCTTGGAGGTGACTTGGAACTGGTACCCATAGCAAAGACCTCTGGACATGTAAGGACCTAGTTCCTTCTGCTGTGAGAAGAATAAGACGGTGCCTCCACCAGACACTGGCTCTGGGGACAACTTGACCTTGGACTTTCAGCCGCTAGACTGAAGCACAAATTCCCATTGTTTGTAACCCTGGTTCTGGTGCATTCCCTGAAGTAACCCATGGGTCCACACTCCCTCTTCCTCCTTTCCTCCTCTTGGCTCTAGTTTATCCACCATGGTGATATAGGTGAGGTACTGAGAACATCCTGTTTGAGGGCAGCTAATGCTGGAGAGAGTGCAGTCCCAGCCTGGGCCTGTTTCCTCTTGCCTCCAGTGGCCCTTCCTTAGCTCTGATTTCCTCAACCAAGAGCTGGCCCCGCAAGCATAGCCGGAGTGCGCCTGTGCCTCTGGGGTCCGAGACAGCCTCCTCCTCCTAGCTGTGGGAGCTCTCACTACGCATGCCACTTTACTGTGTGTGGAGGGGTCTGTCCCTGGAAGGAGCCCAGACCCACTCTCCATGGACTTGCCGGGGTGGCAGAATCCTCCTAAGTCTTTCTGATAGATATTGTATCTCTTTCAAGGTGATTTTCACTGTCTCTGATCATACCTGCAGAATCAAGTTATACTTACAGGAACTTAAATTATTTAATAACTTATTTACTTAAATTATTTCAATAGATATCTGATTCTATGCCCTGGCTATTTTATGTCACCTATGTCCTTGAAGACTTTCAGGGTCTTATGGGAAGCTGGTGGGGTCTGTGTCAAGGCCCCTTGCCAGACACACTCTTAAACCAGAAGCATTTACTGAACTCCTAAGGCATATGCCAAGTCCATTTCTTTTATATTACTTTTAAAAACTGCATTAGCTGCTGGAGCCTGATTACAGTTTTGGCTCCATCTCTACTGTTTTGCTATGGGATACTCTCATGCTTACTTTATTATATAAATACCATTTTATGTCCACTGCATGCTGAAACTTCTATATTTCTAAGTGGCTTGTTTTTGGAACTGCATAAAGTTTGTGTTTTGGATCACTACTCAAGTTTCCTTTGCTTCTGAAGGTGTGTGCATGAGTATGCCCCAGTGCCCGCACAGGCCTGCGCTCCCCAAGACCTGGTCTTCTCCCCAGTGCCACATGGCTGAATCAGCTGCGCCCTCTTGTTTCCGCCCTCAGAGTGGATCTGGACCCTTCCCTATATTTGTAACAATTGCTCTTTCTGTTTTTTTTAGGTAAGATCTTGCTCTAGCCCAGGCTGACCTGGAATTCACTATGTAGTCTCAGGGTGACTTCGAACTCATGACAATCTACCTACCTCTGCTTCCTGAGTGTTGGGATTAAAGGCGTGTGCCACCACCTCTGGCTGTTTATTTATTTTTTTTTTGTACTTTAATCAGCTCATAAATGTATAAATGTTACCATCAGCTCAGTCACCTTCATTTGCATATTTGGACACTGCACAAGGATCCCCATTTTCCAGAGAATGCTTTTTGGTCATAAATTCAATTTTGCAAAATTGATGTTTTAGCTTCAGCCTTCTTTTTTTTTTCTTTCTGTGATCTGTGCCTTTGATCATTTTTTCATTTTAAACCTTTCAGAATTTGTTTGTTTTATGATGTTTCTCACAAGCAGTAAGACATTTGGGTATTTCTGTTCTAGAAATCCTAATTCTTTATATTTAAACAATCCTAAAGGCATCTTTGAATTGGGTTTTGTCAGAATATTTATTTCCATTCTCCTTCTTCCTTTGTGCTTTCATCTTTCCTTATTGAGTTATTGCTCTGGTCTTGTCTTTTTCTGTTCACATTTTTTTTCTGGAGTCAAATGCTTTACCACTGAGCTAAAACCCCAGCATACCTTCACATTTTTAATTCTTTAGCCTTCTGTAGTGGTTAAGCCAAGTTTGTGTTTTAAAAATATTTTTGTTTGCCAGCAGAGAGAAAAGATACAGACAGAGAGAATAGGCATTCTAGGGCCACCAGCCACTGCAAACAGACTCCAGATGCATGAGCCCCTTTCTGCATCTGGCTTTATGTGGGTACTGGGGAATCAAACTCTGGTCGTTAGGCTTTGCAGGCAGGTGCCTTAACTGATGAGCCATCTCTCCAGCCCTTTGTTTTTGATTCTACACTTATTTTAAAAAATAGTCTGAAACCTGTATTTAGCTAATAATCAAAATCTAAGCAGTGGCTTTTGGTTTTACTTCATGCAATGAAAGGAGTTTAAAATGGTACCAGCTGTGCAGCTCTGGAACAACTCCGGGCATCTTGCACAGTCTCCCATCCCCCAGCTGCCAGTGTCGTGAACCACCAGAGAACTCATCCACCTCCAGCTGTACGGCACCCAGCACAGCCAATGAGAACTCCAGATTCAGTGACCCAAGCAGCCTAACTGAATCCATAGTGCAAAAGAGAGAGATCGAAGTGGATACTCAGCATTAGGAGATTGGAAGCCATCCCAAAAGGTACCAGGATCTACTTACACAAAGCCAGGTTCATAGGCCTCTACTGGAAGTGATAATATCACCTTCCATGTCAGAGCAGATTGTGTGTTAGATTTGAATGATGTATTCTTGGCTGGCTTTACCATTTGCAAATAAGCTGCATTTTGGTATTGACCATTGTTGCCATAGATGCTTCCTGATTTATAGGGCTTAAAAAATATTTTATGTTTTTATTTGGAAGAGAGAGATACAGAAATAGGCAGGGAGAGAGAGAGAGAAAGAGAGAATATGGGTGCACCAGGGCCTACAGCCACTGCACATGAACTCCAGATGCATGTATCCCTTTGTGCATCTGGCTTACATGGGTCTTGGGGAGTTGAGCCTGGGTCCTTTGGCTTTGCAGGCAAGTGCTTTAATTGCTAAGCCATCTCTCCAGCCCTTATAGGGCTTTTATCTTTTTCTCTGTCATTTTTGAGGGCAGGGTCTGACTCTTTCCCCAGGCTGACCTGGAACCCATTTCAGACCAGAAATCTAAGCCTCCCAGTTGACAGGATTAAGGGTGTGGGGCAACACACACTCTTAGGGAATTTGACTTTATTAGGTTATCTGTTTGTTTTAATTCCCACTCTTGCATAAATACTCTGTGCTGGTTTTGATTGAATGTGTACATTGCTCAGTTGAATTTTTGAATTTGCCAGTAATTTGCCCCACCCAGTCTATTAGAATACTTGAATAGCAGGCAAACTCAACACCTAGGAGCACTTCTGCTATTACTTTGGGAATATAAGGGCTATACCTGGCATCTTAAACTCCTGTACTGATGATATATAAAGTTGGATTTACACGGCTAATGCCACTGCAGATAATTAGAAAACCAAAACATCAAATTAACTCAAGATGCAAAAATCACTACATTATAATACAAGAAACACAAAAAATCAAGATAATACAATTCCACCAAAAATTATAAATCCGGGCTGGAGAGATGGCTTAGCAGTTAAGCGCTTGCTTGTGAAGCCTAAGGACCCTGGTTTGAGGCTCGATTCTCCAGGACCCACATTGGCCAGATGCCCAAGGGGGCACATGCATCTGGAGTTCCTTTGCAGTGGCTGGAAGCCCTGGTGCGCCCATTCTCTCTCTCTCTCTCTCTCTCTCTGCCTCTTTCTCTCTCTCTATCTCAAATAAATAAATAAATAAATGAACAAAAAATTAAAAAAATTATAAATCCATCTGAAATGACCTCCACTGAGACTGTTTTAGATGAAATACCTGACAAAGATTTCAAAAAATAATTATATATATGCTCAAAGAAATCAAAGAAGAAAAAAAACTCCTGAAGGAGTCCAAACACAGGCGGCCAACTTAATGAAATCAATACAAGGCATGAGCAAGGAAATAGAAATAATGGAAAAAACACCAATCAGAAGCACTAGAAATGAAAAGCAGAGCAAGTCAAATAGTAAACTTTGTAGAAAATCTCATTAGTAGAAGGATCAAGGAGAAGACAGTATATCTAAACTAGAAGACCAGGTGGCAGATCTAACACAGTCCAACAAAGAGAAAGACAAACTAATAGGAAGTTTGTAATAGGAAGTTTGTAATAGGAAGTTTGTAATAGGAAGTTGTAATAGGTGGTTTGATTCAGGTGTCCCCCATAAACTTAAGTGTTCTAAATTCTAGGTTCCCAGCTGATGGAGATTGGGGAATTAATGCCTCCTAGAGGGAGTGTATTGTTGGGTACAGGCTTATGGGTGTTATAGCCAGCTCCCCCTTGTTAGTGTTTGGCACACTCTCCTGTTGCTATTGCCCACCATATATTGATGAGGGGGTGATGTCCACCCTCTGCCCATGCCATCGTTTCCCCCTGCCATTGTGGAACTTGCCCTCAAGTCTGTAAGCCAAAATAACCTCTTTTTCCCAGGAGCTGGTTTTAGTTGGGTGATTTCTACCAGCAAGGCAAACCTGATTGCAACAGTAAAGTGGTACCGAGGAGTGGGATTGCTGCTAGACACTTGACTGTATGGCTTTGGCCTTTTGGAGCTGATTTTCAAGAGGAATGTGGAAGGATTTTAAACCTTAGCCTAAGAGATGCCTTACAATGCTGTAAGTACAGCTTGATGAACTATTCTGGTCAGAGTTGAAAGACCTGAATACAGTAAGAACTATGGACTGTGAGGTTTGGCTTATGAGGGTGAGAAAGAGCTTTGCTTGGACTGGGCTAGCAGTTTGTGTGAGGCTTGCTCTTATGCCCATGTCCTGAGAGGTTGTGTTGCTTTGCATAGAAATGAACTGGTGTGAGCAGAGGAATATAGCATAGAAAGAAAAATCTTTGGGTGATCTGTTGCCCATTCAGCTGCAATTGAGAGAGTAGGACCTTTGAGACTGGGTTAGACGGGGCCAGCTAGGGCAGCAAGAAGAATGTAGACTCTTTTGGAGGGGCCTGAGTGCTCAGAGTGCTCAATTCTTTAAAGTTTGCTTCCCCCGCCCCCCATTACCTGGTCTTGTGGAGAATAAGAAATACAGGAAAGAGAGGGTCATTGAGTTTGCAACACAGTCTAGTGTTTTGGAAATGGCCATAGGCAATGTGAAGCAGGTTTGCTGGATGCATGCATAGAGACCCCATGAGGCCATGAGGATGAACCATGGATTGCAGTAGAGACCCAGTAGAGATGCTGGGACCACGAGATGGCTGCCAAGGAGCTGCCAGCCCTGATGAACTTTTCCAGGACTGTGAGTAGCCTAGCTGGAGGGGCAGAATTGGAATGCCAGAGACTTGTTGCTGGTTAGAATTATTGGACTTGGAGATTTGTCACTGGCTAAAGCTGTTGGACTTGCAGCTACAGAGTTTGATGTTTGCCTTAGTTGTTTTAAATCTTGTATTGATTGAATATTTCTTTTTTATGTCCAATGCTATCTTTTGTAGTATGAATGCTTATTCTGTGCAATTATGGGTTTTTTGAGGTTATTTTTGGTATTATGGCTCAGTTAAAAGATCTTGGACTATGGGGATGTATGAACATCATTGGAATTGATAAAAACTATGGGTACTTTTAAAGTTAGATGAATGCATTGCATTTTACATCATGTATCAATATCACTTTATGGACGCCAGGGGCAGAATGTGGTGGTTTGATTCAGGTGTCTCCCATAAACTTAGGTGTTCTGAATGCTAGGTTCCTAGCTGATGGAGACTTGGAAATTAACACCTCCTGGAGGGAGTGTATTGTTGGGTGTGAGCTTATGGATGTTATAGCCAGCTCCTCCTTGCTAGTGTTTGGCATACTCTCCTGTTGCTATTGTCCACCTTATGTTGGCCAGGGGGTGATGTCCACCCTCTGCTCGTGCCATCATTTCCCCCTGTCATCATGGAGCTTCCTCTTGAGCCTGTAAGCTAAAATAAACCTTTTTTCCCCCCCAGAAGCTGCTCTTGGTTGGGTGATTTCTACCAGCAATGAGAACTTGACTGCAACAGAAGGCATGAACGGGAATTTCAAGACACTTGGGACATATGAAGAGATGAAACATTAAGAATTCAGGGTATAGCAGAAGGAGAAGAAATTCACTCCAAAGGTATAGCAGATATTTTCAACAAACTCATAGAAGAAAATTTCCTCCAAACAGGGAAAGTGATGCCAATACAGATATAGGAAGCCTATAGAATGCCAAACACAAAATTAGGAAAGAACCTCTCACCTCCATATTGTAATTAAACTACAACACACAAACCAGAGAAAATGTACTAAGAGCAGTTAGAGAGAAAAATCAGGGCTGGAGAGATGGCTTAGTGGTTAAGGCATTTGCCTGCAAAGTGAAAGGTCCTAGGTTTGGTTCCCTAAGACCCACCTAAGCCAGGTGCATAAGGTGGCGCATGCATCTGGAGTTCATTTGCAGTGGCTAGAAACCCTGGAGCACCCATTGTTGTCCCCTCCTTTCCCTCTCTCAAATAAGTAGAAATAATTTTTTTAAAGGGGCTGTAGGGGTTGCTTAGTGGTTAAGGTGTTTGCCTGCAAAGTCAAAGGCCCCAGGTTTGATTCCCCAGGACCCACATTAGCCAGATGCACAAGGGGGTGCATGAGTCTGGAGTTCGTTTGCAGTGGCTGGAGGCCTTGGCGTGCCCATTCTCTCTCCCCCCCCCCCTCTCTCTTTCTCTCTCACTGTTTCTCTGTCAAATAAATAAAAATAAAATGAAAAAGAAAAGAAAAGAAAAATCAAGTTACACACAAAGGCAAGTCCATCAGGATCACAGCAGATGACTCAACACAAACTTTAAAAGGCAGAAGGGCTTGGGGTGATATATTCCAAGTTCTGAAAGATAACAACTGTCAACCAAGGTTACTTATCCTGCAAAGCTATCTATTCAAATTGACGGAGAAATAAGGACATTCCATAACAAAAACAGAAAAAAATGACAAAACAACAACAACAACAAAATGAACACTAAGCCAGCTCTACAGAAAGTACTTGAAAGAATCCTCCATGCTGAAGAGAAAGAAAAGCACACATATAAGGAAACAGGAAAAAATAAACCATAATCAAATACTTAATAGAAGAGAGTAAAGGAAAAACTGGAAGAACTATAAAACAAGAAGAATGGCAAGAATAAATACACACCTTTCAATAACAACTCTTAATATCAATGGCCTCAATGTCCAACCTTAAGACTCAGGCTTGCAGACTGGGTTAAAAGCAGGATCCTTCTATTTGTTGCCTCCATGAAATTCACCTTTCCGTAAAAGATGGACATGATCTTATGGTGAAAAGATGGAAAATGGTGTTTCAAGCAAACGGGCCTAGAAAACAAGTGGGAGTTGATATCCTAATATCTGACAGGACAGACATCAAACCAACATTAGTTAAGAAAGATAAAGGTCACTTTATATTGACTAAAGGCACACTCCAACAGGAGAACATTACAGTTCTAAACATATATGCACCTAACATGGGGGCTCCTAATTTCATCAAAGAGTATTAGAATTAATGTCACAGGTCACAAAAAACACAATTGTGGTGGGTGACTTCAATACCCCATTCTCATCTGACAGGTCATCCTGGCAAAAAATAAACAGAGAAGCATCTGGATTAAATGATGTCATAGAACAAATGGATCTAACAAATATCTATAGAACATTCCATCCAAATGCTGCAGAATATAGATTCTTCTCAGCAGCACAATGGAAACTTCTCTAAAATTGACCACATATTAGGACACAAAACAAGCCTTAATGAATACAGGAAATTGAAATATTCCTTGCACTCTATCTGATCACAGTGAGATTAAACTACAAATCAACAGTAAGAAAAGGTATATAAAACTAAACTATCATGGAAACTAAATAATACACTACTAGATGATGAATGGGTCAATGAATAAATCAAGAACCAAACCAAAACACTCATAGAATAAAATGATAATGAGAACACAACATATCAAACACTTTGGAACACAATGAAGGCAGTCCTAGGAGGGAAATGTATAAGTTTAAATGCCTACATGAAGAAATTAGGAAGGGCACAAGTAAACAACCTAATTCTTCACTTTAAGGCCTTGGAAAAAGAAGAACAAGGCAAACCAAAAATCAGTAGATCAGTAGTAAATTAGTAGAAATAATAAAGATTAGGGCATAAATTAATGAAATAGATACAAAAATTACAAAGAATCAATAAACCAAAGAGTTGGTTCTTTGAAAGGATAAGATTGATAAACCCTTAGCAAATCTGACCAAAAGAAAGAGAAGAGAACAAGTTAATAAAATTACATATGAAAAAGTCACCATTACCACAGATACCAAAGAAATTCATAAAATCATAAAGACATACTTTAAGAACATGTACTCCACTAAGTTTGAAAATCTGAAAAAAATGGATAATTTCCTTGGTTTTTATGACCTAACAAAATTAAAGATGAGATAAACCACTTAAGTAGACCTATAACAAGTATGGAAATCAAAGCTTTTATAAAAAAAAAAAACTCCCAACTTGGCTAGAAAGATGGCTTAGGGGTTAAGGCGCTTGCCTGCAAAGCCTAAGAATTCATGTTCAAATTTCCAGTTCCCGCGTAACCCAGACAGTGACGCAGTGAGCAGTGTTGCATACGCACACAGGGCGTGCATGTGTGAGGTCACCGCAGTGGCTGAAGACCCTTCTATGCCCATTCTGTCTCTTGTCTCTCTACCTCTTTCTCTCTTTCTCTCAAAAAGAAAAAAATCTTCCAACTAAAATACAGTCCAGACCCAGATGGACTCACTTGTGAATTTTACCAGACCTTCATGGAAGAATCCATATTTCTCAAACTTTTCCATAAAATAGAAAAAGAAGGAATTGTACCAAACTCCTATGAAGCCAGTATCACCCTGATACCAAAACCAGACAAAGACAGAACAAAAAAAAGAAATTACAGACCAATCTCCCTCATGAACATAGATGCAAAAATTCTCAACAAAACCTTAGCAAATAGAATACAAGAATATTTCAAAAAGATCATTCACCCCAACCAAGTAGGCTTTAACCCAGAGTTGCAGGGATGGTTCAATATGTGCAAATTGATAAATGTAATACACTGAAAGCCGAAAATCACGTGATCATCTCAATAGATGTAGAAAAGGCATTTGACAAAATCCAACATCCCTTTATGGCAAATGTCCTACAGAAACTGGGAATTGAAGGAACATATCTCAATATAATAAAAGCTATTTGTGACAAACCTATAGCCAACATAATACTAAATGGGTAAAAACTTGAAGCTTTTCCACTAAAATCAGGAATAAGACAAGGGTATCCACTGTCCCCACCTTTATTTAATATAATTCTGGAAGTTTTAACTTATAGAGATACAAATTGGAAGGGAAGAGATCAAATTATCATTATTTGCAGACGATTTGATTCTATACATAAAAGACCCTAAAGACTCTACCAATAAACTGATAAACACTTTTAGCAAAGCAGCAGGATACAAAATAAAGACACAGAAATCAGTAGCCTTCCTACATACTAACAACAAACATGCTGAGGATGAAATCAGGGAATCACTCCCATTCACAATTGCATCCAAAAAAAAAAGTACCTTGGAATAAACCTAACCAAAGAAGTGAAGGATCTCTACAGTGAAAACTTTAAAGCACTCAAGCGAGAAATTGCAGAAGACACTAGGAAATGGAAAGACATCACATGTTCTTAGATTGGAAAAACCAATATTGTGAAAATATTGGTCTTATCAAAAGCAATCTATACATTTAATGTAATCAACATTCCAATGGCATTCTTCATGGATATAGAAAAAAAATCCTAAAATTCATTTGGAAGCACAGAATACCTCTAATATCCAAAACAAATTTGAGCAACACTAAGCCTGGGGCTATCACCATATCCGATTTTAACCTATATGACAGAGCCATAGTAACAACAGCATGGTACTGGCACGAAGACATGCAGATCAGTGGAACAGAATAGAGGATGCAGGTGTTGGTCTGGGTAGCTACACCCACCTGATCTTCAACAAAAATGCCAAAAATTGGGCTGGAGAGATGGCTTAGTGGTTAAGCGCTTGCCTGTGAGGCCTAAGAACCCCGTTTGAGGCTCAATTCCCCAGGACCCATGTTAGCCAGATGCACAAGGGGGCGCACACATCTGGAGTTTATTTGCAGTGGCTGGAGGGCCTGGAGTGCCGATTCTCTCTCTCTCTCTGCCTCTTTCTCTCCTATCTGTTGCTCTCAAATAAAACAAACAAACAAACAAAAAATGCCAAAAATACTCATTGGAGAAAATACAGCCTCTTCAACAAACAGGGCTGGGAAAACTGGATATCTATAGGTAGAAGGATGAAAATAGATTCTTACCACTCTCCATGCACAAGAATTAAGTCCAAATGGTTCAAACACCTTAATATCAGACTTGAAACTCTGAAACTGCTAGAGGAAAAAGTAGGGGAAATCCTTCAACATACTGGCATAGGCAATGACTTTCTGAATATAACCCCAGTTATTCAAGAAATTAAACCATTAGGACTTCATGAAATTACCAAGCTTTTGTACAGCAAAGGACACTGAATAGAGCAAAGAGGCAACCTACAGAAGGAGAGAAAATCTTTGCCAGCTATACATCTGACAGAGGATTAATATCCAAGATATAGGGCTGGAGGGATGGCTTAGCAGTTAAGGTGTTTGCCTGCAAAGCCAAAGGACCCAGGTTCGATTCCCCAGGACCCATGTTAGCTAGATGCACAAGGGGGTGCATGCGCCTGGCATTTGTTTGTAGTGGCTGGAGGCCCTGGGGCGCCCATTCTCTCTTCCTCTTTCTCTATCAATAAATAAAATAAATAAATAAAAATAAAATATCCAGGATATACAAAGAATTAAAAAAAAAAAAAACTAAATAAAGCCCAGGTAGTGGTGCATGCCATTAATCTCAGCACTCGGGAGGCAGAGGTAGGAGGATCGCCAGGCCACCCTGAGACTACCCAGTGAATTCCAGGTCAGCCTGGACTAGAGTGAGACCCTACCTCACAAAAAACCCCAAATACCAACCCCAAAACACAACTAAATAATAAGAAATCAAACAGCCCAATTAAAAAATGGGATATGGAACTAACTTCTCAAAGGAAGAAATACAGTAAATATCTAAAAAATGTTCTATATCCTTAGCTATCAGGGAAATGCAAATTAAAACTACTTTGAGATTCCTTCTCACTCATGTCAGAATGGCTGTCATCAATAAAACAAATGACAATAAATGCTGGCGAGGATGTCGAAAAAGAGGAAGCCTTCTACACTGTTGGTGGGAATGTAGACTGGTACAATCATTGTGGAAATCAGGAGGTTCCTGAGACACCTAAAAATAGATTTACCATATGACCCAGCTATGCCACTTCTAGGCATATATCCTAAGGACTTGTCTCACTAACTTAGAGATACTTGCTCAACCATGTTTACTGCTGCTCTATTCACAGTAGCTAGGAAATGGAACCAGCCTAGATGTCCCTTAACTGATGAGTAGATAATGAAGATGTGGTATGTTTATGCAATGGAGTTCTATTCAGCGGTAAATAAAAAGAAATTTATGATATTTGCAGGGGAATGGATGAATCTGGAAAGGATTATACTTAGTGAGGTAACCCAGGACCAGAAAGCTGAGTGCCACATGTTCTCTCTCATATGTGGATCCTAGCTACAAATGTTTGGATTGTATATGAGTTGGAATAAAACTTGGTAGCAGAGGCTAGTAAGCTAGAAAGGGGTTATAAGGGAGGGAGGAGAGGGGAGGACTTAATGTGATGATATTGTATATATGTAAGTAGATGAACAGATTACTGGGAGTGGCATGGCCAAGTGAGGTCAGGGGAAGAGATTGAATAAAGGAAGGGTGGGGGGAGGGTTAATCAAAATCTAAGAGGGTATGAATAAGTCATATGTTGACATACTTTTCTGGACAATGGCACACCTCAAGCCATAGATTGTTACTAGAAAAATTTCAGTGCTAGGGATGGAATACCGTCCAGTGAGTTGTTGGTCCCTGATGCCCCCAAAACACTACAGGCCATTTCCAAGGCTCCTGGTTTCCCACCAGGAATAGATATTAAAACCCTATTGCTGAAGACTCTACATGCTTGGGCTGCAATGTCATTGAGAAATCTTGCTGGAGCTCAGCTGAAAACCTTCTCCTTGTAGACCAGCTGGCTGAAAGCTAGAAAAAGCTAAACTGCATGCAGCTCTATGGCAAAGAGAGAAGTCATCAGTGGAGATAAACAACAGTGGATGCTGCAAGCCTTAAGTTTGGCCATCTAGGCCAAATAAGCCAATGGGTACAATAGCAACATGTCTGTTTGGGGGAAACCAGCTGCTCTTTAATTGAACTGGAGACCCACTCCATGGGAGGGAATACATGCCTGATACTGAAAACCTGACAGGGAAGTCATGAGCCCTATGTGTGTAATATCAGCTGGGGTCTGGCTTAATGCATATATTATGCTCACCAAACTCCCCAGTAAACACTTTTCTTAATGTTCATATGCATATATTAATGCTACTCTCACTTTTGGTTAGAGAAGCTTCTCTTTTCAGATAGCAGAGATCTTGGGATGACTTAGAAGGTGCTGAGAAGAAGTGACAGGGGACTGCTCAGCACTGAAACCTCTCTATCACACCTTCCAAGGCTCAAACATCCATTGCAGAAGAGGTGGTGGAAAGAATGTAAAAGCCAAAGGAAGAGGAGGACTCCTTACAATATACTCTTCCAGACATAAAATGGCCTGAATATCCACGACCTTACAGTGCCTGGCACTACCTACACAAGAAAAAGAGATGACATCAAAATAAAAGAGGCTAACTGAGAGGGAGATGGGATATGATAGATAATGGAGTTGCAAACGGGAAAGTGAGGAGTAAGAGAGCTATCATGGTTTATTGTCTATACTATGAAAGTTGTCAACAATTTTTCTTTTAAAGTTTAGTATTTCTCTTTTCTGTTCTTGTCCTCCTTAACGGCTGCAGGGAGAGGGCATAATTCTTTCCTGTGGCTCTTGGGGGGGGGGGAAGGTGTTGCAGTCAGGTTTGCATTGCTGGTATAAATCACCCAACAAATAGTAGAAAAAAAAGAGGCTTATTTTGGCTTATAGCCTAAAGGAGAAGCTCCATGATGGTAGGGGAAAATGATGGCATGAGCAGAGGGTGGACATCACCCCCTGGCCCACATAAGGTGGACAACAGCAACAGGAGAGTGTGCCAAGCACTGGCTTGGGGAAACTGGCTATAATACTCATAAGCCCTCCCCCAACAATACACTGCCTCCAGGAGTTGCTAATTCCCAAATCTCCATCAGCTGGGAACATAGCATTCAGAACACCTGAGTTTATGGGGGACACCTGAATCAAACCACCACATAAGGGAAGGTAATGTGGGCTGCATAAAAATGCAATATGTGTACTAAACAACAAAATCACTGAAAATGAATAAATAAATGGAAAAACTTAAATACCCTAAGGTTTTTAAAAAAGATTAAAAAAATTATTTATTAGAGACAGGGAGAGATAGAGTGAGAGAGAATGGACGCAACAGGGCTTCTAGCCATTGCAAATGAACTCCAGATGCATGTACCACCATGTGCATCTGGCTTACATGGGTCCTTAGGTTTTGCAGGCATGTGCCTTATCCACTAAGCCATCTCTCCAGGCCCCTCCCCCCCTTTTTTAGGTAGGATCTCCCTCTAGCCCAGGCTCACCTGGAATTCACTATGTATTCTCAGTCTGGCCTTGAACTCATAGTAATCCTCCTACCTCTGCCTCCTGAGCGCTAGGATTAAAGGTGTTGACCACCATACCTGGCAGTTTTTAAATTTATTAAGTTGAAAGGAGAGAGAGAGAGAGAGAGAGACGATGGGTGCAGTAGAGCCTCTTGTCCCTGCAAATGAACTCCAGATGCATGCACCACTTTGTGCAGCTAGCTTTACGTGGGTACTGAGGAATTGGATCCAGGCAGTCAGGATTTCAAGAAAGCACCTTTAATTGCTGCGCCATCTCTCCCTCTCCCTAAGGTTTTTCTTTTTTTTTTTTTTCTTTCTAAAAACATTTTTATTTGCAAGGACTTGGAGAGAGAGAGAAAATGAATAAGTCCAAGTGCACCAGGGCCTCTATCCACTGTAAATGAACTCCAGATGCATGTCTCACTTTGTGTATCTAGCTTTATGTGGGTATTGGGAATTGAACCCAGGTTGTTAGGTTTTGCAGGAAAGTACTTTAACTGCTGAGAAATCTCCCCAGCCCCAGATTTTATTTTATTTTTTAATGTACTATATTTTGCTGGCATTGTCATAATATTTTAAATTTATGTCAATCGCAACCTTCTTCTGATAGTTTAAATAAATAAAAAAGTATTTTTTTATTCCCCCATTTCTAATTCTCATCTGGCCCTGTCTTTATGACATTTCCAAGACATTCATTTCATTGGATGCTTTTGGTGCTCTGGAACGTCCTGGGCAAGTAGCACCTATAGAATGAGATAGTAGGATGGAATTCTGGAATGTTCACAGATGGTTGGAAGGGTCCAGGTTCATATATTAGTGCCAGTTGTTTCATGGTCTTTTGGCATCTTCCTTTCAGTGGGGGAGATATGATTCTGACTTAATTTTATCTGTTTTTAAAAGATATTTTTAATTTTTGTTTATTTATTTATTTTCAAGTAGAGATAGAAGAGACAAATACAGAGAGAATGAGTGTGCCAGGGCTTCTAGCTTCTGCAAACAAACTTCAGATGCATGCACCACCTTGTGCATCTGGTTTTACATGGTACTGGCTTTACAGTCAAGCTCCTTAACTGCTGAGTCATTTCTTCAGCCTTTAGCTTATTTTATTTATTTATTTTTTTTGAGGTAGGATCTCCCTCTAGCCCAGGCTTTCTTGGAACTTATTATGTAGCCCCAGGTTGGCCTCAAGCACTCACAGCAATCCTCCTATCCAGTCTCCCAAGTGCTGGGATTAAAAGTCTATGCTACCACATTGGCTTTTAGCTAGTTTTAAGCACATCTTTTTTTTTTTTTTTAATCTTCATGTATATGGATGACTATAGGTACACATGTGGATGTCAGAGGACAATCTCAGGTGTTGGTTCTCCCCGTCCACCTTGCTTGAGGCAGACTCTTTTATTGTTTGCTGCTGCATACGCTGGGCTAGCTGGCTCATGAGCCAGGCTTCTCCAGTTTCTGCCATCTGTCTCCCTGTAGGCATACTGGGCTCACACATGCAATTGTGTCTCTCTTTACATGGGTCCTGGGGTCTAAGCTGTGGTCCTTACACTTCACTGGCAAGTGATTTACCCACTGAGCCACTTGTCTGGTCTCAAGACCATCTTTTCTTTTTATCATTAGTCAAGGGAGATCTTCAGAGATCTTTTTCTTCCTGCAATATTGTGCCACACGGTCCTCTGGCATTGCACTTTCTGCTTTATTCTTTTCAGAAATTTCTGTTTCTGGAGCTGGAAACTTTTCTTCTATTACGTCTGTGCTCGTTCCTTTTGTTCTCTTGCTTCATCTGTCCTTTGGGAGCACTAATGGCATGTGGTTTGTCCCATATGTTTCTCTGTTTTTTCTTCTCTCCCACTTTCCCTTTGTCCCTCTGTATTTGTTACTTTCCTTCTTTTTCATTTTTATTTTTATTTTTTTTGGTTTTTTGAGGTAGGGTTTCACTCTAGCCCAGGCTGACCTGGAATTCACTAAGGAGTCTCAGGGTGGCCTCGAACTCACAGTGATCCTCCTACCTCTGCCTCCCAAGTGCTGGGATTAAAGGCGTGCGCCACCACGCCCGGCTTTGTTACTTTCCTTCTTTTTAAGAAATATTTTTATTTATTAATTCACAAACAGAGAGAGAGAGAGAGAGAGAAGAGAGAATGGGTGAATCAGGGCTTCCAGTTGCTGAAAACAAATTCCAGATGCATGTACTACTTTGTGCATCTGGCTTTCTGTGGGTACTGGGGAATTAAACCTGGGTCATTAGGCTTTGCAGGCAACTACCTTAACCACTGAGAAATCTCTCCAGCTATGTGTCTGTTACTTTCTTATTGGTGGGACAAAATACTGGACTAGAAATAAGTTAGGAAGGGAGGGAGAAAGGGATGAAGGGAAAGAGGGACAGATGAAGGGAGAGAGCTAGATTATATAACCCCAAGGCCTATCCCCAGTGGTGCACTTCCTCCAGCAAGGCTGTACTTCCTCTAAAGGTTCTATAACCTTCCAAAGCAGCACCACCAATTGAAGATCAAATATTCAAACACATAAGTTTATGGGGGGACATATTGCATTTAAAACCACTAGATCTTTCTTTCTTGACAGGGTCTCATGATAGACTCAACCTCATGACCCTCTTGCCTCAGCCTCCTGAGTGCTGGGGTCACAGTTGTGCACCAACGTCAAGTTGCAGTTTTCAGTTCATTTGCTGTTATAAATGTTTCTCAGTTTTCCTTATACTTCTGTTTTGTGTT
This sequence comes from Jaculus jaculus, assembly GCF_020740685.1. NCBI lineage: Eukaryota > Metazoa > Chordata > Mammalia > Rodentia > Dipodidae > Jaculus > Jaculus jaculus. The sequence goes on from NC_059112.1 coordinate 59,384,421, forward strand.
TCTGCACCTCAGATCTGCCACTACTAATATCAAAGATTTCATGATACTGGTGCCTATCTTCCTGTCTCTGCTGGACAGTATCTTGCCTTGGGCTTTGGGGAGACAAGCAAGTCACTATCTTGGAAGTTCAACACAAAGAAAGCACTTTTGTGCTGGTCACCAACCCCAGCCCCTACAGGTGTCTTTGGTCCAGGTCAAGACTCACATTCTGTGGAAACAAGGCTTGGCATAACAAAACCCCTGGAGCAGGCAGCTTAAACACAAGTTTATTCCTCATAGTCTTGGAGGCTGCAGGTTAGAGGCCAAGAGTTGAGCAGGACTGCTGTCCGATGAGACCATAGACAGCCACCTTCCTTCCCACTGTATCCTCATGAGGCCAATCCGCAGTGTGTGAGAGAGACGTCTGCTCTTTCTTCTGACCAGGATACCAATCCTATAGGATCAGGACTCCACACTTCTGACTTCATTGAACCAAATTACTTCCTCAGAGGCTCCATTTCCAAATATACTGAGCTCAGTTTTGCTCCTCGGATCAGGTGGTCAACCATGTTTCTGAGACTCGTGGTATCTGGGTCTCTCATTATTATCCCTGTCTCTTCCTGCATTCTACAGATGCCTGGACTCAGGCACTTATTCAAACACTGATCTTGTTAGTGTCTTCTGTATTAACCTTATGCTCTTCCATGGGTTTGAGAGTTGACTCAGAACAAATAATTAACACTGTATTATACCTGCTAACCTATTAATAACATGTAGTAATAATGTGTAGATTCCTTTCTACACTATGGAGTACAAAAGTATACACACACAGCTTCAGGTTGAACTGTGTACCCCTCCAATGATATATTGAGGTTCTAACCCTCAATAGTCTAGAAGATGTCTGTTAGCAGATAAGTGAAACAGGCACCCTTGGGGGAAGCTCCTACAGTCATTCACCATCAGTGTCCTATGATAGAAGCAAAAAACTTTTGGCAAAGCATGCTCAGTAGTGTATATTTTGAATTGAGCATTCTTAAAATTTTTTAAATATTGTTTTTGTTTATTTTTATTTATTTATTTGATAGTGACAGAGAGAGAAAGAGGCAGACAGGGAAAGAAGAGAGAGAATGGGCACGCCAGGGCCTCCGGCCACTGCAAATGAACTCCAGACGCATGCGCCCCCTTGTGCATCTGGCTAACATGGGTCCTGGGGAACTGAGCCTTGAACTGGGGTCCTTAGGCTTCACAGGCAAGCACTTAACTGCTAAGCCATCTCTCCAGCCCTTAAAATTTTTTTTTATTGACAACTTCCATAATTGTAGACAATAACCCATGGCAATTGCCTCCCTTCCTCCCACTTTCCCCTTTGAAACTCCACTCTCCATCGTACGTTTTCCCCTCTCAATCAGTTTCTCTTTTCTTTTGATGTCATGTTCACCCCAATTAATCTCCTCCTCTACATATATACATACATACATACATACATACATACGTACGTACACATACACACACACACACACACACACACACACACACATAGAAAGGGGATAGAAAAGGAGGGATATATATATATCTTTCTATCCCCTTTCTAGCTTACGGGCCTCTGCTACTGAGTTTTATTCCTACTCATAGAGAAATCCAATCATTTGTAGCTAGGATCCACATATGAAAGAGAACATGTGACACTTGGCTTTCTGGGCTCCGATTACCTGACTAAGTATAATCTTTTCCAGATCCATCCATTTTCCTGAAAATTTCATTTTTATTTACTGCTGAGTAGAACTCCATTGTATAAATGTTCCACATCTTCATTATCTGCTCATCAGTTGAGGGATATCTAGGCTGTTTCCATTTCCCAGCTATTGTGTATAGAATGGCAATAAAAAATGGTTGAGCAAGTATCTCTAAGGTAGTGAGATGAGTCCTTATGCTATATGCCTAGGAGTGCTATAGCTGGATCATATGGTAAATCTGTTTTTAGTCATCTCAGAAACCTCCACACTAATTTCCACAATGGCTGGGCCAGATTGCATTCCCACCAACAATATAGAATGGTTCCTATTTTTCTACATTCTCACCAGCATTTATTGTCATTTGTCTTCATAATGGTAGCCATTATGACAGGAGTGACATGGAATCTCAATGTAGTTTTAATCTGCATTTCCTGGTGGATAGGGTTGTAGAACATATTTTAGGTGTTTGTATGCCATCTGTATTTCTTTTTTTGAGAACTTTCTATTTAGTTCCATAGCCCATTTTTAATTGGGTTGTTTGATTTTTTTATTATTTAGTTTTTTGAGTTCTTTGTATATCCTAGATATTAATCCTCTGTCAGATATATAGCTGGAAAAGATTTTCTCCCATTCTGTAGGTTGCCTCTTTGCTCTATTCACAGTGTTCTTTACTGTTCAAAAACTTTATAATTTCATGAGGTCCCAGAGACTGATCTGCAGTTTTCCTGAGCAATTGGTGTTATATTTATTTTTGCCATTTTCTTGTTTTGTAGTTCTTCCAGTTTTATCTTTTCTCTCTTGTATTACCTAGTATTTGAGCATGGTTTGTTTTTTTTCCAGGTTCTTTATGTATGTGCTTTTCTTTCTCTTCAGCATGGAGGATCCTTTCAGGTATTTTCTATAGAGCTGGTTTTGTCTTCAAATATTCCTTTAGCCTACTTATGTTGTGGAAGTCCTTATTTTTCCATATATTTGAATGGATATATTTTCAGGATAAAGTAACCTTGGTTGAAAGTTGTTATCTTTTAGAACTTGGAATACATCACTCCAAGCCCTTCTTGCTTTTAAAGTTTGTGGTGAGTAATCTGCTGTGATCCTGATGGGCTTGCCTTTGTAGGTAACTTGAGTTTTCTCTCTAACTGCTTTCAATATATTTTCTTTGGTTTGTCTTTTTGGTAGTTTAAATATAATATGGTGAGGAGAGGTTCTTTCCAGGTTTTGTCTGTTTGGTGGTGTTCTAAAAGCTTCCTGTATCTGCATTGTTATCTCTTTCCCAATTTGGGAGAAGTTTTCTTCTATGATTTTGTTGAAAATTCCTATTATTCCTTTGGAGTGAAATTCTTCTCCTTCTACTATACCCAAAATTCTTATGTTTGATCTTTTCATAGTGTTCCAAATATCTTGAAATTCCCATTCATTCCTTCCTATTAGTTTGTATTTCTCTTTGTGGACTATGTTAGATCTGCCACCTGGTCTTCTAGTTTAGATATTCTGTCCTCTCCTTCATCTATTCTATTGGTGAGATTTTTCTAGAGTTGTTTTTTTTGACTGACTGTGGTTTTCATTGCTAGGATTTCTGACCGGTTTTTCTTATTGTTTCTATTTCCTATTTCATGTCTTGTATTGACCTCCTTATTTCATCAAATTTGTTTCCTGTGTCTTCTTTGATTCCTTTGATTTCCTCAACCATATTTATAATAATTCTTTTGAAATATTTCTCAGGCATTTTCTCTAAATCAGTCTCATTGGAAGTCATTTCTGATGGATGTATAATTTTTGGTGGATTTACATTGTCTTTATTTTTTGTGTTTCTTATATTATAATGTAGAGATTTTTGCATGTTAGATTAATTTACTGTTTGGGTTTTCTAATTATGTGCAGTATGATTAGATGTATGAATCAATAAATCTGATGTTATATATCTTCAGGGTAGGAGCTTAAGGTGCTAGGTGAGGCTCTTAAGACTCTCAAAGTAACTACATAAGTGACCCTAGGTGTTGGGTTTGCCTGTTATGAGAGTATTCTAGTAGGCCTTGTTGGAACAAAATATAGGCAAATTCTAAGATTTAACTAAACAACATACACATTCAATGTAAAACAGCACAAAGTATTTATGCAAGAGTAGGTATTATGACAAACAGATCCTCTAACAAAGTCACAGTCCTAAGGATGTGTGTTTCTCACACCCTTAATCCTGTCAACTGGGAGGCTAAGATTTCTGGTCTGTAGATGGTTCCAAGGTCAGTTTGTGACCAAGTGTGACCCTACCCCAATGAATGACAGAAGAAGAGGTAAAGGCACTATAAATCAAGAAGCAACAAATGATAAGCCCAAAGTATAGCTTATTTAAGAATGCAAATCTGACCATCCACCAGATTTAACATATAATTTACCCTGACATGGAAGGTGCAATTAGCACTTCTGATGCAAGCCTATATGCCAGGCTTATTTGGGAGGTACTGATCTGGTATAATCCCAGTTACCTTTTGGAATGGCTTTGGTCTCAATTATGCTGTTCACCTGTTTGGGTCCTTCTTTGCTGCACTGTGGGCTTAGGTAGGCTGGCTGGGCCAGTGGGTCGCTGCTCTGATATCCTGTGTTGGGTGCTGTGTAGGTGAGCTCCCTCCCCCAGGTCTCTAGTGCTTGCTGGAGCTTGTGCTGGTAGTGGTGGAGGGAGGCTGTGGATAGTGGCTGAAGTTCTCCAGCTTGTCCTTAAAATCCTCTTCCTCACAAGCTGATGTCCTTGATGTCCTCCCTTCATGTTTCTTAAGTTTGCGAGGAGGCTGGTGTGAGTGGGAAATCCCTTCACCTTGCTTTTCCTATGGCTCAGGCTGAGCCTTGTGGCCACAGCTGCACAGACCTGGTGCTCTTGCTGGTGGAGTCGCTTCTGCCTGCTTCTGTGGTCTCTAGATTCTCTGGGTCTCTCTTACTTCTCTGCTGTGGTTGATAATTTCTTATACCTTCACTTTTTAGTAGAAGAGTATATTTATTTTGCATTTTTTTTTCTTTTTCTCCCCTAGGCTGCTTTGGCATGGTTCCTACACCACCATCTTAACCTGAAGTCCCCAATTGAGCATTGTTGGTAATATGCCTGCCACCAAAATGCCTTCTTCATATAAATATGTATAGACTCTTTGACTCAAATCCCCATGATTCCTTGTTCCAGGAAGATATGACTTTGCAAATGACTTGTACGCTCTCTTCACCTGCTGCCATAACAAATGCTGGTGGAATGAAAAATGTCCCCCATATCCTCAAGTGTTTATGATTAAAGCTTCCCACTTAGTCCCCAGCTGGTGGAGCTTTTGGGAGGTGGAGCCTTGCTAGAGGAGTTGCATCGCTGGGGCGGGCCTTGAGGTTTATTAGTCTAGACCACTGGGTATACAGAATGAACTCAGCTCAGTCAGGCTCCTTCTACCCTGCCACTGATACATGAAGATGGGAGCCAGGTGCCATACTTTCTCTACCATGATGAAATTTCCCCTAAACTGTAAGCCTGAAGTCAACCTGGTCAGGTGTTTTGCCCAGTAATGAAGAGGCAACTGCAACACAAGTCTTTCTCTCTCTCTCTTTTGAGGTAGGGTCTCGCTCTAGTGCAGGTTGACCTGGAATTCACTATGTAGTCTCAGGACAGCCTCGAACTCACAGTGATTTTCCTACCTCTGCCTCCCAAGTGCTGGGAGTAAAGGCATGTGTCAGTGTTAAGATACACGTTTATTTGGAAACAAAGTTGTTCCTGTTGTAGTAAGTTAAAATGAGGTGGAACCATAGTATGATGGGCAACTATTCTAACATGGTGAGTATTATCATCAAAGGAGGAACCTCGGAAACAGAGACACACAGGATGAATTCCATGTGAGAGTGAAGGCAGAGGTCAAGGCGGTGCTTGTTTAAGCCAAAGAAGACTGGCCACCACCAGGAATTGAAGGGAGACCTGGGCACAATCATCCTCACAGCCTGTTTTGCAGCATCTTCTTCTAGAATTCTGATCCTCAGAACTGTGAGACTATAAATGCCTTTTGTATAAGTCACTCACTTTGTGGTGTGCAGCAATAGCAGATCCAGCACAGAAATACACCCCTTTCTCTTTGGATCACATCATGGGTAGGTTCTCATGGACACGGCACAAGTATGTATCAAGTGCCCAAGATGAAGGCACAGACATACATACGTGGCATCCAGACTCTCCTTCCACTATCACAGCCACCCTCAGGGTAGCCACCACCAAGTCTACCAAAGGCACTGCCAATCTTGCCAGCTCTTGCCAGGGGGTAATGCTTGTGGTCCCCACCCTAGGTGGCACCTGAGCTTTGTCCTTGTCACTAGTGTAGCTGTAACATCCTTGCTGCCACATGTGTTATTTATATACTTTACAGGAGGCTCTTGGGCCATAAGTGCTGCTGTGGACATTCCAGTGTGTGCAGCTTGGCTGTGTGTTCACCAAGGAATGGAACATGGTGAGCATTTATTCCACCACATAGGTTCCCAAGGGAATGCTAATTACTTTTCCACCAGCACTTTCCAGAGCACCCTGCTTTTTCCACAACCTTGTCAGTGCTTAGTGCTCACTGTATTTTTACTTTTTGTGTGTGTTTAGGTATGTGTAGGTGGGTGTATATGCATGCATTTTCATGTATACATGGGTATATGTGCATGGTGTACGTGCATGTGTGTTCACACACAAGTGTAGGTCAGAGGACTTCAGGTATCACCCTCAAGGAATCTGTCTATCTCTTTTTGAAACAGGGTCTCTCATTGACGTGAAGTTCAGCTATTAGCCTAGACTTGATGGCCAGAGAGCTGCAGCTCCACCCGCCAAGTTCTGGGAATACAGTTGTATACCACCATGCCTGGCATTTACATAGGTTCTATGACCATAACTCAGGTCTTCATGCTTGCATAATATTGTGGTTAGCTTCCTGTTGCTGGGGCAAAGAATCCAACTAAAAGCAGCTAATGGGAGGAAAGTGGTTTTTTTTTTTTTTTTTCCTTACAGTCTGGAGGGGAAGCTCCATGATGGCAGGAAGAGCATGGCATGAGCAGAGGCTGGCCACAGCAGGGGGAAACAGCAGCAGGAGGTTGAGCTGAACTGTGGCAAAGGAGAGCTGGCTCTAACACCCCTAAGCCCACCCCCAATAACTCAACTCCAAAAGCAAAGTTCCACCTCCCAAATTTCTATCAGCTGAGAACCAAGCATTCAAAATACATGAGTTTATTGGGGACACCTAATTCAAACCACCACCACAGCAAACACTCTACCAATTGAGCCATCTCCCCAGTCCCTGTATTTTCATTTTCATCTTACCTGTGGGTGAATATATGTACCACCTTGAAGTTTTAATTTCTATTTTCCTCATGTGTAATAATATCAGACATGTTTTTAGATGTTTCTCAGTCATTTGAATGTCCTCTTTTATGAAGTTTCCATTCAATTTTTGTCATTTTTTCTGTGGGTTGTTAATATTTTTCTTATTGATGTCTATGAGTTTGTGTATTTTGTTTATTCATCTGTCACTGATATGAATTACTTTATTCTTATTGCTGTTTGATGCAAGGAGCTGTTTAAATATATTCCAGTGCATCAAAGTTGTGTGGTGGCTGTTTTAATGGGTTTGTGTTTTGTTGATTAACCCTTTGCTTAGTTGAGGTCATGTTTTCTTCATTTTGCAGTTAGCGCTCCAATCCATGTGTGTACATGGTGTGAGGGAGGGGTGAAGATGCTTGTTTTTCCCATTTGAACATCCAGTTGACTTAGCCTTAACTCTGCCCACCCCCAAACACACACATACTGCAGGGACATATTTGTTTAAGCCAGCTGACTTTGGGGATGTGGGGCTGTGTCGATTCTGACTTTTCATCTGTCAGCTTATTCATCCTATTTCCAGGCCACCTCGTCCTTACCTGCTGTCACTGTCTTGCAGAGTGATCTGCTTATTTGGTTCCCCTTGCTGGATTAGATAGGTGATCTGGACTTTCAGAGTGATCTGCTTATTTGGTTCCCCTTGCTGGATTAGATAGGTGATCTGGACTTTCAGAGTGATCTGCTTATTTGGTTCCCCTTGCTGGATTAGATAGGTGATCTGGACTTTCAGAGTGATCTGCTTATTTGGATCCTCTTGCTGGATAAGGGAGATGATCTGGGGCAAACTTTTCTTTTGACCTTAAGTGTCAGAGGCCGAGACTATTTTGGTAAAATTCTACCATGTCCCAGTCTTTTCCATTTCATTCTTGCATCTTTAATTCTGTGAGGTGATACAGTATCTGTAGGCTACTCCTATTCTGCACAATCAGGGAGATAGTGATGACATGCCCAGATGACCCCCTCCACATTCCCTTTGACAGAGAGTCCACAGTGAGGACACCCTTCCATCTTTGTGTCCTGCAGCCAAGATAGTCACATGGGTCTGGATGCTCGATGTGCCCATGGTAAGAACTCTCCCACTGCTGAGGTGGGGCCTCAAAGCCCACTGTGGGCTGATGGGCCCAGACCCAGGTGAAGCCTGGCTCATAGCTGAAAGGATGGTAGCAAAGGAATGGATCAGGTAACTTCACAAAGGTCAGCTTGGGCACCAGTACAGGCAGGGTTCCAGCACTGAAACTTGTTTCTCCAAGTTCTGAAGACTAGAGTCCAAGCCTGAGGACTGGTGGATGTGGGTTTCTGGGAGAGGCCATTTTTCCTGGCTCCTGGGAACCACTCACTGCTGTGTGTGTGGCCACAGCGAGGAGGAAAAATGAGGGGAGAGGCAGACTGAGAGAGATATAAAGATAGAGACAGAGAAAGAGGTATAAAGACAGACAGACATGGAAACAGAGGTAGAGAGAGAGTGTTCTGGTATGTGTCAGGCTCATGAGTTTGAACACTGGGTTCCCAGCTGGTGGCGCTGTTTGGAAGATTGTGGAACCTTTAGGAGACAATAGTCTTGCTGGATAAAGTAGGTAACTAGGGGTGAGCCTTAGGGTTTTATAGTTCAGCCCCACTTCCTGTTCATCCTCTGCTTCCAGACTGTGGCTGCAATGTGACCAGCCAGCTCCCTGCTTCATGCTATGCCTTCCTTCCTCCATGATAGAATGCATTCTGGCCCTGAGCTCTGTAGCCTCTTGCTTTTAGCCAGATTTTTTTTTAAATATTTTTGTTCATTTTTTATTTATTTATTTGAGAGCTACAGACACAGAGAGAAAGACACACAGAGGGAGAGAGAGAGAATGGGTGTGCCAGGGCTTCTAGCCACTGCAAACGAACTCCAGACGCGTGCGCCCCCTTGTGCATCTGGCTAACGTGGGACCTGGGGAACCGAGCCTCGAACCGGGGTCCTTAGGCTTCACAGGCAAGCGCTTAACCGCTAAGCCATCTCTCCAGCCCTTTAGCCAGATTTTTGAAAGAGGAGGGAAGGATAGAGGGAGCCATGTGTGGAGATGGACAGTGGGGCCTTTGAAGCAACAGGGTGGAGAAGGCTTCCTTGAGGCTGGTCTGTTTCAGAGCCTGACCTGACCTCAGGCTGGGGTGGAGGAAGGAGAGCTCCTCTAGAATTTGACTCACAGTCATTTTTCTCCACTAGCTCACAAGGGCTGAGGGGAACTGGTTGGCTAATCACCTGGTGTTCAGGTGGTCTGGTGCACCCTTGAAAATCCTGTCTAGTTCCTCTAGGGGGCAGTCTTCGTAGTGTATGCCTGGAGCACGTGGGAGCATGTGGTGAGTGTGCATTTGCGCCTTTTCTCTTGCTCTCCTGATGCCTGTAGTGTCTGAAGGTGGAGGAATTCTATCCCCTTCTCAGCCCTCAGCTTCAAGACAAGCCTCTCAGCCGACTGGACCCTCTGTATTCCTAGAAGATTCCATAGCCATGTCTGTGGGCCCTCCCTGTCCAGAAGCTGGCAAACTTATACTTGCTGAGACTCAGCAAGGGCGCATGGCTACCTCAAGACAGACCACTTGGCTGGTGGAAGAAGCAGGTTTGTTCTGGCTGTCTGCACCCAGAGTCTTCACTTCCTGCCTGCCAGCACACCACGCACCACCCACATCATGCCACGTCCAACACCGCAGAGACGAGGTTTGTCGTGGTGGTAAGATCTGGGAGTACAAAGAGGGGCCTGTGACTTGGGCATAGTGCCAATGGGCAGCATTTGGGTGAGATCCCACATGCCACCACCTACCAGTCTGCCCAGGAAACAGGGACATAATTGGGCCACAGAAAAGAGCGAGTTATTCTCCAGGAGGAAGTTTTAAAATGCATGAGCCTCGCAGCATAAGAGGTTGTGATTCAGCCTGGGGGCGGTCCCTGCGATGAGGCTGATGGATGGGCCCCCAGGGACCTCACCCACAATTCCTTCCCTGGAGTTCTTCCCTGGGGTCCAGGCCTACCTTGGGGTGCAGGGAAAAGCCAACCCTCGCCCCCAGTTTGATGAGAATGAAAACAGGCACAAACATGAGTGTGATAATTTGGGGAGATAAGAGCTGTGACAGAGGGACCTACAAGAGGCCATGAGGATAGGCTGGGCCCGGCCTGGGGGTTGGATGAAGGGAGGAGAAGGAAATCTGGAGTATCACATGCAGGAGGAACATGTATGTTAGGGGCTTGAATTTATAGTGGCTAAAGCCTTTGAGGACCCCATAAGGAAAGACATCCCCAGCATATGCAGTGCATGGCGGGATGCAGGGCAGGACAGGGAGCCCACTTACATACAGCTAGGCTAGAAGTCAGGACAAGAAGAACTCCTATACATGGAGGTCCTGCCCAAATGTCTCAACTCTCTTCTGAGGGTCTGTTGCTCCTGGATCTAAAATGCCTCATGAAAGGTGGGCTTGTGAAGGGTGGCTCAGATAAGTCCAGGGAGTGTCAGGCCAGGGCTTAGCTCACAGAGACCCCTCACTTTTCATTCAGTGTCTTATCTTGGCTGCCTTGGTTTGCGGTGCTAGCATGTGGTTTTGGGGTCCTAGAGGGCAGCACTGTCCACTGGTCCAGGGTAAGACTGGGGGCAGTGTTGAGGTGCAAAGGGGCCAAGAGGTGGAGGTAGGTCCTGGAAACAGGGATGGTTTTCAATAGGAAAGGCTCCAATTCCTGAGCAGAGATGGGCAGCCTCCTGGGAAGTACATTTTCTCCAGGAGCCTGGAAGCCACCGTGTCGTGGGGACTCTGGTGACCAGGAGTCTAAGGTGGGGCCTGGCTCCTGCTCTGATACAGGCCTGCCTGTCACTGGGAGGGTGAGAAACAGATTGGGCAGGAGTGGGCCTGTGTGTGGGGCTATGAAGGTCTGGGAGAGTGCTGATATGGGAAGTGGGTAAACTGGGATGTGTGTGGGTTGAGGTTAGCTCTGCTGAGTGGGAGTGGAGATGTTGGTCCTGAAGCCGCACAGGTCAGGCTCACAGTCTGACTCTGACCTGTGGCAGGGTCACTGTTTATCTTGGGAAGAGACCAGTATAAGGGAGAAATGAATTTTCACAGACGCCTATGGCACTTCTGTTTCCTGATGGAGGACCTGCTCTCCCCAGAGGTGAAATAGCCGGCCAAGGTCAGCACGATCCTTCAACCGTGACAGGACTGCTTCCAGCTATGGGTCTCTAACTTGTCTTTTGTGCAGTGATCAAAAGTGCTGGGCCGTGCTTCATGCATCTGGAAGGGGGAAGCAGCACCTCTGCACAGACGGTCGGGGAATGTAGCTGCCAGCTCTCGGACTGTCCACTCTTCAAAGCCTTGGGCCAAGACAGATGAAATAAATGTTTTCAGGTAAAGCAACATCTTGAAGCTGAGGTTGGAACCGGAGAAAACATACTGGTCTTTGCTTAATAATTTGGCCACTGGCATATTCTGCGAAGTTGTGAAAAATCTCCCTGGAGAGCTTTTCCTCTTTCCAGACATCCTACACCCCCACTCCTGTGAACCTCCTGAGAGCAGAGAGCAGGCTGCAGGCTTCCCCCACCCTGGCCTCCCACTCACAGAGCATCTTCCCCAGCTCATCCTTGCTCACCCACAAATGATACCTACCTGGAACTTTCCACTAGAAGGAAGGAGAAGGAAGGGAAGAGGAAGAGGAGGCAGTGGGAACAGCCCCTCTCCTGTTTGCCTGGGTATGGAGGTGATTCCCTGGGTTTGCATGGAGCTGTGTGCATGTGTGCGTGTGCGTGTGCATGTGTGTGTGTGTGCGTGTGTAGCACGGGAAGAAATGCTGAAAGAAAAAAAAGCACAGAAAAGTGAAAACCAGGTTTTCCTCAGAAGCTGTGTGTCCTGAGTTCAGCAGTGTCCCCTAAATCCATGGGATCTTACTTAGTGTCTGCAGAAGGAATAAGTTAAAAGGAGATATTGGATTAGTGCTGACCCTAAATCCAGTAACTTATGGAAGTCCCTCCTCCTAAGAGGGAAATTTGGACACAGATAGAGAAGCAGGAGGTGACATGAGACAGAGGCAAAGACATGGGGGATGCAGCCACTAGACAAGAGTTAGGGAGGAGTTTCCCTATCAGCTGGTCCTGCACACGCCTTAGTTGTGTCTTTCTGGCCTTGACCTGTGGCGGGAGAACTTTGTGTTAAGCCCCAGCTTGCTCTACTTGTTACAGTCTCAGGGCAGGCTCTGCCTCTTTAGAATTAGGCTTATTCTAAACTTTTGGAATCATAAAATGCAACAGGTATCATTGTCACTTTCACTCCGAGGGCACTTTCTTTGGCCAGGCCCATCACTCAGGTTCTGCTTTTGCAGCCACTAGTCTCAGGACAAAAATCCCCTGAGGGATCTCTTCTTGCTCCCTGGTCCCATCTCCATCCCTACAGGCACATGTGGCTGTGATCTGGAGCTTGCCTGGTCTTGAGGCAAGAATGAAAGGCAGGGAAAATTAAGGGGACACAAGAAGGACAAGGCACCCTCACCCTAGGATCTCATTTGCCATTCCTGATGACTGGGTTAAGAAACCTCAATACAACTGAAGAAGTCAAAATTGTTCCCAGATATATTTTCCTAAAGACATCTCAAACAAGGATGTTAAAATCAACGAATCATCTATTGTAGGCACAGTAGGCCAGTAAAACAGACAGATACTTTTGCGTCTTCCCTTCTAAATTTATTGAATGATAAATTAAGCTATGTCAGTTCCACTACTTGGCTGCAATTTGTCAAGTAGCCCCAATTCCCTTGATTACAGGTCAGTGCTGTCACTATTGTCAAAGTGGTAGGTGTCCACCATTAACATTTTTATTACTATTTTTTGATTTTTTTAAATAAAAAGATTATACTCTTATATTACCTCTCCTCCCCCCCAGTTTTGCCAAGGGTCTTCTTCAGTGGGATTAGTGGTATTCATTGTGGGGACCAAGAAGCCTTAGTCTCTGGGGTGAGAGAAATGGTGCCTCAGGCTATCCCCACCCACCCTGAGGCTCTTGCAAGATTTCTGCCTCTTCTTCCACAATGTTCCCTGAGCCTTGGCAGGCAAGATAGGGATCTGATTAAGTGCTGCTTTCTCTGTGGCCTTTGGATCTCTGTTGTGATGAGATTTGAGTGACCACTGTGTCTGTTGCCATTTTCCTGCAACTGGTTTTGAGGCTAGCTGTGGGAGCAGCATCTGTGCTACCCTTTCCTCTGCAGTGACTCAGGCAGAGGAGGTGGAGGTGACCCATCTCATGGTAGACAGTACACTCTATTCATTTTTGAATTTTAAGAATATTTTATCTTTTATTTATTAGAGACAGAGAGAGGGAGAGGAGAGAGAGAGAGAAAATGGGCATGCCAGGGCATCAAGCCACTGTAAACGAACTCCACATCCATGCACTCTCATGTGTATCTGGCTTATGTGGGATCTGGAGAATCAAACCTGGGTCCTTAGGTTTTGCAGGCAAGAACCTTAACCCCTAAACCATCCCTCCAGCCCATAAACTCTCTCTCTCTCTCTCTCTCTCTCTCTCTCTCTCTGTATATATATATATATATATATATATATATATATATATATATATATATGTTGTTTTTTTTTTTTTTTTTTTTGGTTTTTTGAGGTAGGGTCTCACTCTAGCTCAGGCTCACCTGGAATTCACTATGGTGTCTCAGGGTGGCCTTAAACTCAAGGTGATCCTCCTGCCTCTGCCTCCCTGAGTGCTGGGATTAAAGGCGTGCACCACCATGGCTGGCTTCATAAACTCTCTATTCTTTTTAAAAAAATTTTATTTATTTATTTGAGGGGGGGGGAGGGGAAGAGAATGGGTGCTTCAGGTCCTCCAGCCACTGCAAACAAACTCCAGATGCATGTGTTGCCTTGTGCATATGGCTTATGTGGGTCCTGGGGAGTCGAACCTGGGTCCTTTGGTTTTGCAGGCAAGTGCATAACCACTAAGCCATCTCTCCAGCCCAACACTCTATTCTTGATGTATTGATAGGTCCTGGTTCTCCCCAGTATTCTACACCATCTGCCCCATACAAGAGGCAGGGGAACTGGTACCTACCTGCCCTGCTTGAGCTGCCCCGTGCCCATGTGTTTATAGATTCCAGGTGAGGGTTTTGCATCCTTCCTTGGTCTGATGTTCTTGATCAGTCCTTGTCCTGGTTTTCCTAATCTGATTTTAATAAGCCCATGTGCTCATATGTTCCCAGCGTACTTTGATAAGTTTATGCAGTGATATCTTTTTACTTGTGGAAATTTATCTGTCTGTGCCTTGTGGGTGGTGCTGGCCATGTGGTGGTGTCTACATTTTCAAACAAGATGCACAGTTATCCTGCCTCAGTGTAGCAGACAGCTTCAGGTTCACTGAGATGAAGTTCCAGACCAGGCACAGTTATGGAGGAAGGGATATTTATTGAAATCTACAGATCCAAGGGAAGTTCCATAAATGGCAGAAGAAGCTGGCCTGCCTTCATAGGACCAAGCAGAGAGAAACACAAGCCTAAAGCCAAAAAGCACACTTCAGGAACTCCTGCTAGGCACACTTTGCATATCTTTACATTGAAATCTGAAACCCACCACCACAACTTAAGATCCACCCAGTGACATTGCCTCCACCCAGGTGGTTATAGATGCAAACTACAAACAATAAAGAACTGAATATATTGGAGGCCATCTATTCAAACCACCACAGTCAGTAGTTGATTCTAAATGCAGCCAAATGCTGCATGTACAATGGAAGGCAGAGATTGACAGTGTGTATCTTCCTTGATCAATTTCCTCTTTATTTTATTGAGGCAGGGTCTTTACTTGAGCCCACAGCTTGAAGATTCGGTTAGTCTAGCTACCCAGCTTGCCCCCTGGGATTCCCTGGCTCTGTCTCCCTAGCACTGGGATTACAGGGGTGCTGAAATGCCCAACTGACCCATGCTGGGGCGGGGGGATCCACACTCCTGTTCTCATGCTTACACAGCAGCACTTTACCTCCTAAGCCAGCTCCCCAACCTGAACTTTAAATTTTAAGCTTTACTTGATCTTTGAATCTTACTATAAATCACATCCTTTGAGGAATGTGGTTTAGAAAGACACAGGGTCATATAGGTAGCCATTATCAACTCCTACTCTGGAGAAGTTTGCACCCATGCCTTAGATTGTGTGCTTTCATTTTCCTATGTTTTTCTGTCTAAATACTTAAACTCACCAACTGTGCTTCACTCTGGCTTGTTCTGAAATTCCTTTCTACTGCATATAGTCAAGATCCAGTTTTGTGTAAGTGGAGGTCCCTAGGGGGGAAGGGAATGTCTCAGGTGGCTGGACTCAGACTGCTCTGGTCACTGCAGCCTGAGACAATTCTACCCTGCTGGCCAAAGCGCATATTATTTGTGGCTTGGTGGGGATTTCTTGTTTGGGGTTACTCATGTCCATTTGAAGGATGGCCACACTGTTTACTTATAGTGGAGTTCAGTGGGGCTGCCAATTATTGTACCTACACATCAATACAAAATGGGATGTGATGGTTTGAATTAGATGTTTTCCATAAACTCATGTGTCTTGAATGCTAGGACCCCAGATGAGGGCAATTTTGAAGATGGAAGCTTGCTGGAAGGGCCTTGTTATTGGGGATGGGGTTGGGGTGTTATAACTGGCTCCCCCTTGTCAGTGTTCACGTCCCTCTTATGCTGCAGTGTTCTATCTGCGGTGGCAGAGGCGATGTCCAGCCTCTGCTCATACTGTATTTCCTCCCATCAGCTGCTTTATCCTAGCAACAAGAAGGTAACTACAGCTGGGCAGGGTGGCATATACCTTTAATCCCAGCTTGGGAGGTTGAAGTAGGAGAATCACTATGAATTTGAGGCTACCCTGAGACTACCTAGTGAATTCCAGGTCAGCCTGGGCTATAGTGAGACTCTACCTTGAAAAACCAAAGCAAAATTTAAAAAAAGGTAACTACGACAGAAAATTGTTACTACACTATCATGAATCTGACTATGTGGTTTTGTGTCTTTTAGATTGTGTTTGTGGGAGGAATATGGAAGGATTTGGTACTTCAGACTGGAGAAAACATGCAGTGTTGTAAGTTACAGCTTGATGGTTTTTCTGGTGAGAGTTTGAAAATGCTAAATGCAGAGAGAACTAAAGACTGTGAAGGCTTAGCTTATCAAGTTTCTGAGGGGAATGAAAGAATTTTGTTGGAACTGGGCTACTGGTGGAAAGGCTATCTTTGTTCTGCTTGTGTCCTGAGAATTTGAGCAAAGTTGAATTTAAAAATAATGCCAGGGGCTGGAGAGATTGATTAGTGGTTAGGGTACTTGCCTGCAAAGCTTAAGGACCCAGGTTTGATTCTCTAGTACCCATGTAAGCCAGATGCACATGATGGTGCATGCATCTGGAGTTCATTTGCAGTGGCTAGAGGCCCTGGTA